>NC_041215.1:18587088-18599278 GCF_002837175.3 Physeter macrocephalus | reverse complement strand
AGGCGCCGCAGCGCCGCGGCCATCTGCTCGCGCACCAGCTGCAGTTGCGCGGGGCCGGGCGAGGCCAAGGCCGGGTTGGGGGCGGGACTGCTGTGGCCGGACCCGCGCGGGCTGCGCGGGATCGCGCGGCCGGGGCTGGGCACGCACTCGTGCGCCTGCGCTAGCTCCAGCCGCCGGCTGGTCTCCAGGAGCGTGTGCTCGACGCGCGGATTGCGCACGGGTGCGCGCGGCGATAGCGGCGGCAGCATCAGCCCCGACGGCGCGCCCGGGGAGAGAGCGCCCGGTGCTCCGCCATCGTCACTGGCCAGGGACTCGCAGGATGTCCAGGCTCCTGGGCTGCGCGCGCCTGCGAGGCTAGCCCGTGGCGCGCGGGGGCGGCGCGCGGGCGGGGGGCCCGGGGCGCGGCGGGCGGCGGGGCCGCGCTCCAGCTCCTCCACGTACTTGAGGAAGTCCAGGTCCAGGTGGAAGCCATAGGGCGTCTCCACCGAGTAGGGCGAACTCGGGCTGCGAGCTCCCCCAGTCACGCTGGGGCACAGGCGAGGGCCGCCCAGGTCTGTGGGCATGACAGGGGCGTGGAGGGGCGTCAAGCCGGAGAGACCCGGAGAGCGCGTCCCCACTGCCCCACGACACGCCTGCATGACTCCACCTGCTCCAAACCCTGCACACCTGGATTGCATACCCAAGGCTTAAACGCCTCTCTGCTCCCAAAAAGTCGAGGGTTCACACGTTAATTGAGCATCTACTATGTACCAAGCACTTTTCTAGGTGCTGCGGACATGGCAGTGAACAAGACAAGCATCCCTGCCCTCTTGTAGGAGACAGATAAACACAATCGTTCCAAATGGTGCTTAGGGCAATCATAATAATTCCAAGATGAAATAGAGAATAACTGACAGACTTGGGCTCTGGCTGTCAGGGCAGATTTCCTGAGGAGGGGACTTACAAGCTGAGCCCTGAATGAGGAGGGGGAGGAAGCAGCTGAGACAGGAGGTTCCTAAAAGAAAACAGCCCATGCAGAGGCCCTGGGGTGGAATGACCAGGGTGGGCCTGAGTAAGAGCCGGGTGGATGCGAGGATGTGCAGAGCAGAGTGAAGGAAGGGAGGGGGGAGAGGAGTAGAAGAGGTGGGCTTGGACCAGATTGTGGGGAACCTTCTGGGCCACCATGAGGAGATGGAGTTTTATTCCACCTGTGACAGGGCACCAGGGGCAGATTTTAAGCCATGATATTATCCACCTTTATAAAGGGCCCTTTGGCCACTCTGCAAAGGAGGGAGCTGCAGGGCTGTGTCTGCATCAGGGTGCCAAGTGTGGATCTGTACACATGCAAATCCCATTTTGCACACTTACCAGGCAGGTTCTGATTCAGGGCAAATTTGGCCATGTTTCCTGGAGTAGCCCCCAGAGGGGGTGAGAGTGGGGCTGGGCCCTGTCCCTCTGGCTGTGCCTCTGGGGTCAGTCCGGACTCTGAGTGAGTAAACAGACCCAGGAGGTCCTCTCCACCACCACCCCAACACCCACACCCTCCACAGGCCCTCTCCTCCCTCCTCCCTCAAGTGGCCTTGAAAGTTTGGAATGGGGGCTTCCCTGGTGGCGCAGTGGTTAAGAATCCGCCTGCCAATTCAGGGGACACAGGTTCGAGCCCTGGTCCAGGAAGATCCCACATGCCGCGAAGCAATTAAGCCCGTGCACCACAGCTACTGAGCCTGTGCTCTAGAGCCCGTGAGCCACAACTACTGAGCCCTCATGCCACAACTACTGAAGCCTGTGCGCCTACAGCCCGTGCTCTGAAACAAGAGAAGCCACCGCAATGAGAAGCCCGCACACCACAATGAAGAGAAGCCCCCGCTCACCGCAACTAGAGAGAGCCCGCGTGCAGCAATGAATACCCAACGCAGCAAAAGATAAATAAATTTATAAAAAAAAAAAAAAAAAGAAAGTTTGGAATGAATGACTGTGGAGACCCTCACATGCCAGGCCTCAGCCTGCTGGGCAGGAGGAGGCAGGAAGGGCATCAAAAGGAGAAGAGAGGGGAATTCCCTGGTGGTCCAGTGGTTAGGAATCCGTGCTTCCACCGCAAGGGCAAGGGTTCGATCCCTGGTTGGGGAACTAGGATCCTGCATGCCACATGGCGTGGCAAAAAAAAAAAAAAAAAGAGGATGATGATCAAGAGAACAAGAGCAGCTGGGGCAGGGGCAGGGCGGGGTGCATTCCAGACCTGCTGAGTTTTCTTCAGTCCCTGGGGAAAATTAGAAATTGATGCTCAAAGGGGTGGAGTGTGAACATTCAGAAGAGGAAGGTGAGGGTTGGAAGCCCTTCGAGGGCTCATGTACATCTGAATTTATACCAGGGTCACTTGTGAGATCCTTTAGGAATGATGGAGAGTTGTGGGCCAGATGCACCAAAGATGCAAATCAATGGATACCAGTCTTCCTGCGATGTCTCTACTGGAGTGCCACAGGGCTCTGCCCTTGGCTTGTAAGAGATTGTAGTGGAACCACAAGCACCCAGGTTGTCAGAGCTGTGGCTGGGGAATTCCCTGGTCGTCCAGTGGTTAGGATTCGGTGCTTTCACCGCTGAGGGCCTGGGTTCAATCCCTGGTCAGGGAACTAAGATCCCACAAGCCATGCCATGTGTTGAGGCCAAAAACAAGAAAACAAAACAAAACTACAAAAACAAACAAACAAACAAAAAACCCAGAGCTGTGGCTATGCTTAGGGCTAAAGGGATAGAGACACTTCAGGTGATGTGATGGAGGCTCTAAGAAACTGGGGAGATTGGGCCACATCTAATAATGTGATATTTAACAAGGACAAATATTGAGTCCAGAAATTTGATTCAGAGAGCATAAGGCAGGAAAGATGGGGCTTTGAAGAGCTCACGTGAAAAACCCTCAGGGAAGGGAAGCAGCTTGTATCGAGTGCCTACTCTATGCCTGGCCTAAATGTAACCACCCCCACCCACAAGTATAATCCTGCAAGGTAGAATGTTTCCCCCTTTTCCGGATGGGGGAAATGAAGGCATAAAGTAGTTAAGTCAATTGCCTATGGGAAATGCCCTCAGGCTGGGCTTTCATCTTCTGGGGGGGACCTCTTGTCTGCCCAGCCCTCCACCAGCAGGTGCCTGCCAGACCCGATCTGTACTCTTCCTGACCTACTGCCCATCTGTGCTAACCACCTGACAACCTTCCCAGTCACCCCTGCTGGTCTCTCGCACTCCGGATGACCACCTGCGTGCCTAATACCCACCAGCAACGGAGCACACATTGGTCTACCTGATTCATCCTGCTCCACAGCTGGAGGAACACTCCCACTCACCACTCTGTCCAGCCTGGGTCCCTGACACCTCCCCCAGCCCACCCCAAGGAGGGAGAGTGACGGGGAACTTCCAGTCCTGAAGCAGCTGTTTCCCATCCCCTCACACTGGCTGTAAGGGGCCGGCCAGCAGGGCAACACGGAGGACAGCCAGTGCCTCTCAGGCCTTGTTTTCAGGAAACTGCCAGGGAAGAGCTGGGTCATGGAAAAAACCTGGGCTGGGGCTTAGGGGTCTGGGCTTGCCTCACACACAGCTGGCCGTGTCTGTGGGGGGGTCAGCACCCCCCCCTCCAGGGACCTGGTTACACCCAAATCTGAGACCCTGGGAATTCAAAAAAACAGCTGTGAGCCATTCCTAAGACCCAAACCAGCTGGAGCAGCCAGACCCAGAGAAAATGGGTGGATGCCCCAAGAATGGTAAATAAAAATATGCCAATGACTTTTGCCATTTACTATGGGCTAGCCTCTATTCTAAGCAATTTATGGGTGTTAACTTAAAAAAAAAATCCTAGGTAAACCCTTTGAGGTAGGTTATTCCCATTGTGCAGATGGAGAAACTGAGACACCGTGATTAAGTGACCCAGCCAAAGTCGGACATGGACAGAAGCAGAATTTGAACCCAGCAGCTTTGCCAGTGTTTCTGCATTGACCCCTCCACTTGACGGCTTTCTATAAACAGCCCTCCCCTCCCCAGGAGGGGCAAAGTGCCAGAGGGGGTCGGCCCTCCCAGCCTGCACTCCTGCCTGTCCCCTGCGTGTGTCCCCGATGGGAAGAGCAGGTCCAAGCCGTGGCGGCTCCAGGGGGCTGCAGCCTCACCGGAGTGGAGGCGTGCAACTGCCCTCCCCTCTCCTCCGCTCCCTGCCCGAGCTGGCAAGCTTAGATCCGGATCCTCTGCCTGAGACCCCCTTATTAGGCCGCCAGCGCCGACGCCACACGCCCCCATTCCCGCCCCAGGGACTATTTTGGGACTCAGAGCTGTGCTCACAAAACCTGAGGGGTGGGGTACGAGGCGGGCAGCGCAGATCCCGGTCTTGGGGAGGGGGCGTCTTCCCGGACTGAGGCTCTGGGTGGTGGCACCCCTTAATTTGGGGGCGGAACTCTCAGACCCCTGAAGTGGGAGTGGAGGCTGATGATGGGGGGAGGGGGAGGTACTGAGGTCATCACCCCCCCACCCCCCTGTCCCCTCAGGACGGCCTCACGGAGACAGAGCAGTTTCCTACAGGAAACGCCGCCGGGCGGTTCCATCCGTTGTCCATTGTCTGCCGGCCCGGGGGCCATCCGTCCCTCCCCCCAACACCGTTTCCGAATCACCCCTCGCCACACACACACACACACACACACACACTCAGGTCCAGAGCGAGGGGATGGACCCGGGTCCCCAAGCTGTCCAGGAGCGACTCTGTGAAAGCATCCCGAAGTCGGTTGCGGCGCCAGGGGGCGAACAAATCCCCCCACTTCGCTCCTGAAGGGCGGGAAGTAGGAGACCTCAAGAATCCAGAGCCCCCCGACTCTGCTCGCCTCCCACCCGGGACTCCCAGTGTGGGAGGGGTCCCAGCCAGAGGACACAGCGCCCACCCCGTCGCAGCGCGCTGAGCCCGCAAAGGGGCTAGAAGCGCAGCGCCCCGTCCCGCTGCATACCCTGATCCCCCCAGGACCCCATCGGTACCCCGAAAGCTGGCGCTTTACCTGAAGCCGCAGCCGCGCCCGCACCCGAGCCCGCCCCCTCGAAGCTCGGGGACCGGTTATCAAGGCCTTGACCCTAACTGACGGTCACGTCAGCCAACCAGCGTTCCATGCTCTCCGAAACTGTCCAATGGTGAGGCGGGGTGGACCGCACTGTCCCGGCGCTGAGAGTGTGGGGAGTGGCTTGGGGTGGGGCCTGGAGTGACTGCTCTTGAGGGCGTTCGGGTCCGTAGCGGGGAGAGCAGAGGCCGAGTGGTGCCCAGCTCAGGGCTAAAGGGCTTGGATATGATCCACAGGGGACAGGGAGCCTCGGGAACACCCTAAGCAGGACAGTTAGCCGGTGGGATTTGTGTATTGGGAAGATACCTTGGGTGGAAGCTGGAAAGACTGACACTCCTGTCCCAGTGTCTGGGTGAGAGACCTGGATCTTAACCACCGCAGGGCCTTTGCGCATGCTGCTCAATCTTCCTGAACTGTTCTTCCCTGCACCTGTTCACCTGGCCACCTTCTCCTACCTTTGGGGGCTCAACCTGTGTGTTCCAGTCCCCTAAAGGCCTAACGTGGACCTTCTCCAGTCACTATCTTTCCAGTCACTCCGTTTTATGAATCTAATAGCTATATACTTTCAATATCTGAAAAAAATCTTTTATTTATTTGTTTCCTTGTTTGCCGTCTGTCTCCCCATAGGACAGGGAACTGATTGATTTTGGCCACTGTTTCATCCAGTGCCCCAAGCACACAGTAGGTACTTAATAAATGTTTGTTGAAGAAACAGACTCACAGACATAGAGAACAGACTTGTGGTTGCCAAGGGGGAGGAGGGGTGGGGGAGGGAAGGATTGGGAGTTTGGGATTAGCAGATGCAAACTATTATATATAGAATGGGTAAACAACAAGGTCGTACTATATAGCACAGGGGACTATTTCAATATCCTGTGATAAACCATAATGGAAAAGAATATGAAAAAGAATATATATATATATAACTGAATCACTTTGCCGTGCAGCAGAAATTAACACAACATTGTAAATCAACTATACCTCAATAAATTTTTTTTAATATAAATTTATTTATTTATTTTTGGCTGTGCTGGGTCTTTGTTGCTGCACGCAAGCTTTCTCTAGTTGCGGCAAGCGGGGGCTACTCTTCATTGCGGTGCGCCAGCTTCTCATTGCGATGGCTTCTCTTGTTGCGGAGCACGGGCTCTAGGCGTGCGGGCTTTAGTAGTTGCGGCATGCGGGCTCTAGAGCGCAGGCTCAGTAGTTGTGGTGCACGGGCTTTGTTGCTCCGTGGCATGTGGGATCTTCCCGGACCAGGGCTCGAACCCGTGTCCCCTGCATTGGCAGGAGGATTCTTAACCACTGTGCCACCAGGGAAGTTCTACCTCAATAAAATTTTTTTTAAATGTTTGTTTAAAGAATGATTTGAAATTACATTGAACTCTTTAACCCATTTGGAAAATATTATGATTGAAAGTGAATCTACAGATTTTTCCCCTATTAATTTAGCATTTATTGAGCACCTACGGTGTTCCAGGCACTGTGCAGGTCCTTGAGGGGAACATAATCTCTGCCATCCTGGGCCTCAAAGCTGAGAGGAGGAGACAGATTTTTCAAGCTATGGTTTATGGCAAGGGGGCAACAGGGATGGGAGCTGGAGTCTATGGGAAGAGAAAAGGGGACACATCATTGTTGTAGAGGATCTGGGGAGACAGCCTGTAGGGATGACACTTAAGGAAAGGTACTCCAGACAGGAGAAAATGCACATGCAAAGGAAGATATGGTGAACTTTGACTAAGTCATGATGTTGGTGGGAGGTGAGCTGGAGGGACAGGCAGAAGTGTGTGTCTGAAGCAGCTCAGACTTTATCTGATAAAATGGGGCCCATTGGAGGCAGGTTACTTTATTCCAGAGATTCATCTCTCTATTTGTCCCAGTGCCACTCTGTTTTAACTACAGTAGCTTTAGAATATATTTTAATATCTGATACTCCACTTTTTGCAAAATTCCTGGGCTATATTCATTGTCTATTTTTTTCTTCCAGATAAACTGTAGAATCCTGTCAAGTTTCCCCCATAAAAACTACAATGGAATTTTAAAAAAATTTTTAATAAAATAAAATGCATTACAAAACAGAAACAGGGACTTCCCTGGTGGTCCAGCAGTCAAGACTCCACGCTCCCAATGCAGGGGGCCCGGGTTTGATCCCTGGTCAGGGAACTAGATCCCACACGCCACAACTAAAAGTTCCCACATGCTGCAATTAAAAAAAAAACAAAAAACCACAGTCCTCAATGAAGATCCCGCATGTGGCAACGAAGATTCTGTGTGCCACAATAAAGACCAGGCTCAGCCAAATAAATAAATAAATATTAAAACAACAACAACAACAAAAACAGAAACAGACTCACAGTCTTCAAAAACAAACTTATGGTTACCAAATGGGAAAGGTCGGGGGGAAGGGATAAATTAGGAGTTTGGGGTTAACATATACACACTACTATACTATGTATATACTATGTATAAAATAGATAATCAACAAGGACCTACCCTGTATAGCACAGGGAATGCTACTCAATATTCTGTAATAAACTATATGGGAAAAGAATCTGAAAAAGAATGGATATGTGTATATGTATAACTGAATCACTTTGCTGTTTACCTGAAACTAACAGAACATTGTAAATCGACTATACTCTAATATGAAATAAAAATTAAATTTAAAAAATTTAAAAATGGACACACACACAGAGCTAGATCCAAGAAACCACATAAAAATAAATGTATAACTTAAGGAGTTCCTGAGGGGCAGTTCTCAACCAGGGGCGATTTTGTCCCTTGGGAGATATTCAGCAATAACTGGAGACATGTTGATTGTCAGGATGGAGTCGGGGGAAGGGCTGTCCTTGGTCTCTAGTGGGTGGAGGACAGGGATGCTGCTAAACATCCCGCAATGTACGGGGTATTCTCCCACAACCAAGAATCATCTGGCCTGAATGTTGATAGTGCTGAGTGTGAGAAACTCAGCTGGAAGGCAAACATCATTTTAACCCCCACCCAGGTCAACAAAGAGCATGTCACCAGCGACCCCAGAAGCCCCTCCAACAGGCTGCATCCCAATCACAGTGCCTCCTCGCTCCGCAAAGTAACCACTGTTGTGACTTGTGTGATAATCACTGCCTGGCATTTCTGAATAGTTTATCATGGAAGTTTGAATCTCTAGACACTGTGGTTTAGTCTTGCACATGCAAAAAAAAAAAATAATATATCTTTTAAGTGTCTTAATTCATGGGTTCCCCTCCATCCCTTCCCTGCCTTGCAATAAATCGATTGCACAACTCAGGCTGTTTCCCACGGTCTGGGTGGTGCTGATCCCATCCTCGTGGTGCACGCTGGCATGGTTCTCTGTCCTTCATCTTCCAGGGAAATTTGCAGTTGTTTCCAGAACTGGGATTAGACTAGGGTTTGATGCCTTTGGCCCGATTGTGGGTGCTGTTCGTCCCTTCACCATCAGGCTCACACTCTTTGTCTCTCCTTGCATGAGGCCAGCAGCCATTGAGAACTAACTTGGTGGTGAATGCAAAATAGCGATGTCCTCCTTCTCGAATTTCGTCTTTGTTTATTAGCTAAAATTCTTCCCTTGCAGATGTTTCCCCTTATGTTCCATTTGGTTACCTAGTGGCACGTTCATGTAGGAGTGCTTGATTCTTTCCCTTTAGAGACCACTTACCTAAATAGTGAATTAATTTCCCATAATCCCCTGAAAGTGATAAATTAGGCTGGTTCTTTTTTTCTTTTTTCTTTTTTGATTGAAGCATAGCTGATTTACAATATTGTGTTAGCTTCTGGTGGACAGCAAAGTGATTCAGATATATATATATATTCTTGGGACTTCCCTGGTGGCGCAGTAGTTAAGAATCTGCCTGCCAGTGCAGGGGACACGGGTTCGATCCCTGATCCTAGAAGATCCCACATGCCGCAGAGCAACTAAGCCTGAGCGCCACAACTACTGAGCCTGCACTCTAGAGTCGGCGAGCCACAACTACTGAAGCCCAGGCACCTAGAGCCGGTGCTCCGCAACAAGAGAAGCCAAGCCACCGAAATGAGAAACCCACACGCATCACAACGAAGAGTATATATATATATTCTTTCTCAGTTGTTGTTTTTTTTTTACCATGCTGCAAGGTTTGCGGGACCTTAATTCCCCGACCAGGGATTGAACCCACATCGTCGGCAGTGAAAGCGCAGAGTCCTAACAACTGGACCAGCAGGGAATTCCCCAGATTCTTTTTCATTACAGGTTTTTACAAGACATTGAATATAGTTCCCTGTGCTATACAGTAATTCCTTGTTGTTTATCTATCTTACGTATAGCAGTGTGTATCTGTTAACCTCAAACTCCTAATTTACTCCCCTCTTTCCCTTGGTAACCAAAAGTTTGTTTCCTATGTCTGTGAGTCTGTTTCTGTTTTGTAAATAAGTTCATTTGTATTATTTTTTAGATTCCACATATGTGATATCATACGATATTTGTATTTCTCTGTCTAATTTATTTCACTTAGTATGATAATCTCTAGGTCCATCCGTGTTGCTGCAAATGGCAATATATCATTCTTTTTATGGCTGAGTAATATTCCATTGCATATATGTACCACATCTTTTTCCTTTCATCTGTTGATGGACACTTAGTTTGCTTCCATGTCTTGGCTACTGTAAATAGTACTGCTATGAACATTGAGGTGCATGTAGCTTTTGGGTTTTTTTCCTTTTAATATTTATTTATTTTTTATTTGGTCTTAGTTGTGGCATGTGGGATCTTTCCTTGTGGTGCACAGGCTCAGTAGTTGCGGTCCACAGGCTCTGTTGTTGTGGTGTGCGGGCTTAGTTGCCCCATGGCAGGTGGGATCTTAGTTCCCCACCAGGGATCGAATGGGTGTCCCTTGCATTGCAAGACGGATTCCTAACCACTGGACCACCAGGGAAGTTCCACATGTATCTTTTTTGAATTAGAGTTTTCGTCTTTTCCAGATATATTCCCAGGACTGCTGGATCACATGATAAACCTATTTTTAGTTTTTTTAGCTGCATTTTATCTTCATTGCTGCACGCAGGCTTTCTCTAGTTGCGGTAAGCGGGGGGCTACTCTTTGTTGCGGTGGGCGGTGGCTTCTCTTGTTGCCGAGCACGGGCTCTAGGCGCACGGGCTTCAGTAGTTGTGACTCTCAGGCTCTAGAGGTCAGGCTCAGTAACTGTGGCTCAGGGTTGCTCCGCGGCATGTGGGATCTTCCTGGACCAGGGCTCGAACCCGTGTCCCCTGCATTGGCAGGTGGATTCTTAACCACTGAGCCACCAGGGAAACCCTATTTGTAGACTTTTTGATGATGGTCATTCTGACCAGTGTGAGGTGACACCTCATTGTAGTTTTGATTTGCATTTCTCTAATAATTATAGGCTGGCTCTTTCTTTAAGTAGTTATGAGCTTATGGATTTAAATACATTGTGCTCCAATCCATTATCCTCACTGGTGGGCCCACCTGGCCAGTGAGAGCTTCTACTGGTTGGAACTTTTTGAAGCAACTCTGATAGCTTTCTTGCTGTCTCCTATGTCCAGATGTTCCAGGCACATCTTGGACATTTCCTGTCCCAGACCTGGCATCAGCCAGAAACTCTGGGGGCTTTTCTTGGTGGGAAATTATATTTGTCTGGGTGTTAGAAATGCTCATTTGCTATTGGGTTGGCCATGTGTCTAGACTTTCTTGGTCAAAAGAGCTAAAAGGAGGGGACTATATATATTATATAATATCTATATATATAATATAGAGAGAACATATAATATATTGTCCTATAATATAACACATAATTATTTATCATGATATAATCTGTATATAATATATTATAATATGTATGTAATATATTATAATGTACATTTATGCATATACATATGATATATATGTCCATATTCTATTCTGTACAATACTTTATGAATTCATTCTCATATTTCCAGTTCAATTTCAGGACTACATGATTTTTACTCAACCTCCTTCTTGTTGGTAGAATAACATCCCCCCCAAAGATGTCCATATACTAATCTTTGCCACCTATGAAAATGGTACCTTACATGGCAAAAGGGACTTGCAGATGTGATTATGTTAAGGATCTTGAGATGGGGAGATTGTCCTGGATTTTCCAGTGGGCCCAATGTCAATGTAAAAGTCCTTATATGTGTTGGCAGGAGGGTCAGAGTCAGAGAAGGAGATGTGAAGACAGAAGCAGAGGTGAGAGTGTTGTGATTGCTGGAAGGGAGGCCACCAGCTGAGGATTGCAGGTGGCCTCTAGAAGCTGGAAAAGTCAGGGATATGGACCCTCCCCAAGAAACTCCAGAAGGAATGCAACCCTGAGGACACCTGGATTTTTAGCCTGGTGAGACCCATGTTGGACTTTTGAACTCCAGGACTGTAAGATAATCAATTAATGTTTTGAGCCACTAAATTTGTGGTAATTTGTTACAGCAGCAATAGGATACTCATACTACCTGTTTCTTCTTTCTTCCATAAAAATCCTGGTTCTTAAGAACACAGATGAAAACAGAATTAGAATGTCTCATAATCATTCATTTGCTTTAATGAACACTGCTCACACAGTGGTCTCAAAAAAACAATGAGAATACTACCATCAATAAGTTACTAAAACTGTTTTAAAGTATCTCTTGCATATACTCTCCCCTTTTGCCATCATATAGATATATTTGTACTGCATCTACACTGAGAGAACATTTACCCATTACATACATCACCCTTCCTTGTTTAGTGCCCTTCTGTCTTAGGTTTACAAGTAATGTTATGTTTCACACTCTTTGCAGTCATAAACACATGTCTTTGTAGACATTTGTTTAACTGAAATGGAATCCTCAAGACCTCATGGAAACCATCTTCCCTTAGCTCTCACATGTTGATAACAGTCTATATCCTTTATATGTGAAAGTCAATTTTGCTGGATATAAAATCCTTGGCTCCCATTTTCTTTGCTAGAATATCTTTAAACATGTCACTCCATTTTCTTCTTGCATAAATCATTGCTCTCAAAAGTTTGATGAGGGCTTCCCTGGTGGCGCAGTGGTTGCGCGTCTGCCTGCCGATGCAGGGGAACCGGGTTCGCGCCCCGGTATGGGAGGTTCTCCCATGCCGCGGGGCGGCTGGG
>NC_041215.1:18574684-18586832 GCF_002837175.3 Physeter macrocephalus | reverse complement strand
GCCGCTGAGCCTGCGCGTCCGGAGCCTGTGCTCCGCAACGGGAGAGGCCACAACAGAGGAAGGCCCGCATACCACAAAAAAAAAAAAAAAAAAAAAAAGTTTGATGAGAGGGACTTCCCTGGTGGTCCAGTGGTTAAGAATCCGCCTTCCAATACAGGGGATGCAGGTTCGATCCCTGGCTGGGGAGCTAAGATCCCACAGCCGAGGGGCAAGCCCGCGCGCCTCATCTACTGAGATCCCGCGCCTCAGTGAGAGAGCCTGCCTGCCGCAAAATACAGAGCCCACGTGCTCTGGAGCCTGCGCACCACAACTAGAGAGACAAAGCTCGCACACCACAACTAGAGAGAAGCCCACATGCCTCAACATGTGATGCAACTAAAACCCAATGAAACCAAAAAACAAAACAAAACAAAACCTGTATATTAATTTAGATATAATTGACATTATAAAATAAGATTCAGTCACTTCATCCATAAACATGACATATCTGTTAATTAATCCAACTCTTATTTTAACCTCCTAGTAAAGTTTTAGAGTTTTCTTGAAACAGACCACACCCTCCTCCTTAAGGTTATTCTCTTTGGGGGAGAAAGATGGCTGCTTTTTTTCTTTTTAATATTTATTTATTTAGGCTGCGTTGAGTCTTAGTTGTGGCACATGGAATCTTTAGTTGTGGCATGCAGAATCTTAGTTGCAGCATGCATGTGGGACCTAGTTCCCTGACCAGGGATCGAACCCAGGCCCCCTGCATTGGGAGTGTGGAGTCTTACCCACTGGACCACCAGGGAAGTATCAAAGATGGCTGCTTTTGTAGATAGAAGCTCTGCTTCTTATCTTTTCCTAATTGGCTGCTTTCACCATATTGGAATGCTATTGGTATTGTGTATTTGTGTTCATTTGTTGTGTCCTACCTTTCCTAGAAACACTGAACGAGATAAAAATGGGGATGTGAGAGAGAGATGGAGCTGGAGGTGGAAGGGGAGCCAGATGGAGGTGGGACTTGGGAGGTGAGAAAGACAGGGCTTCAGCCTGGGTGGAACTATAACCAGGTCGAAAGACGGAGAGACCAGTTTGGGGACAAAGGCATTATCCCTCCTCTGTACAAACCCTCTCATGGCTCCCATCTCACAGAATGTAAGAACTAAAATCCTTAGAGTGGCCCACAATACCCTGCATGACCCGCTTCTGTCACCTCTTGACTTCCTCTCTCCTCCCACTCACTCTCCTGCTCACTCCCTCTGCTCCACTAGGAACAGTTCTGCCTCAGGGCCTTTGCACCTGCTGCTCCATCTTCCTGGAATGCTCTTCCCATAGATGTCCACACAGCTTCTGCCTCACCTCTTTTGATCTCTGTTCAAATGTCACAATGAGGCTCCCCTGGCTGCCTTCCCACGCTTTCTCCACTCAAGACACCTCTTTGGCCTGCACTAATTTTTTTCCCTAGCACTTATAACCTTCTTATACATGTCTATCTGTTCCTCACTGGAATGTCAGCCCCATATGAGCAAGAACTTTTCTGTCTGTCTTCTACACTGCCTGGTCCCCAGAGCCTCAAACAATGCTTGGTACACAGAAGGTGCTCTATAAATACTTGTTTGCTGAATGAGAGGAACGAAAGGTGAATTTGGACTCCATGTGGACCAAGGATATCCGAGCAGTGTTGGAAGAATGTCCCAGCCTCTCCAGCTAGTGTGGAAGTATGTAACAGGGAGAAGGCACTTTGATTGGGTGGGTGAAGGGGAAAGATGCAATTATCTTTGATGTCTCTCTCTCTCTCTTGTTTTTTTTGCACAAAGTGTAAAGGTTTTTTTTTAATGTGTAACATAGGCAAAATTATTTGTCAATAAATTTTTAAGGAATTTCACATGTTCTGATTCTTTCCACTGCCAATCACCTTAGTGCCTCCAAAGTCATAATCTTCAAGATAACACAGCCCTTTCAAAAAGAAGTTTTGCTCAGTCCACAGTTGTCATGTCAGTTGGTCCACAATTCTTTTAGTTGGGCTTCTTTCATCTCCAATGGAATATGGACACACTTCAAAATTCCCCACCTATAATCTTTGGGATCCAATTTCCTCAAGCAAGTTACTTTAGGACCACGGTTAGGGTCAGGAGATGGATCTGCCTGGTTCTGAATTTGACACTCTCTAAAAATGCATTATGTTCAAATTATACTCACTCCCAAGCTATCACACCCTAGAACAGTACAGATCTTTGGGATATGCCAATAACTTTTTAAAGTCCAGACACTGTGTTCCCAAGGGAAAAGCCTTAAAGAAAAAGCCATTTCAGGGACTTCCCTGGTGGTCCAGTGGTAAAGAATCCACCTTACACTGCAGGGACTCCGGTTCGATCCCTGGTCAGGGAACTAAGATCCCACATGTCGCAGGGCAACTAAGCCTCCAGGTCACAACTACCGAGCTCGCACACCTCAACGAGAGAGCCCGTGTGCAGCAAATTACAGAGCCCTGGGGCCGGCTCACCACAACTAGAGAAGAAGCCTGTACGCCACAACCAGAGAGAAGCCCACGTGCCACAAAAAAAGAGCCCTTCGCTGCAAAGAAAGTTCCCGCACGCCTCAATGAAGACCCTGCGAGCCGCAACTAAGACCTGACACAGCCAAAACAATAAACAAAATAAATACATTTTTTAAAAAGGCATCTTTGTTTCAAGTCAACATTAAAAATAGAGCACTAAATCAATGTATCTGATAATTTCCCTCATATCTTAAGCTTTCAAATTATCAACTCTATAGTGCCAGAAGCAATCTTTATGTTTATCAATACACCCTCATCACTTGAATCTGTTTTAGGTATCACGTTCCTTCTTATCTGTATCAAAACTCATACCGAACAATGAGTGCTGGGTCTCAAAAGAGGATTAGATCTCTTAAATAACCTATATTTTTTCCTCCAGATTCCTAAGACCATTGATGGTAGGACACGTGACCCTTCTCTGTTCCACCCTATCCCAGGCTGAGGCTTGAGCCAGAGGAGAGGAGAGCTAGTCTCCTGGCCACTCCATGACGCACGTGAGCCTCTTGGGAGCCACCTTCAGCTCCTTCGCCAGTTCAAGGGCCTATTGGAAACTCCGAAGCAGCCCCCGCCCTGGTCTGGAATGCTCAGCTGTCCCAGAGAGTCTGTGTCTGCCCCTCAACACTCACATCCCCAGCCCTGAGGGCTCATCGGCCCCAGTTGAGGGTCTCAAAGGGCAGCATCTCCTTCTGCCCAGTCTCCCGCTTCGCCCGCCACCCTCCTCCCCAGGCTCAAAATCTAACTGGTCCTTCCACATCCTATTAGTTTCACCACCTGAGTAGTTCTGGGATTTATCCCTGTCTCCCCATCTAGTTACTCAAAGACCCCACCATCCCAGGTCCCAGGGACCCCACCTCCCTGCTGCCCTTCTGCCCCCCACACCCGTCCCCAGCTTTGAACAATTCATATTTATCCCCAGGCAGGAACGTGTTGGGGTTTCACATATGCCGATGTATCCCTTTCTGAGCCTGGTTGAAATTTACATGGATGTGCGTTTCATTGTTACTCTTCCCACTTCACAGGTATGTGAGAAGCAACCTTTTCAGCCTGTTCAGTATTTATTTAAAGCAACTATTAAGGGACTTCCCTGGTGGCACAGAGGTTAAGACTCTGTGCTCCCAATGTAGGGGACCTAGGTTTGATCCCTGGTCAGGGAACTAGATGCCATGTGCATGCCGCAACAAAGAGTTTGCATGCCACAACTAAGGAGCCCGCCTGCCTCAACTAAGACCCGGCACAACCAAATAAATAAATAAATAAAATAGATATAAAAAAACCAATTATTAAAATCAGGACAATTGATTCAGGCCAGAATCCTCAATGGATGAGATAGTCAGTGAAAGTTTCATGAGGAAACAGGATATTTATGTAGTTTCAGTGTAACCGCCCATAAAATACACATTCATGACAGAGGAAAAAGTTGTCACTTCACAGAGGAGAAACAGACAGATAATGTCTTCATCAAGTGATCATAGTTAAAATGACCAAGAATAGGGCAAATGGACAAATCAAATCCTAATATACTGCATAGAGAAGGACGCACCATCACTTCTGTGGCATTTCTTCCAAAGATGCTTAACCTGAATCTAATCATGAGGAAAATCAGACAAATGCAATGTCCCAGACAGGGACGTTCTACGAAACGACTGGCCTATGACCTTCAAAAATGTCAATGTCAAAAAGTCTACAAATAACAAATGCTGGAGAGGGTGTGGAGAAAAGGGAACCCTCCTACACTGTTGGTGGGAATGTAAATTGATACAGCCACTATGGAGAACAGTATGGAGGATCCTCAAAAAACTAAAAATAGAGCTACCATATGATCCAGCAATCCCACTACTGGGCATATATCCAGACAAAACTCTAATTCAAAAAGATACAATCCCATGTTCATAGCAGCACTATTTACGATAGCCAAGACATGGAAACAACCTAAGTGTCCATCAACAGATGAATGGATAAAGAAGATGTGCTATATATAAATACAATGGAATATTACTCAGCCATAAAAAATAATTAAATAATACCATTTGCAACAACATGGATGGACCTAGAGTTTATCATACTAAGCATAGTAAGTCACAAAGGGAAAGACAAGTACCATATGATATCACTTATATGTGGAATCTAAAATACCACACAAACGAACCTATCTACGAAACAGAAACAGACTCACAGACATAGAGAACAGACTTGTGGTTGCCAAGGGGGAGGGAGGTGGGGAAAGGAAGGATTGGGAGTTTGGGATTAGCAGATGCAAACTATTTTATACAGGATGGATAAAAACAAGGTCCTACTGTATAGCATAGGGAACTATATTCAATATTCTTTGATAAACCACAATGGAAAAGAATATGAAAAAGAATATATATATATATATAAAACTGAATCACTTTGCTGTGCAGCAGAAATTAACACAACATTGTAAATCAACTATACTTCAATAAACTTTTTTTTTAAAAGTCAATGTCATGAAAGACAAGAAAAGGAGAAAGCACATTCCAGGCATGACATCTGTCTGCAATGTGTGATCCTGGATTGGACCAGAGACCAGAAAATAAAAATTACTAAGAAAGACATTATTGGACCTTTGATAACATTTGAATATCTGTAGTTCAGGTAACAAGATTAGATCAGTATTAAATTTCCTGATTGTGATCATTATACTGTAGTTATATAAGCAACGGTTCTCCACTGGTGGGGGGAGAGGCACTGTCTGTCATCCAGGGGACATTACGTAATGTCTGAAGACATTTTTGGCCGTCACAGCCGGGGTGTGTGTGCTACTGACACCTAGTGGGTGGAGGCCAGGGAGGCTAAAAATCCTGCAGTGTAGGACAGCCCTCCACAGCAGAGAATTATCCAGCCTCGGTGTCAATAAGGAAGAGAAACCCTCCGTAGGAGAAGGCTCTTTTTCTCGGGAAATATAAATTGAAGTATTTAGGAATAAGAAAGATTCATGTCTGTAACCGGCTCAAAAAAGGTTCAGAAAAAAAATGTGTATCTATATCTATACCTCTCTCTCTATGTATACACACCTAGATGTGTGTGTGTGTCTTCCTTACCCCAATTCCCCAAATGCTAATCTGTTGCCACATTTGCGTATTTTTTTCTCTGATTCTGCCCCCAACCCCCCACCACCAACCCGAACTTCTTAGTGTTCCTCGAACTCATCAGGAACATTCCTGCCTCAGGAACCTCAAGGCCTTTGCACTGGCTATTCCCTCCTCCTAGAATGCCCTTCCCCCTGGTATCTGCCTGACTGACCTCTTCACCTCCTTCACTTCACTACTCACACAGCCAGTGAGACGGTTCCTGACCACTCTAGTTAAAATTGCCAACATCCCCCCATTCGGTATCTCCCTTCTTCGATTTATTTTTCTTTTTAGTACTTATCACCACGTAACATGCTATATATTTTCTTTATTTGTTTACTGTGTCTCTCTCACACAGCCATTGTGCCAGCTCCATTAGGACATGGTCTTTGTCCCCGGTGCTTAAAAAGGGGCCTGGCACACAGTAGGTGCTCAGTTCATTGATGAACGGATGAATTGCTGGTAAGTAAAAGAGATGGCCTGAAAGGAGGAGGAAGTGGGGGGCGGGGAGGAGGGAGTAAGAGGAAAGTTGCTACTCAGCACCTCCACATCTCCCTTTGCCTCCTCCTTTGAATCCTTCATCTTCTAGGACAAGACCTCGAGGCCACTTCTGGGGGGCCCCTCGGCCCTCAGGAGTCGCGCACAGCGGGCGCACAGCAGCCAGGGGCACTTTTCTTCCCTCCCGGGAGCCCGTGACAGCGGAAAGGAACGCGCGTGAGCTGCTCTCTGATTCGCCACCAGGGGGCCGCTTCGGGTAAGAATTATTCTTCAGAAAATTTTTAAAAGAAAGGAAGGAAGGAAGGAAAAGGAAGGAAGGAAGGAAGAAAAGAGAGAGAGAAAGAAAGAAAGGAAAGAGAGAAAGAAAGAAAGGAGGGAGGGAGGGAGGAAGGAAGGAAGGAAAGAAAGATGCAATCTCTAGCTTTTTCTTATTGTTACAAAAATACTTTCTTAAAATTAGCACATTCATGGGATTTCCCTGGTGGTCCAGTGGGTGAGACTCTGCGCTCCCAATGCAGGGGGCCTGGGCTGGATCCCTTGGTCAGGGAACTTGATCCCACATGCATGCTGCAACGAAAGATCCCTCATGCCACAACTAAGACTTGGTGCAGCCTAAATAAATAAAAAAATATTTAAAATGAGCATATTCATCGTTGAAAATTAAGAAACTAAAGAGAGAAATAAAAATTGCTGCGCTAGCCCATCAACATTGGATCTACCAGGGACTTTCCTGGTGGTCCAGTGGTTAAGACCCTGTGCTCCCAGTGCAGGGGGCCCGGGTTGGATCCCTGGTCAGGGAACTAGATTCCTAATGCCACAACTAAAACCTGGCACAGCCAAATAAATAAATAGTGGGAAAAAAAATTGGGGGACTTCCCTAGTAGTCCAGTGGTAAAGAGTCCGCCTTACAATGCAGGGGATGAGGGTTTGATCCCTGCTCAGGGAACTAAGATCCCACTAAGATCCCAACTGAGCCCCCGAGCCACATCTACTGAACTCCGGCACCTCAGCTAGAGAGTCTGCGTGCTGCAAACTACAGAGCCCACATGCCCTGGAGCCTGCGCCCCACAACTAGAGAGAGAAAACCCACATGCCACAACTAGAAAGAAGCCCATGCACAAAGAGCCCACAAGCCTCAACGAAAGATCCTGCATGCCGAAACTAAGACCCGATGCAGCCAAAAATAAATAAAATAATAAAATAAATAAATAATTTAAAAAATTGGATCTACCAACATATTTTACTTGGATCGCCATTTGCTTCTTTAAAATTTTTATTTTAACATTTGATTTTGGAGAATTTTAAACCAAAAACAGTAGCAAAATGTACTTAATGCCACTAAACTGTACACTTCAGAATACTTCAAATGGTAAATTTTATATGATGTATATTTTTCCACAATGAAAAAAAAAAGTAGATTGTATAACATGAACACCAGTTATCAACTCAGTCTTGTTTCATCTCCCCCCAGGTTCCCACTTCCTCCCATCTGGATTACTTTGTTTTTGTTTGTTTTTAAGTGTTATTTTGGTGAAATCACATACAACTTTTTTTTTTTTTTTTTTTTTTTTTTTTGCGGTACGCGGGCCCCTCACTGCTGTGGCCTCTCCCGTTGCGGAGCACAGGCTCCGGACGCGCAGGCTCAGCGGCCATGGCCCACGGTCCCCAGGTTCCCACTTCCTCCCATCTGGATTACTTTGTTTTTGTTTGTTTTTAAGTGTTATTTTGGTGAAATCACATACAACTTTTTTTTTTTTTTTTTTTTTTTTTTTTTGCGGTACGCGGGCCCCTCACTGCTGTGGCCTCTCCCGTTGCGGAGCACAGGCTCCGGACGCGCAGGCCCAGCGGCCATGGCCCACGGTCCCAGCCGCTCCCCGGCACGTGGGATCTTCCCGGACCGGGGCACGAACCCGCGTCCCCTGCATCGGCAGGCAGACTCTCAAACACTGCGCCACCAGGGAAGCCCACATACAACTTTTTAAAAATAAACTTATTCATTTATTTTTGGTTGCATTGGGCCTTCATTGCTGCATGCAGACGGGGCTTAGTTGCTCCACAGCATGTGGGATCTTCCCGGACCAGGGATCAAACCCGTGTCCCCTGCATTGGCAGATGGATTCTTAACCACTGCGCCACCAGGGAAGTCCCTGGATTATTTTGAAGCAAATCCCAGATGGTCCCTCATCTGTAAATATTTGAGCAGGCATTCTAGGAGATAAGGACTTTTTTTTTTTTTTGAATCATTTCTTTTTAAAATATCCATAATAGCATTATTATACTTTAAAAACTTATTATCATCAAATGTCCAGTAAGTGTTCAAACTTCTAGTTGTCTCATAAATGTTATAATTTGTTTTGTTATCTTTTGTTTTATTATTTTAGAGATGTTTTGAATAAAGATACTTAAATATCCATACATTGCATTTGGTCAAAATGTTTTTAAATCTCTTTTGATCTAAAAATTTTCTCACCATCTTTTTATTTTTTATTTCTTATTTATTTATTTATTTATTTGCAATTTATTTGTTAAAAAGAAAAAGATTTATCCTCTCACAGTTTGGATTTAGCTGACTGCATACCTGTGGTGTCATTTAAGACGTTCCCCTGTCTTCCATATTTTGTAAAATTTGTTATCTAGATCTAGACCAATGCTGTCTAATAAAAATATAATGTGAGGGGCTTCCCTGGTGGCGCAGTGGTTGAGAGTCCGCCTGCCGATGCAGGGGACACGGGTTCGCGCCCCGGTCCGGGAAGATCCCACATGCGGTGGAGCGGCTGGGCCCGTGAGCCATGGCCGCTGAGCCTGCGCGTCCGGAGCCTGCGCATCCGGAGCCTGTGCTCCGCAACGGGAGAGGCCGCAACAGTGAGAGACCCGCATACCGCAAAAAAAATAAAAATAAAAATAAATAAAATAAAAATATAATGTGAGCCACAAATATGAATGACGTGCAATTTAAATTTTTCTAGTAGCCACTTTAAACACAAAAACAAACAAGATGGGGCTTCCCTGGTGGCGCAGTGGTTGAGAGTCCGCCTGCCGATGCAGGGGACACGGGTTCGCGCCCCGGTCCGGGAAGATCCCACATGCGGTGGAGCGGCTGGGCCCGTGAGCCGTGGCCGCCGAGCCTGCGCGTCCGGAGCCTGTGCTCTGCAATGGGAGAGGCCACGGCAGTGAGAGGCCCGCGTACAGCAAAAAAAAAAAAAAAAAAAACCAAAGAAGATGAAATTTATTTTAATCATTTTTTATAAGTACTTGTATTGAAGTGTAGTTGATTTATTTATTTGTTTCTTTACCTATTTTTAAATTTTTTTAGCCGCACCACTTGCCCCCAAGGGATGGAACTCTTGCCCCCTGCAGTGGAAGCGCAGAGTCCTAACCACTGGACCACCAGGGAATTCCCAAGTATAGTTGATTTATAATGTTGTGTTAATTACTGCTGTACAGCAAAGTGATTCATTATACATATATATACATTCTTTTTCATATTCTTTTCCATTATGGTTTATCACAGGATATTGAATATAGTTCCCTGTGCCATACGGTAGGACCTTGTTGTTTAGCCATCCTGTATATAATAGTTTGCATCAGCTAATCCCAAACTCCCAATCCTTCCCTCCCCCAGCCCCTCCCCCTTGGCAACCACAAGTCTGTTCTCCATGTCTGTGAGTCTGTTTCTGTTTCATAGATAGGTTCATTTGTGTCGTATTTTAGATTCCACATATAAGTGATGTCATACGATATTTGTCTTTCTCTTTATTTTGATCAGTTAATTTTAACCTAACACATCCAAAATTTGATGATTTCAACATGCAATGAATATTAAAAACAGATATTTTAACACTTTTTTTTTTAACCAACTCTTCCAAATCTGGTGTGTTGTTTACATTTAGAGCACATCACATGTCAACTTGGAATGGCCATGTTTCAAGTGCTTGACAGCCACAGGTACCTCATTGCTGCTATTTTGGATTTTGGACATTCTAGAGATTTTTTTTAGGTTCAAGTTTGATTTTTCAGCACAGTGACTTCATTGGTGGTGATGGGCACTGCCAGTAAGAGATGCAGAGCTGCTGCCCTTTTGTGATCTGGGCATCAACAAATATCTTAATAAATAAATGAATGTTCCCACAGAAACCCTGCCTGAGATTATTAGTCCATTTCTCTGTTTCTCGCCAGCCTCTTTTCTCATAAACACGTTTAAAAAGAAACATTGGAACTGAATCACTTTGCTGTACACTTGAAACTATCACAACATTGTAGATTAACTGCACTTCAACTAAAAAACAGGAATAGAAGAAATATTGGAATGCTACTGGATACACAGTTTGGATTTCTTGTTTAACACACCCTATATTTTTCCTAGGTCACTAAGTACTTCCTTGAAATAGTTTGCAATTTGAAATCTTGTTGCACTTGATGGCTGTTCCTTAATGTTGGAACACTTAGGTTGTTTCCAGACTGTCAGCCAATCACTGTTACAATAAGTCATTGGTTAGGGAAGTGGTGTAACTGATTCATTAAGATGTCGTAATTTCAATCAAATAACTAAGCATGAAAATAAAACCATAAATGTTCTGCAAGGGAAAAAAAGGGAGAATTTTATCTTGCAATAAGGATTTTCTGTGACAAAACCTAGAAGACCTTTTTTTTTTTTGGTCTTTATTTTTTAAATTGAAGTATAGTTGATTTACAATGTAGTGTTAGTTTCAGGTTACAGAAAAGAAACTCAGTGATACATATATATGTATACATATACATTTGTATATATAAATGTATACATATACATTTATATATATATTCTTTTTCAGATTCTTTTCCACTATAAATTATTACAAGATATTGTATATAGTTCCCTGTGCTATACAGCAGGTCCTTGTTAGTTATCTATTTTATATATAGTAGTTTGTATCTGTTAATTCCAAACTCCTAATCTATCCCTTCCCCTGCAATCTAGAAGACATTTTTAAAAATTGATAAGTTTGCTCTCTCTCATACACACATAAAATTTCTGTATGGCAGGGGCTTCCCTGGTGGCGCAGTGGTTGAGAATCTGTCTGCCGATGCAGGGGACCACGGGTTCGAGCCCTGGTCAGGGAGGATCCCACGTGCCACGGAGCAACTGGGCCCGTGAGCCACAACTACTGAGCCTGCGTGTCTGGAGCCTGTGCTCCACAACAAGAGAGGCCACGATAGTGAGTGGCCCGCGCACCGCGATGAAGAGTGGCCCCCGCTTGCCGCCAACTGGAGAAAGCCCTCGCACAGAAACAAAGACCCAACGCAGCCAAAAATAAATAAATAAATAATTAATAATTAAAAATGAATATCTGCTTAAAAAATTTCTGTATGGCAAAAAATATTTAAAGCAAAGTCAGAGAGAAATGAAAAGCTGAGAAAAAAAGTTTGCAATTCATATCACAAAGACTTAACCTGCCTAGTAAAGAGCTTCTGGAAATCAATAACAGAAAGAACAACAGAAGAATTTTTTTAATAGGGCAAAGGAAATACAAATGGCTATTAAGCATCTGAAAAGGTCACCTCATACTAAGACAGATGAAAATTTAAACTATGTGAGGTGCCGTTTTCCACGTATCAGAGTGGCAAAACTCCAAAGTTTAATAAGGTAATTTATTGGCAATGCTGAGAGAAAATAAGTGCTCTCATAAGTTGTCTCTCATTGTTGGTGCCAGTGTATACTGGCCCAACTCCATGGAGGGCAATTTGGTAAAATTCATCAAAATTATGAATATATATCCCTTTTGACCAAAGTAATTCCACTTTGGGAAATTCATTCTCCAGGTGTAATTGCACAGGTACAAAATGACAGACTGCAAGGTTATTCATTATTGTATGGTTTGTAATAGCAAGGGATTAGGGACAACGCAGGTCCTTAATAGGGACCTGGTTAAATAAATTATAGTACAAGCATAAATGGAATACTATTCACCTACTATATAAAAAATGAGGGGCTTCCCTGGTGGCGCAGTGGTTGAGAGTCCGCCTGCCGATGCAGGGGACACGGGTT
>NC_041215.1:18574278-18574528 GCF_002837175.3 Physeter macrocephalus | reverse complement strand
AGCGGCTGGGCCCGTGAGCCATGGCCGCTGAGCCTGCGCGTCCGGAGCCTGCGCTCCGCAACGGGAGAGGCCACAACAGTGAGAGGCCCGCGAACCGCAAAAAAAAAAAAAAAAAAAAAAAAAAAAATGAGGAACCTTCTCTGGGCTGATAAGAGCTCTGAGATTTATCTCAAGTGAAAAAAGATACAAAACGTGACATGCTATCTTCTGTGTAAAGATAGTGGGGAAAATTACTTATATCTGTATAAAT
>NC_041215.1:18554754-18573778 GCF_002837175.3 Physeter macrocephalus | reverse complement strand
AACGCTGGAGGGACACCGCGGTGGATGCCAGGACTGAAATGCAGAGGACCAGGATCTCTCTGCGTTTCAAGGAGAATATTCACAATGGTAATAACATTTCTACTCAATGGTAATGATGCTCCTTAACACGCACTGGGCTCTTCCTTGTGCTGGGCGCTACTCTAAGCCACTTCTGAGCATTGGCTGCCATAATTGGCCCTTATGCAAGGGGGACGTCAAACAGGCGAGAATCTCAGCTAAGACAGCCTGAGAGAGGCTGGCTCAGGGCTCTGTGTTCCTGGATGGTGTTGCCGGGTCACCCAGGCACTCATGTGACTTGAGACATCCCTTCCGTGGTCCTCCAGAAAGGGTCTGGGGGCAGTCCCAAGGTCACTCTTGTTGCTTTGAGATCTCACTTTGCCAGGAATCTGGGGAATTTGCAAGGGAGGTGGTCATTTGCGTCCCCAAATAGTGGCATGCGGGTACTGGGGTACACAGGGGCTCTGTGACTGTCTGTGGGCATCCATGTTCATCCACAGGCACCTGTGAGCATCTACGTTCCGGACACACATGGAACGCCTGGATACATCAGTGACTAGCTCTGTGCATAGGTGCACATTTGTGTAAATTCAAGCGAATGCCAGTGTGCCCATCACACAGGGGAATGCCCCCCTCTAAATACCCACGACCCTCTGTGTGCTATTCTGGACAGCCATGTACATATGTGTATGTCTATCCAGAAGCCACAAACATGTTACACATCTGTGTCCCTTCAAGAACCCCCGCACCCTTCCATGTATAATCCTCCAGGTCCATTCGTGTCCATCCTGTAGCCTTGAACATTCCTACACTCTTCTCAGTAGGAACTGACATCTGTATACATTCTGTCAGTTGCACTCTTAGGTCTCCCCGACTAACTCATCAGCATTGCAGTCAGTCCTGAAATATTCCCGAAGCATTTATGCTTTACTAATAAGCCTAGTGTTCTGCGGAGGTCACATGGCACTGAACAAGGGCTAATGGAGCCAGCTTCGGCCAGCAGGTCTGGGGAATCCTTGTTTCCTGGAAGAGCAAGAGAATGTATTCCAGAATGTATTCCAGCAAATTTCTCTTCCTCCTCACTGCACCAAATGTCCCAGCCAGTGCCTGTCTGCAGAACTGAAGTCAGATTTCAAGATATGTTTATGGCCCCGACACTACCCTGGCATCACACTAAGGGCTGTATCTCCAGATTTGTCATTACATCTTAGGCTGCATCACGCTGAGGGGAGCTACACTGAGGGTTGCATCAACAGACTGTGTGGGGTGGGAAGGGGCAGGCAGACGTGAGAAGTAATCCCAAGGGACCTGGTAGGACTGTAGCAATGGGGCAAATGGGGACCCTGATGCCATGCACTGGGGGAGGGAAACTACAGAGGACAGAGGAGCAAATAGTGCATTGAGAGTTAGAACCGGGGGACTCCCTGGCGCTCCAGTGATTAGGACTCCATGCTTCCACTGCAGGGGACATGGGTTCGATCCCTGGTCAGGGAACTAAGATCCCACATCACACGCGGTGCAGCCAAAAAAAAAAAAAAGAAAAGAAAAAAAAGAGCTGGAACTCAACTCTCCTGACCCACCAGTGCTGAAGGGGATGGGGAAACTCAGTGTGCATGGCTGCAGGGGTGGCAGCAGGTGGGGGTGACCAGTTCCTCCTGGAAGTCGTAGATATTGTTATGGCTCTGTTATCCCTGCCAGGGGGGTCCTGCAAGACATAGTTTGCCTTGCACTTGAGGATAAATGCTTAACCTGCGAGTACGGACCCTCACTGCAGGGCATAGGAGCCATCCTGTGCCCTGTGCCCTGCCATGTGCCACATCCTCCATTGGGGTCCTCATGTTCAGCCATTCCCCACACGAGAGACACGCTCTGACCTGCTCCAACATGTCCCGTGTGCTCAGATATGCCTGGTGGCCATCGGACTCTCCTTACACGAAGGGACACGTTTGCCATGAAGACATACCCCAACATGTTCAAACATGCCACAACACGCCCTGACGTGCAGGGCAGGCTCCAGCATATGCACACATGCCCTTGCATGCTCTGGGGGAACAGCAGGTCTCCAGCCTCTGCCTGAGTCTACGCGCCTGAGGCCACCTTGCCCTTCCGGTTGGATTGATAGGGCAGCAAGGAGAAGGCTGTTAGAAATTAAACATGGAGACACCATCTGAGCGCCGGACTGCCATCCACTCATTGGCTGGTTTTCTCCCAGGAGGCTGCGGGACCTCAGGGTTGGGGAGAGGGCAGGGGAAGTGACTCCCTTAATTAATTAGTCCTAATTGAGATATCTTTGTAAATATCCCTTTATGGAAGGACACGATCCCATCATTTCCTGGGAATTTGCCATCTCTATTTGTCTCCAACCCCTGAGTATTGCAGAAATGACAACAAAAGAAAGAGCAGTCCGAAAGGCTGCTGGAGACTTAGCCGTGCTTCTGATAATGAAGGCAACACCGAGGGGCAGGCGAGGAGGCTCAGAGATACACAGAGATCCAGGAGGAGTGGCAGGCAGACAGACAGGGAGATACAGGCAGGGAGAGATGGGGAAACTGAAACACAGGGCAGGAGGTGTCACAACAAGAAACACAGAGTCTGAGTGACACAGGCAGAGTCAGAGATGCAGGCTCTGAAATACGGGCAGAGGAATAGACAGCCAGAGACAGGCAGAGAAACTTCACACCACGGAGGACCAGAAGTGGGGACAGATGGACCACGCGTGGGCCGACAGACCTCCCTCTGCCTTTTCCTGCCTCACCCAGTCTCCCCATCTTCTGGGCAAACTACCTGCTGCTGCAGCAGCAACCATCAGGCCTGATTCCTCTTTGGCCCTTGCAACCCTCCCCTTCTCTCACCCTCCCCCACTCACTCCTGCAATCATCTCCCTTGTTCAAAATGAGCTTCTGCAGCTGCGGCCCAGACAGCTGTTCCATCTTGGAGCCAGCGCTGGGGCCTGGTGGCTGGGTCCCAGAGGATGCCCTCCTGGGCCGCAGAGGGGAATGGGAATGGGGGGGTGGAGGGCACAGGGTCACCTAGAGCTTGGGCACCCACCCACCCTTTACCCCGGGCTGCAATCAAAGCCTGGCCCCCATTCCCAGCACCTCCGGGGGTGCAAACGTCTCCTCCCTTGTCCCCCCAGGGCCTTCAAGGGCCCTGATGCTGGTCTGGCTCATCCTGTCCCACTCACTGAATCCTGCCCAACACCCAACATACGTTCTGGCCCCGTCCTGTCTCAGGAGCCCTCTTAGGTCTGAGAATTTGAGCCTCTCCCCCACTCCCTGTCAGGGTCCTGGACTGTGATACGGTAACTATGGTGATATGGAAACAGAATCCTAGAGAGAGAGAAACAGAATCCTGACAGACAGACATAGACGGAGAGACAGAGATGGAAGAGATATAGTGACAGAGACACAAAGAGGCAGAGATGGCAGAACCAGAGACAAAAGAGACACATAGAGATAGAGACACACAGAAAGGATGAAACAGACTTAGAGACAGAGATAGGGACAAGACAGAGATGGGGAGAAAACAGAGAGCAGGATAGAGACAAAGAGACACAGACACGAGACACAGGCAGACAGAGATAACAATCAATATTCACTCAACAAACATTTATTGAAAGTCTATCATATGTTGTAGATACATAGTGAAGACAGAGAGGAATAAAGACAACTAATGAGACAGAGATATGTGAGAGAGAGACACACACACACACAGAGACAGACTCAAAATACAAAGTTTAAAAATAGAGAAGCATCAAGGCTGAGACAGAGAGAGACAAGGACTGAGAACCAGCTTGGTCCCTCAGATCTCCCAGTGGCAACTTCTTCACTCCCACACACAAACACACCCAACCCCACATCAAACTCTCTCAAAGCGCCTGAGCCTCCTCCAGAAGCCTGCTTTTCCCCTCGCCCAGATTTGTGGTTGCTCCTCTCTGGAGCTTCACAAAGAGGCGTCAGCCGCCCAGGGCAGGAGGTGAGAAGGATGCTGGGGGCACGAAGACACCAAGAGGCAGAAACCAGAGCTTCCCTCTGGAAGAGGAGGAAGCCAGTTTTAACTACACTCAAGCAGCCCCAAAGCCCAGACCGCCCTCCCTTGGTAGCTGTCCATGGTGCTGTTGTTGGTGCCGACTGTATGGGCAAAGGCAGCATCTCAAGCCATTTCTATATGTTGCATCAAGCTTGGGGTCTAGAGTGGTAGTCAGGTATCTGCCTATCTCGCCAGATCCTCAAACACACCACCTGCCATCCCATCCCAACACCTTCACACACCCTGTTCTCTTGGCCTCTCTCCCTCCACGTTACCAGCTCTGTCTTTGCCCAGCTCTTACTCATCCTTCATGTCTCAGGGCAAACATCACCTCCTCAGGGAAGCCTTCCTTGATCAACCCTTCCCAACTTTCTGCCCTCACGGCTCCCACCAATCTTTAATTATATAGCCATTTGCACAATCCCAAGTTCACTGTGTCTCCCTATGAAGCTTTGTGAGGAAAGAGATCAAGTCTCTCTTGTTCACTGCTGTATCCCCAGCCCCCATCACAGGACTTGGCACACAGAAGACCTCAGTGATTGCTAGCCAGGGATGACTCTGCTCTCTGGTGGCAAGATCACTCCATACCTTTATGCGAGAAAGTGGCAATGTGCACATTTGCTGGACATCCATTCAAACAGAGAAAGGTTGAGAAACAAAGACACGAGAAAAAAAACTATAAGAAACAGACACTTCTGAGCCATGGGAGAAGACTAAGTGGTCACAGAAATACTCATCAAGGCTCAGAAGTTTCACCGGGAGGACAAAGGGGCAGTGGTCTCATGGGGCAGAACTGAGACCATTCAGGAAATACCTATGGCCCCAAATGAGAAAATCCCAGTAATAAACAAGAGGGACAAAGTTTTCACTCAGATGGCACTTCCGTTCTGTTGGTGGTAAACAAACAATTACCAAGATGATTTCAGATCATTATGAGTACTGAGAAGATAAGAGAACAGGTTCAAATAATAAAGTGGGGACACTGTAGCTGGGGTGGTCAGGGGAGCTCTCTCTGAGGAGGTGACGTTTGAGCTGGAACAGGAGGGGTGAGAAGGAGCTGGCTAGAGGAAGGACTGGAGGAAGGATGTTCCCAGAGGATGGGAACAAGTGAAAAGTTCCAGAGGCAAGAACAAGAAAAGCAGCAAGGGATAGAAGAGTGATCCAAGATCTGACACTCAGGCAGGGGTCTTGTGATAATAATAGTGATAATAATAATAGCGAACCTTATAGGCACCTTCTACATGCCAGGCACATGGCTGAACACAATGCTATACGGTACAATCTACTATTATCCCCATTTTATGGATGAAGAAACTGAGGCTTACCAAGTTGGGCCAGGGTAAGGAGTTTAGATTTGGTGAGACAGGAAAATGTTAAAATGAGATAAATTTCATACTCACAATCTAGAAGGATTTTCTAACAATCAGGTCTTTTGAAAAATGCAACTGACAGCCTCATATTCCTTTCCTGCTCCAAACCCCTCCAAGTCTCCCATCCTCTGACACTCAGAATGAAGTACAGACACCTCAGTCCAAATCCCTTTGTGACATGGACCCCTCTGGCCACTCGGGCCACTTCCACACTCTTCCCAACCTGGCACACTGTTTTCAGCAACTCCGAACAGCTTGCAATGTCCCTGTCCTCAACAGGATGTTCCTTACTTCTGAGCCTTTGTCCATGCTATTCTTTCTGTCTGGAATGCCCTTGCTCTGTTTTTACCTGGCCAGTTCCTTCTCCACTTTAAGACTCAGTTGGACATCACCACCTCCAAGAAACCTCCATTGCAACCTGGCTGATTTCAGTGCCCCTCTTCTGTGCCCCAACAGCACTCCAGAAATATCTCTGTCTCTACACATACCATGTCGTGTCACAAGTACTGTTGATGAGACAGCGATCTGATTGAAGTCGGGGCATTATTCTTCTCTATATTCCATAGTCTAGGACCCTTCCCAGTACAAAGTAGGCGCTCAATAAGTATTTCCTGACACATTGAGGTGTTTGAGCAAAAGCCATAAGTCCACAGTTAGGAACAGGTGAATAGGCAGGTGTGGGTCAAATCTACAATACGCCTACTTTTCTCTACCTCCTTGGTCCCTACCCTGGTCCAGCCCCCATCATCACCCACCTGGACCAGTGCTGTGGCCGCCTCCCCAGTCTCCAAGCTCCCACCCTCACCTCCTACAGTCTGTCCTCCCCACAGGGGCCAGAGAAAAACTGTGAACACCTGAGTTAAGTCCCATCCCTCCTTTGCTTAGCACCCTCCCTGGCATCCCATTTATTCACTTAACAAGTATTTATTGAACACCAACTATGTGCTAGACCCAGTGCCAGGCACTGGGACTGTAACGGTCAACAAAAATGGATTTTTTAAAAAAAACTCTGCCCTCATGGAGCTGACATTACAGTGGGGAGAATCAGACAACAAAATAAATGTCAACTACACCGTGAACGTTAGAAGGTTAAAAGTGCATGTTGAAAAGGAAAGCATGAAATGAGGAGAGGGAACGCATGAGAAGCTGCAAGTTAAATCTAAAATCCCTGCAAGTCCCTCTCGCCCGAACATGATGTGGCTCCCACCACCTCCCTGCCCTCACCTCTTCTTACTTTCCCCCCTCACTCACTCTGCTTCAGCCACACTGGTTTCCTCACTGACTCTCCAAAATTTCAGGCATATTCCCACCTCAGGGCCTTTGCACTTGCTGTTCCCTCCGCTTACTTCCTTCAGATCTCTGCTCAAATGTCGCCTACTCAATCTAAAATAGTCCCCCCAGCACTCTCCACTCCCCTTACATTGCTCTATGCTTCTTCATAGCACATGTATCACCATGTATTATACATTTATCTGTGTACTTATTTATTTCTCCCCTACCCTGCCCTAGAATGTCAATTCCACAAGGACAAGGATTTCTGTCTGTTTTGTTCACTGTCATATCCCTGGCACTTAGAATAGCTCCTGGCACATAGTAGGTGCTCAATAAATATTTGTTGAATAAATGAATGAGTGAATGAATGAATGGAGATACCCTCCAAGAGAATCCTTGTTGTAGAATAAAAGGAAGAGGGATCAGTAGTGTATTTAGGGTTGTTCATAAATATCTGGCGACTCCTCTCTGTCCAGGTCATAGTAGGACCACACTTCTCACCCCCTTTGAGGTTAAGCATGCCATGTGATTTGCGTTGGCCAATGAAATGTGAGCAGAAGTAACGTGTCACTTCTAGGGAAGAGCTTTAGGAGCCAGTGGGGGCTACGCTGTACCTTCCTTTCCCTGCTTCAATGATCATGTCACCATAGAGCCTCCATCATTCCAGGTCCATGACGACCGTGGACAGAGCTCTCCAGCCAACATGGATACATAGTTCAAGCACAAAATAAACCTGTGCAGTATTAAACCACCGAGATATGAGGCCGCTTGTTATGGCAGTGTTACCTTGCCTCTCTTGACTGATACTGAGCATTGGGGTCCTTCCCCCCTGCACAGAAAACTGTCAAGAAAACACATAGATTCTGAACTTTGGTTCTTACTGGGAAGTCCTCAAAGAGCCTCTTGCTGATAGCTGCTCAGACCCTGCCTGTTCCTCCCATGAGGAAAAGGGTCCTCCCCAAACAGAATATCCCTCCTCCATCTCCCCTTCCTTCCCTCCATCCCTCAGGGAGGAGGGGATGGACAAGGGCATAACATATAGGATGCAGGTAACTCACTTCAGGCCCCATAATGACGGCAGCTGCTGGCAATGGGGCTGACAATTCTTAGTCTGGTTCTGAATTTATGACCCCCAGGTGAGAAGCCATTCCACGGAAGGCTCCCATCCCACAGGGACGGTTTATGGCTGGGAGTTGGCCAAAGGTAGTAGCAGTGGCAGCTTCTCCCCACTCCCCCTTTCAGAGATGATCTGTAACACCATCTCTCAGAATCTCTTAGAATGCTAAACTGTTTCTCTGGATCAGCTCGGGGAGGGGAAACCAGAGACAAGAATGGCCTGAGGGTCTGGGCTCACCCCTACCTCACAGAGGTCGTTTTTTAAGTCAAGGCCAGCATCCACAACTGTCTGCCTCATGACTGGGAATTCTCACTACCTGGGTTCCGGAGCCCCTCAGCTTACCAACGTTGGTGCTCTGTAGCTTCGTACAACTCCTTGTTACTGAGCATCTACTCTGTGCTTCCTCACTTCCATTTGTTCTCCCCAATCCTTAGGAAGGTGCATTATTGATTTAGACACTTGACAAATATTTATTCCACGCCTATTATGTGCTTGGCTACAATGTCAAACAGAGCAAACTCTCCTTACTGAACACCTACTATGCACCCAGCCATCTTTCCATTTGAAGATGGAATCCTTATGAAGATGTGATTGTGGATTCAGCCACTTGACAAATATTTATTGTAGGCCTACTCTGCATCAGGGCTTAGGGTTCAACAGTGAGTAAAACACAGATGTTCTCATGGATCTTATGGTTTAATGGGGACTCTGAACTAATGAGGATATTGGAGTTTACAGAGATTAAATAATTTCCCCAAGGTCATACCACTAGTAAATTGCAGGACCAGAATTCAAACCCAGATTCATCTGTCTCAGAGTCCTGTCACTAACTGAGCATTTACTATGTCAGGCACTGAGCTGGGATTTTCAAGCGTATACACACTTGACATAGAGGAGGTACTCAATTATTTTGTTGAATAAACAAAATGGGTGGGTGGATAGAGAGATGGATGGATGGAAGGATGGATGCATGGAAGAATCGATGGAGAGACAGATGATGGATAATGGGTGGATGGAAAGATAGATGGATGGAGAGATGGATGGAAGGATGAAGAGATGGATGGATGGGTAAATGATGGATAGGTGAGTGGACGGATGGATGGGTGGATGAAAGGATGAGTGTAAAGATGGATGGATGGATGGAGAGATAGATGGAAGGATGGATGGATGAAGGGCTGGATGGTAGACCTCTTACCCACAACAGTTCTGTGAGGTAGGAATTATCATTCCCATTTCATAGATGGGAAACCGCAGCTCAGAACGGTGATGTCACTGGGCCAGAGTGCAAGTCGTGGAGCAACTTAAGGGAAAGTCTGGATTTCAACCTATGTCTATCAGACTCCCAAGGCACTTTCCTGAGCACCCTCCTGTCACAGTCCCCTCCCAGGTCCTACCCTGAGTTCCCTGGCATCTCATTCCATAGAGCTCTTCTGGCAAGGCTTAGTGAGACTGAGGGATGGGGTGGGGGTCAGGAATGGGAGAACTATTAGCTTTCAGCAGGTGATTTCATGGAAGCACTGAATCAAGGTCCTGTTAGCTACAGATGGGCTAGAGTGAAGACCAGGTCAGTTTGGGTACACACACACACTCACACTTACAGAAAGATCACGAAACACACAGGAATCCACCCACATGCATACAAACTAGGCACACACACCATTCATAGACCATTCATAGATACACACTTGAACATATATGCACACACTTCTAAAGACATACATGTCCACATTTATATGCACAAAACATGTACTTGTACATATTTGCAAAGACACATATACACACACAAAATCATAACTCAGAGACATGCTCTTATACACTATGTACACGTTCCCCAGACATACATGCTCTCATTTACCCATATGCTGTACATAATACATGAACACATTTACACTGACTCAAACTTTTTAGATGGTAGGGGAGGGGAATCTGGCTTCTGATTTCAATGAGACACCAGCTCTCTCCCCCCTCAGAAGGCAAGAGCAAGAAGTCTGTCTCAGACTCATGTATATAAACTTATATGCACATATGCAATTACATACATGCAAACCCATAGGCAGGGACATACAACTGCAGACACATCCACACCCAGATACAGCGAGTACTCAGGGACACACCCACACTCGCTCTGGGATGCACCCTCATATACAGGCAGACACACTTGTGCCCTCATGCTAGCAAAGCACATAAACCTTCTCACACCCTCCACTCACACACACACCCATACACACACCATGCATAGATAGATACACCAGGACATATTCAAATATCGCTTGATGTGACAGACACACAGATAAACACTGTTTCACACATTGGCTTCAATTCTGAGGATTTAAACTGCAAGCCCTCACCTGGGCCAAGCCCAGTGACAATTCCCTCCGGGAGCTGGACACAGCCTGAGCACAGGGCACCCCCCTCTCCACTTGCCCACACCCCTTGGGAGAAAAGACCTCTTATCTTTCAGTGTGGTGGCAGTTGGAGGCTAACCAGGGGGGCTGATGAAGTTGGCGGAACATCAAGCAAGAGAGGGAGCCCCCATGAATCCCAGTTCCAGGTACTGGGAGGAGTACCGAAGCCGGATTGAAGAGGGTAAGGAATGCGAGGGAAGGGGCATATCTGGAGGAGGCTGAGGGAAGTTTGCAGTGGAGGATGTCTCCTCCCCTCTTCCCAGGACCCTCGTTATTAACCCCGAGGGAGTGCCCCCCAACACACACATCCTGCCCCCCCCTCACCCCCCAGCCAAACTCTGTGGCTTGGAAAGCTGGAGGATGAAGGTGATAGAAGAGGATAGGATGGGACGGGGGAGGGGGCAATCCTGCAGTTTCTGGGGGCAGCATGAGCCCCAGCCCCTGCTCCCCCCCCCCCAGTATGAGACCGGGCCTCCTACGGAGGGTCAGTTATGGGAATAAATATTCAGCACGTGGTGAGGCAGGTAATGAGGAGGGAGACGCAGGGGGTGGGGTGTTGTGCAGGGGAGAGAAAAGGAGAGACAGACAAAAAAAGATACAAAGTCGGAGACAGCGAGACAGAGACAGACAGACAGAGAGGAAAAGAGAGAAGCAAACCAGAGAAAAAAGAATAGAGTGAGACAGAGAGAGACAGAAAGAGAGAGACAGAGACGGGGAGAGACACAGAGAGAGAGAGAGAGTGAAGAGAGGGAGAGAGAGAAAGACAGACAGACAAGGGGCTACTCAGAGACACCGAGACACAAACAGGGAGAGATGCTGAAGGTGGAGACCCTCGGAGACCCCGAGACTTCCCTATTCGGAGGCAGGGTTCCAACCAGCCGCCCGAGTCGACCCTCCAGCTCCGCCCCACTCAGCCCGGACCAGGCTGAATTCCGCAGCCCTTCCGCCTGCGCCCCGGGGCCAGAGCGAGCCTAGCACATTGTTGCCGCTCGGACATTGCACACTAATAATAAGAAATAGTAATAATAATAATAACAATAATAAAAGGCGCGGAGGTGGCTGCGGGTCCTAGGGCTCCTCCGCCTCCGCGTGCAGCCCCCAGCCCCGGGAGGGCGCTCCCCGGCCGGGCGCGCCGGGAAGCTGGGGGGCGGGGGCGCCCGGGGGCTGCTGCCGCGGCGGCGCAGGCACCACGCCCCCCGGGAGCGCCCCCTGCGCGGTGGCCACTCACGATTTTCTCGGAGGCGCCCGCGCGGGACACGGTGCCGTTGAGCCCCACGAGCGAGGGCAGCGTCTGCGACATCCAGTTGGTGACCATGGCCATGGTGCTCAGCACGGCCCCGATCTTGAGCAGCGGCACCGACATCGCGCCCCCGCCTCATGCCCCGCGGCCGCCCGCCGCGCGTCCCTTCTCCGGCCCGCCGCCTGCTGCTCGGTCCCTCGCCGCCCAGCCGCCCAGGGGGCGCGAGCGCGAGCTGGGGGGCCGGGGCCGGCCGGGGCGGCTCGGGGACGCGGGCTGCGGCTCGGCGCGCCCGGCGGGCTCCTTCCAGCCGCTGTGACGTCAGGCCTCCGGCCCGGAGCCCGGGGGGCAGGCGGCGCCCCGGCTGTCCCCACCCCTCTCCCCCGGCCTTGCAACCCCCTCTGTCCGGGATCGCCCCACCCCGCAAGGGACCCCCTCCGGCGGCATTCCCCACCTGCCCACCCACCCACCCCCCGCCGCGGCATTCCCAGCCCCGCCCCCAGCGGTGTTCCCGCCCCTCCCCCCCAGAACGAGGTATTCCCGGCCACCCTCCGCTCGCAGCCCCTTTCAGAGCCCCGGGCGCTCGGCCTGCGTTTAAATGGGCAGCCGCCCCACCCCGTGCACCCAAAGCTGGCAGGGGGCCGGAGTCGCAAGTCCCCACCCACCTACTGTTAGGACACCGACCCCGGCTCCCTAAAACCCGGGAGAGCAGGTATGGGGGGGGCCTCCGGTGCGCTCCCTTGAATCGGGTGGCCAAAAGGGTTTCCTTTTCCTTGGGGGAAGGGGCTTCCCTGGTACCAGGACCACTTTGGGGACCGCTTGGTTGTTTCCGAACGAGGGAAGCCCAGAGTGGCAGGTCCGAAACCAACAGGCGATTCCTGGGATGGGGAGTGGGGTCACTTCTGCAGCAGGAGGACCCCCATGACTCCAGGGGGCGGCATTATAACCCCGGACGGCCGAGACGGGAGCTAGCCTTTTGCCGCCGAGTCCCAGTTGGGTCTCCACTCACAACTTGGACTTGGGGTGGGGGCGGGGAACTGATACTTCGGACCTTCCTCCAGACCCCAGGGACCAGCTCCGGGGCCCGCCCCTTCGAAGGAAGGGGGAGTGCAGTGCCCCCGGCTTTGCACCCACGCACCAGCCGGCGGCGGGGCGGCGAGGCCGCCAGGAGGAGAGCCCGGCTGGTTTAATTTCCTCTGTTTTCCCTGCACTCACGCCCCCTCGTGGCGTCCCCGCATCACCTCGCGCTGCCGCCGCGGCCGCCGCAGTCGCCCTCAGTTCGTGGCCGCCGCCGCCGTATGGAGGCGGCGATGACTCAGGCCTTTGCCTGGGCCGTGGCAGCTCACCGAGGGCTCGCCTCGGGAGAAGAGCTGAACATGGGGGTAGGGATGGTAGGGGTCTTGAACTATCCTTTTTTTTTTTTAGCTTAACAGCAGGGAGAGGCAGGTTCTGCCCCTACGCGACCTCCAGCAATGACCTCTCTCTGCCTCAGTTTCCTCATCCGCAAAATGGGTGGTTGTAAGGACCCACGGACCTAATACGTGTAAATGGCTCCTGTGTCCTGAGAATCAAGTGAAAGCTTTATTGAACATCTACTATGTCCCAAGCACCGTAAACAACAGATTTAAAAAATGCCTGCCTGGGACTTCCCTGGTGGCACAGTGGTTGGGAATCTGCCTGCCAATGCAGGGGACACGGGTTGGAGCCCTGGTCCGTGAGGATCCCACATGCCGTGGAGCAACTAAGCCCCAGCGTGGCAGCTACTGAGCCCGTGCTCCGGAGCCAGCGAGCCACAACCGCTGAGCCCCTGCACCAGAACTACTGAAGCCCACGTGCCTAGAGCCCGTGCTCCACAACGAGAGGCCACCGCAATGAGAAGTCGGTGCACCACCACGAAGAGTAGCCCCCGCTCGCCGCAACTAGAGAAAGCCTGCGCGCAACAAAGACCCAGCGCAGCCAATAATTAATTCATTATTTTTTTTAAAAAATGCCTGCCTATGTGGAGATGAACATTCTACGGGATAAGACAGACAACAAATGGGGGTGGGGTGGGGAGTAAAATACCTAGGGTATCGGGAGGAAGGGGCATATGGACTAAGTAGGGGAGTAAAACTTTAATCGAGGTGGTTGGGGAATGTGACATTTGAGCAGAGACCTGAAGAAGGTGAGGGAGGGAGCCATTTGGATACATGAAGGAAGAGTTCCAGGCAACAAGAACAGCAAGTGCAAAGGGCCTGGGGCAGGAGAATAAGTGTTCAAGGAACAGGAACGAGGCCAGTGTGGTTTCAGCAGAGTGAGTTGGGGCAGACTGGGGAGAGATGATGCTTGTAAAGCACTTTGCCTGGTGTCTGGAACATGGTGTTTCATAAATAGTAGCTGACATTGTAATTATTTGCAACTGATAATGAGCTTTAAAAAACGAGATGTCTCCTTGCCTACTTGTACTACAGCTTGCATTTATGAGTGCTGAACACTTTGCAAATACACTTGCTGAGTACTGGATGCAACCTCCCATGAACAGTACAGCAACTTCCCTATTTACAAGAGAAGAAATTAGGCTCAGAGAGGAGAGGGGACCAGCTCAAGGTGACCCAGCACATAAATGGGAGCCCAGGATTTGGACCTAGGTGGGTCTGATTTCAGACCCCAAAACCACTGGGCTCCAAGCCCTCCCTGTTTAGATAATCTGGAACCCAATGATACTCTCTTACTCTCTCACCATTGGTGATGTAGGAAACTGCCCTGCCTCCTCCCAGCCAAACTCCTCCAAGGAGTGGTCTACACTCACATCTGCACTTGCTGTCTCTGCTTCCTTACCTCCCACCTCCTGTATGCTTCCAAAACTCCTCTCACTAACGGCACCAGTGACCTTACGATTTGCTGGTCCCACAGCCTCACACAAGCCCTCATTCAGTCACTCTCACAGGTAAGTCTTCGTGAATCATTCCCTCCTTCTTGAAAGTCATTTGTCCCTTGACTTCAAGGCTGCACTATCACTGTCTCCTACCTTCTCCCTAAATGTCTCCCATGGCTTTGTCCTAGGTCCCTAGCCCCTGTCATTCTGTATACTGTGCCTGGACCATCCATCACACTCACATGTAGGGTTTTGGTTCCATTTGGCACACTCCCACCTCAGGACCTTTCCACTTGCTGTCTGCTCTACCCAGAGCACTATTACCACAGATACACATGTGGATTGTTCCTTTACCTCATTTATATTTCTGCGCTATCATTGTGCAAGTCAGAGCAATGCCCTACCCTTCTCCAGAAAACTACATTTCCCAGGTTCCCTGGCACACTGGCTTCCTGTTAGTCTCACCCAATGAGAGGCACTGGAGGGAGACTGGAGTGTGGGGAGGAAGGGAGAGGCCAGGGTATTTCTTCTCTCTGTCTCCTTAGGGTGGGGGTGTGTATTCTGACAGTGGCTATACCTACTCCATGATCCCATGATCCCAGCTCCCACACAAGAAACTTTTCTTCATCACACCACCCTTTCGTCATGTCCCTCCAGTAGCTTTGTGCTGTGGTTTATTCCTGATCATCCCATCAGTTTGGCTTCTCAACTCTTCCATCTCACCCTTAACCAATTCTCTATATTAAATTTCCTCTCTTTGAAACACCTAGACTGGTTTGTTTCCCTGATTGGACTCTGAGTGATCTGGCTATTGTATCCTGAAAGACATCCCCTGGCTACCTCATCTACAATAGCAACCCCTCTGCCCCCATCCCCTACTCTGCTCTATTTTTTTGAACAACATTTATCACCATGTGACATTATATTGTACTTTTAGTTGTTTATGGTTTGTCTCCTCCACTAGACTTTCAGTTCCACAAGGGCTCCTACATGTCTGTGTTTCTTACAGCCTCATCCCTAGGGCTTAGCACAGTGACTGGCACATAGTAGGTGCTCAAGAAATTGTTTATTGACTGACTAAATGAATCTACAGCTGAGGCTTCCAAAAGCATTTCTGCAGCCCAGATCTCCGTCTAGAGCTCAAACCCCTATGCCCATCTGCTTCTTGGACATCTCCACTTGTGTGTTTCACAGGACCAACAGCACATGACACCCACCAGAACAACCTCAATCAAAAAGACAGGCAGTACCAAGTATCAGTGGTGAAGTGGAGAAACTTAAACCGCTTTCTAGTGGGAACATAAAATGCTGCAACTACTTTAAGAAGCAATTTAGCAGTTTCTTAAAATGTTAAACAGAAATTTACCATAAGACCCAACAATTCCATCCACCCAAGAGAAATGAAAGCATATGTCCATGGAAAGACTTGCATGTGAATATTCATAACAGCATTGTTCCTAATAAATGAAACAATTCAAATGCTCATCAACTGGTGAATGGATAAACAAACTGTGGTACATGCATACAATGGAATGTCGTTCAACAATAAAAAGGAACGAACTACTGATACATGCTACAGCATGGATGAACCTCAAAAATATTTTGCTAAGTGAAAGAAGTCAGACACAAAAGGCCACATTTTGTATGATTAGTTTACACAAAATGTCCAGAGAAAGCAAATATATAGAGACAGAAATTAGATTAGTGATTGCCTGGAACTGGGGATGGGGTGGGGATGGCATGAAGGATCTTTTGCAGGTGATGGAAATGTTCTAAAACTGGATTGGGGTGATGTTTGTACAACTCTGCAAATTTACTAAAAGTCATTGAGTAGCACACCTAAACAGGTGGATTTAATGGTATATAAATTATATCTCAAAAAAACTGTTTAAAAGGGGGAATATCCCTAAACTTTCCCTGCAAGTTCCCTCCCCCCAGGAGCCCTGCACTGACATGAGAATGAGTCCTTCCTTAAATTTTGCACCCTAGATTTCTTGCTTGCCTCACCCTGGTCCTGGCCCAAATGTACCCACAGTTAGAAACTACAGATAGTGCCTCTCTCACCTTCCTTCTCTTTCCCTACTCCTCCATTCAAATTATCACCAATGTCAGCTGAAATTGATATAGAAATATCTCCGAAAGAATCCCTTTCTCACTGTCACCATCATTACTATAAACATCGTGTTGGGGAGTGCTACAGATTGAATGCCTGTACCCACCCCCCAAATTCATATGTTGAAAGCTAATCCCCAATGTGATAGTATTTGGAGATGAAGTCTCTGGGAGGTGATTAGTTCAAGAGGGTGGAGCCCTCAGGTATGGGATTAGTGCCCTTATACAGAGACCCCCAGAGAGCTCCCTCTCCCTTCCATCATATGAGAACACAGTGAGACGGCACCAAGAAACTGGTTCTCACCAGACACCAAACCTGACAGCACCTTCACTTTGATCCTGGACTTCCCTAACTCCAGAACTGTTAGAAATAGATTTGTGTTGTTTATAAGCCACCTGGTCTATGGTATTCTATTATAGCAACCTGAACACACTAAGAAAAGAAAAAAGAAAAAGAAAAAGAAAAAAGAAAGAAAAAGAAATCTTTTTTCTCTGACCTGAAAATTATCAGGAGGAAAAAAGTTCATAACTCTCAGAAACAATAACAATAATTGCTCAGGTTTATTGAGTACTTATCATGAGCTCGGCACCATCTGCAACAATGTACATGTAATAACTCATTTAACCCTCAGAATACCACTATGAAGTAGATAGGGTTAAATTCCAATTTTTTTAATGAGGAAATAGTGGCACAGAGATGCTAAGAAACTTTCCCCAAGCCCCCAGGAATCTATCCCAGACAGTCAGGCTCCAGAGTCTGGAGCCTGTTCCTGGGTCATTTGGCCCTATTCAAAGGGGAAAGAATAAATGTTGATCTCTACCTCAAGCTACATACAAAAATCAATTCCATGTAGATTTTACACCTAAATGTGAGCGATAATAAATCTTTTAGAAGTAAATATAGAAGAATATCTTCATTACTCTGGGGTAGGCAAAGATTTCTAAAACAGGACACTAACAAGCACTAACCCTGAAGGAAAAACAGTTATTATTTAAACTACCTTCAAATTAAGAAATTCTATTTATCAGAGACATCACTAAGAGAATGAAAAGACAAGCTACATAGTAGGAGAAGATATTTGCAATGCTATGTCCAACAAATAATTGATATCCTAATTTTTAATTTATGTAAAAGAGAGAGAAACACAGATATAAAATTTGGATGTATAAAAACACATATTCTTACAAATTAATAAGAAAAAGGCAGACAACCTAATAGAGAAATGGGCAAAAGACTTGAGCAGGCATTTCACAAAAGGGGATACTCAAGTGGTCAATAAGCATGTGAAAAGGTATTTAAATATTATTAGTCATCAGGAAATGTAAATTAAATACAAAATGTGATACCACTAAACACCCATCAGAATGTCTAAAGTAAAACAGAAAGACAACACCAGGTGTTGGTGATGATGTAGAGCAACTCGAATGCCCAGACACTACTAGTGGGAGAGTAAATTGGTAAACTCTTTGAAGAGTCTTTGGAACTTTCGAAGACTGTTCAGCAGTTATCTCCTAAAGTTCGATATATTCCTCCCCTATGACTCAGCAATTCTACTCCTCGGTATATACACTTGAGTCTCACTATTTGTGGGTTCCATATTGTCAAAATCACCTACTCACTACAATTTATTTGTACCCCCCAAATCAGTCCTCATGGGGCTTTTGTGGTGATTCCTGGACATTGTAGCAAAAAATTGAGTCACTGACACACAGGTTCCCAATGGAGATCCACCACAGCCATGCTCTGGCCTTCTTGTTTTAGCTCTCACAACTGTAATCAAGTGTCTTTTTCACAGTCTACTTAGTGCCAAAATTTTCACATTCTTGTGCTTTTTATTGGTGATCTCACTATTTTAAGTGGCCCCATGCACAGCGCTAGGTTCTGTCTAGTGTTCTAGGAGCAAGAAGGTTGTAACGTGTCTTCCAGAGAAAACACAACTTGTCGATAAGTTTCGCTCAAGCTTGACTTTTAGTGCCTTTGGCAGTGAGTTTGATACCAATGAACCAACAATGTATATTAAATAAGGTGTTTTTAAACAGAAACATTCATAAAAGGAGGTTGCATATTGTTTGGTCAACAAAAATGTCGTGGCCAGAAGCTTGCAAGAATCTAACCCCACAATGATTCAGTATTCACTAATTCAGTATTCACTAATTCTTTATAGAACATAATTACTGTGACTAGAAAATCTACTGTACATATATACCAAACAGAAGTGTGAACAAGCATTCACTAAAGACATGTGTCAGAGTGTTTATTTCAGCACAGTTTGTCTCAGCCACAAACTTCACCAACCCAAATGCCAAGAAACAGTAGAATGGATATACCACATGCGATATATTCACACAATGGAACACCATAAAGCAACAAAAACAAGGAATCAATCACAAAACAATAACACGGAGGAATCTTACAAACATTATGCGGAGCAAAAGAAGCTGGGCACCGGGCTTCCCTGGTGGCGCAGTGGTTGAGAGCCCGCCTGCCGATGCTGGGGACGCGGGTTCGTGCCCCGGTCCGGGAAGATCCCACGTGCCGCGGAGCGGCTGGGCCCGTGAGCCGTGGCCGCTGAGCCTGCGCGTCCGGAGCCTGTGCTCCGCCGCGGGGGA
>NC_041215.1:18522990-18554502 GCF_002837175.3 Physeter macrocephalus | reverse complement strand
GAGCCTGCGCTCCGCAACGGGAGAGGCCACAGCGGTGAGAGGCTCGCGTACCGCAAAAAAAAAAAAAAAAGAAGCTGGGCACCAAAAACTACATGCTTAATGACTTCATTAAGTTAAAAAGCAAGTCAAACCAGTGCACAGGGAGAGACATCAGCTTAGCTGTTACTCTTGAGGGGGCAGGTGGCAACTAGAAGGAGCATGAGGGGGTTTCTGGATTCTTGCAAAGTTCTGTTTCTTGACCTAGTACTGGTAACATTATGTCACTTCAAGACAATTTATCAAGCTGCACCTTTATGATTTGCATACTTCTTTGTAGATATGTTTTATGTCAAGAAGGAAGTTTACTCAAAAATGTGAATTAAGGTATCAAGTATAAAACATAAGGGTCATTTCTGTTTGATGTGCAGCAGGTAAAAATGCTAGAAGTTCCAGTAGAAAAGCTAGAAAACATAAACCAAGCAAAACTCACTGTCCTTTGTAAGAAGCCAAGTGGTCTCTGTCAACCAACTCTGCCATCTTGGTCTCCATGGTATTTCATTCACGCCGAGGAAAGGCATGAATTTACGTCTGCACATACATGGCTTTGCATCCCTTGGAACACACATGGTGTTAATCTTCTAGCCTATGCCTGCTTTTAGTTTTTTGCTTGGTTACAGCAAATGTTTGGAAACGGTGTTGAATCCTGCCTGGAATTCTCTCTCTTGCCACCTCTGCTTTCCTGCCTGCTTCAGAATTCCAAGAGGAGATTCCAAAGGAGACAGTAGTCCTGGCTAAGGACCTTGGACACCAGACAATGAGAGGTACATTCCCCCTGTCCTCCCCCAAATAGTAGTCCTACTATGCCGCTGGCTGTCACCAAATTGCCTCAGGTCTTGTTAGCTCCTGAAATAATTCTGTCTTCACACCTTTACTGTCCCTAAAAAAAAAAAAAAAAAGAAGCTGGGCACCAAAAACTACATGCTTAATGACTTCATTAAGTTAAAAAGCAAGTCAAACCAGTGCACAGGGAGAGACATCAGCTTAGCTGTTACTCTTGAGGGGGCAGGTGGCAACTAGAAGGAGCATGAGGGGGTTTCTGGATTCTTGCAAAGTTCTGTTTCTCGACCTAGTACTGGTAACATTATGTCACTTCAAGACAATTTATCAAGCTGCACCTTTATGATTGCATACTTCTTTGTAGATATGTTTTATGTCAAGAAGGAAGTTTACTCAAAAATGTGAATTAAGGTATCAAGTATAAAACATAAGGGTCATTTCTGTTTGATGTGCAGCAGGTAAAAATGCTAGAAGTTCCAGTAGAAAAGCTAGAAAACATAAACCAAGCAAAACTCACTGTCCTTTGTAAGAAGCCAAGTGGTCTCTGTCAACCAACTCTGCCATCTTGGTCTCCATGGTATTTCATTCACGCCGAGGAAAGGCATGAATTTACGTCTGCACATACATGGCTTTGCATCCCTTGGAACACACATGGTGTTAATCTTCTAGCCTATGCCTGCTTTTAGTTTTTTGCTTGGTTACAGCAAATGTTTGGAAACGGTGTTGAATCCTGCCTGGAATTCTCTCTCTTGCCACCTCTGCTTTCCTGCCTGCTTCAGAATTCCAAGAGGAGATTCCAAAGGAGACAGTAGTCCTGGCTAAGGACCTTGGACACCAGACAATGAGAGGTACATTCCCCCTGTCCTCCCCCAAATAGTAGTCCTACTATGCCGCTGGCTGTCACCAAATTGCCTCAGGTCTTGTTAGCTCCTGAAATAATTCTGTCTTCACACCTTTACTGTCCCTACTCTAGTTTCAGCCAAAGGATCTGTCCCTCACACGAATCCAACCATGTCTCATCCCTGGCTTTACAACCTTCTATTTAAACAACAAAAAAGCAAACATCCCAGTTTTGAAAAGGAACAAAGGACTTGACTAGACATTTCTCCAAAGAAGATATACAAATGGCCAATAAACACAAGAAAAGATGCTCAGCATCAATAACTCTTAATAAAACGCAAATCAAAGCCACGATGAAGAACCACCTTACACCCCTTAGGATGAGCTAGAATCAAAAAGTCAAATACTAACAAGTGTTAGTGAGGATGTGGAGAAAATGGAACCCTTGTGCACTGTTGGTGGGAGCGGAAAACGGTCCAGCCACTGTGGAAAATGGTATGCATATTCCTCAGACAGTTAAACACATTATTATCATACAATCCAGAAGACCCACCTCTGGGTATACACCCAAGAGGTAGAAGCAAGGTCTTGAAGAGATATTCGTGCACTCATGTTCATAGCAGCATTATTCACAATAGCCAAAGGTGGAAGCAGCCTAAATGTCTATTGAAGGATAAATGGATAAACAAAATGTGCTCCAGCCATACAATGACACAGTGTTCGGCCTTAAAAAGGAAGGAAATTCTGACACCTGCTACAACATGGATGAACCTAGAGGACGTGACGCTCAGTGAGAGAAGCCAAAAAGACAAACACTGCATGATTCCACCCATGTGAGGTCCCTAGAGGAGTCAGATTGATAGAGACAGAAAGTAGAATGAAGATTGCCAGGGGCTGGGGGTAGAGGATGGGGAGTTGCGGTTTAGTGGGTAGAATTTCAGTTTTGCAAGATGAAAAGAGATCTGGAGATGGATGGTGGTGATGCTTGCGCCACAATGCAAATGTACTTAATGCTACTGAAATGTACACTTAAAAATGATTAAGATGGTAAATTTTATACTCTGTGTATTTTGCCACAATTTAAAAAACGCTTTTATTTAAACACACACGCACACACACGCCCTTACTTGGCCCTGAGAACAATTCCACAGTGGGCTGTGTCGCACCCCTCCACTTCCCCAGTACCTCGCTTGGTGTCATTCACATAGGAATTACTAGAGAAATTAGGACTAGAAAGAATCTGGCTCATCATGTCCTCCCCGTGTATTTTTCTTGGGAACAACCAGGATCCTCTCAGCACCTAAAAGGTAAGAAGCTATCTGCCATTTCACTCAATGGCTTCAACCGACTTTGCCTCTGAGTTTCTTTCTTCTCACGCCGCGACTCCCTGTCTTCTCATCTGTTAGGCAGGGCTTAGATGCTAACAGGCACTGAGACCCTCCTGGGTTTCCCAGAAGCAACACAAGTCAGTTTCTGCACACAGACTTCATGGAACCTGTTCTGACTCCTCTCTGTTCCTCTGGTTTCTCCTTGATTTGTGGCTGAGCTCTGGATGGATGAGGTTGTGAGACAGACCAGGCTTCCGCTCTGGGAGTGAAGATATGTCAATGTTCTTGGACAAGAGTTCCTGAAAAATGGGAACAAAATCTCCTGCCCTTGTCACAACTTCCTTCTCCCCAGCACAGCCAGGCTCAACTTTAGAGAAGTTAAATCTTCCATCCCAGTCCCCGAGAGCTCAAGCAGTCAGCCAGCCTTGGTGTCCAGTATAAGGCTCAAAACACAGAAGGCTCACCATGGATGCTTTCTAAATGAATACGTGAATGCATGAATAAATGAAAATAGCAAGTTACTGCCTCCCAGGCACTGACACTGAATTCTGGGGACACAGAGTCACTGCCAACACCAATTGCTGGGATTATGAGAAATCCACACACGCCCACATGGTCAACCTGTATGGACACAGAGTCACTGTACCCACACACCCACACACATGTCCCTGTGTCCAGTTTGGCCAATGCCAAGTACACTGTCCCTAAACATACACACACACACACACACCCGTGGACACTACAGACACACTCCTATAGAGCCAGAGTTACAGTGAGGTGAGTCATGCAAGAGCAGAGGTGGATCCTGCCTTTATTTAAATTTTGATATTTTGTTCATCATGGATTTTTTGCATTAATTTTGATTTTCTTAAAATATTGCATTAAAATAGTATTTATCTTGGTCTCTGAGGCTTTCGGCACTCCCTTCAATCTTGCACCCAAGGCGAGAGTGCCTCGTTTGCTGCACACCCTGGTCAGGACCCTGGCTGACACCCATACCCAGGGGCATCTGCCCACACGGCTTCCCCAGAGTCACAGGGACACACACAGTCTCTGAACAAACCTCATTCTACCACTAGGTGTCGCCCCAGCCCCTTCATCTTAGGCTCAGCATTAGCACCACCATTCCTAAGGAAGAAAACGTCCAGTTCGCTTATTATCTGGGAGTCCTCAAGATTTCCTTTTACTTCCATCCACCTGGGACATTCACATTTTCTAAAGGCGCCCTGGGGGAAACAGCATCTTAACCTCAAATAGTGGTGCCCTGCAATGGTGGAATTTTAGGCACAGATGAAGAAGATGGGTTTTCCTGATGCCTCTGATCCAGGAGCTGTGGTGGACTTGAAATGGGTATGGGATAGCCCAAGGGGAGGGTTGTTCCCCCGACCCTCCCTTGGCACAAGAGTTCCACTGTTTGAGAAAGAAAGAGACTCTGTGGGAGGAGGAGGGGGATTCATCCATTCATTCAACAGATATTTGTTGAGAACCTACTATGTGCCAGGCTCTGCTGTAGGCCTTGATGATACAACAGAGACCACTGGACCCTGATGAGCTGCCCCTCTAAGGGAAGACAGACAATAGGTGAAGAAACAAATCCTGGAAATGTAGTGACAAAGCCTATGAAGAAAAATAACACAGAGTAAGAGCTCAGAAAGTGTCAATGGGAGGTTATTTTTGATGGCCTCTCACAGGAGGTGACATTTAAGCAGAAAGAGAGGGAGGAAGTTGAGTAGCTACCTGGGGGATCATTGTCCCAGGCAGAGGAAATGGCAAGTGCAAAGGCCCTGAGGCATGCATTGTAAACTGAGCTACTCCTCTTGTCCCATCCTGTGGGGACCCCAGGAAAGAGGTGACCCCAAACCCACATAGTACCAAAGATGTAGCTAGATCTTTTATTTTTTGGTAAATTTATTTATTATATTTATTTATTTTTGGCTGCACTGGGTCTTCGTTGCTAAGCGTGGGCTTTCTCTAGTTGTGGCGAGCGGGGCCTACTCTTCGTTGCAGTGGCTTCTACGGGCGCTAGGCACGTAGGCTTCAGTAGTTGTGGTGCACAAGCTCAGTAGTTGTGGCTCGCGGGCTGCAGAGTGCAGGCTCAGTAGTTGTGGCGCACAGGCTTAGTTGCTCCGCGGCATGTGGGATCTTCCTGGACCAGGGCTCAAACCTGTGTCCCCTGCATTGGCAGGTGGATTCTTAACCACTGTGCCACCAGGGAACCCTGTAGCTAGATCTTAAGGAGGACTTCCCAGTGGTCAGGAAGGGAGCATCTTTCCCACGGGTAAGATGGTGGGCCTTGGTCCTGTCAAGCTCTCTGGTAGCTCCAGACCCTGGAGGGATGGACAACTCCTCTGACAGGTCCTACTCCCCTGTTCTCAGGGTCAAATCCAAACTGCTGTCCACGGCCCACAAGTTCCCACTTGGTCGGTCCCTCCTGGCTTCCCTGGCCTCATCTCCCCCCAGCTTCCCCTTCACTCACACCTATCCAGCCACGCCAGCCTCTCTGATGCTCCCTGAACATACCATGCTTGTTCCCACTTTCAGGGCCTTTGCACTTGCTATTCCTGCTTTGAATGCTCTTCTCCTGGATACAGAAGGCATCCTTCTCTCACTTCCTTCAAGTGTCGCCTCAAATACCACCTTCTTAGAGACACCGCCTCTACCACACCTGCTAAAATAGCCCCCCACTGCACCACCATCACACTTTAATCCGCTTTACCCTGTTTATTATTCTTCATGCTACTTGCATTGTATTATATATTTATTCTATTCTTGTCTGTCTCTCCTGCAACAAGGTCAGCTCCAGGAGTGCAGGGATTTAATGACTTGGTTCATGGCTATATCTCCAATGCTTTGTCATATCTGTTGATTGAATGGACAAATGAAGGATTTCTAGAAAGGACCCCTGGTGGAGACCAGGGCCCATCAAGGACCGAGGAGGGGGCTCTGGGAAGCGATGGAGGGGACGGAGATGGGACAGAGCATCCATTCTCCAGACCTCTTCCTTCCCTGGGGCACCAGGCTGGGTGGGCAAGCTGGGGCACACCACACTGTAGTGCCCATGGCCGCCTGGAGGCACTGTAGTTGGTGGCAGGACCCTACCAGCCTCACCCCAACTGATTACCCCAGCTTAGCTCCGCCCCACCGGCCATTTAGCCCCACCTCCACTGAACCCAGTTTAGTCCCACCCCCTAAAGAGCCTGGTACAGCTCTCATGTATCTTCATGTTAGCCCTGCCCCCAAGCATCTCCCACCCTCCTCTGGGGTCAAGCAACATCACCTCTCACTGTGCTCTCCCACACCCTTAGGCAATCTTGGCGAACGAACAGGAAATCTAGAGTTTCCTAGGGGCCAGCAGGGGTGGAGGAAAATCCCCAGGTGGTGGCTCCAAGGACCCTTCTTGGAAACCCAATTCAACTGCACTCCCGGTGCATTTTTATGCACCGTTCTCTCAAGCGTATACCTCTTTCGGTCTCTCATCTCTCGCTCAGCTGACTCTCTTTACTTCTTTGGGGCTCACATATCCGTTGAGCACCCAGTGTGTGTGGCCTGATGCTTGGCTCTGAGCACACTTCCCATCCCAGCCAGTATGTGGGTCCTGAGATAGGGAAACAGAGGAGTGAGGGAGGGGACCTCACGAGGTCTCCTTGTAGCCTGGAAATCTTTCTATCTAGAGTCTGATCTCCATCCCTCCCAATAGCCCCCCTCAGGGTGGGTACAAGGTTCTGATTCTTCTCTTGACCAGGAAAGAGAAGGTGCCAGGACTGTTTTTCCTCTGAGCTTCTACCTAGAAACCCTCCTAGTGTTTAGCACTGTTCATACCCATGGAGTGGGTTGTTTAACAAGAGGGTAAATGTGTGGGCTCAGGAGCCGGACTGCCTTGGTTCAATCCTAGGTCTGCCACTCCCGAGCTGTCTGAGCTTGAGCAAGTGACCCAACTTTTCTGTGCCTCAGCCCCCTCCCATCTGTAAAATGAAGGTAACAATAGCACCCACTAGTAAGCTGCTCAGAGGATTAAATGTCTTAGTTCATTCGGTGTGCTTGAAACGGTGCCCAGCATATAATAAGCACTTAATAAGTGTTAGCTCTTATTATAATTATCTTATTATTTTGATTCCAGCTTCCCTCTGAGCTCCTGAAGATCTGAGAACTTAGGGGGCTCCCACCCCCAAGATGGAGGAGGAAAGAGGTTTCCCAATAGCATTAGAAAGCTGGGACCACCCCCCGCCCCCCCCCGCATTTTGAAAAGCCCCCATCTCTTGCCCAAGAGATGAGGTACCATGGAGAGGGAGACGTGCTCCTGTGAAAGCATGTAGCGTGCAAGGCACCAACACACACACAGGGATGTACACGTTCGCACACACAGCCCTTGCCCCGCACACCCCCTTTTAGAGTGACTTAGGCACAGAATGACACATGGTTACCCAAAGCTCCCACACAGCCACACGCCTGGTCACCCACATTTTGTACAACACCCGGGCAGATGGGCCAGCGTCTTGGGGACACCGACACACACCGTCCTTTATACACAGCCACAGCTGCCCACATACCGCTGGGATGAATACAGTCCTCACGCGCTGTCACACAGCCAGTCACACACAGATACACAACTCCCGGTCTCAGGCTCACAAGCCTTCCACCGTCACATACAGACTCTGCCTCAGGTACAAACAGCCTCCCCCAATCATGCCCCAAGTCATGGACGGCTGGGCACACCTGCACAGCCACACACGCAAACTCTCCGTCACACCCAGCTGTGACACAAAGGCACGCACGTTTACCCAGCACCCTCCAGCACTTCACACACGTCCCCGTCAGTCACTCACACGTGAGTCCCGCCCCCTTGCCCACCCTGGGGGTGCGGGCGAGGAGTGGGGGGCTATAAAAGCCGGGCACCTCCTGCCATGATGGTGGAAGTGAGGGGTAAGCGACACCCAAGGCCCCCTGAAGTCCCCCCACGACCCCACTTAGCTCGAGCGAGATGGCAGGTGTGGGCTCCGGGTCACCGAGAGGTTGAGAACCCCAAAGCTGGGATCAGGTTGTCTCCCAAACCATCCCAGCTCTGAGGCTGGATCTGAAGCTCCCCTCCCCATATTCCCAAAGCCAGGGTGGACGTCCCAGCCCCTCCCTCGCTGCGACGCCCCCTCCCGCGCAGCCGCGGCGGGGGGCCCATGGAGCCCCCAGTCCCGTTTCTGCGGGGCCCCCTGAGCCCCCGCCCCTTCTGGAGCCCTCTGCGCCCGCACCTGCCTGCCGGGCCCCTACCTGTCCGGCGAGGCCTGAACACAGAAGCAGCAGCAGCGGCAGCGGCGGCGGCGGCGGCGGCGGGACCGTGAGCGGCCACATGACGTGCCCCCGGCCCGGCGTCCCGTCCCCCGCCCGCCCTAGCGACGCCTCGGCACGGGGGCCGCCACCATGCGCTACCCCGCCCGCCGGGCCGGGCGACCCTGTGCCGCCGCCTCCCCGGCCTCGCCGGCGGCTGGGATTCCGCCCCACCCCCGCCCCTCGCTCGCTCCGAGTCTTTGTTGCGGGCTCCGCCCCCCCGCCCCGCCCCCAGCTCGTCTTAGGGCGCCGACGGAGCGGGGTCTGGGGTCGGCGAAGCGGGGGTGGGGGTAGGGGTGGGGGGGTGGAAGCCGGCACCCGAGACGGTAGCTGGGGTCGCGACCCAGAACCCCAAGGCCAATCTGGGGGCGGCTCACGGAGATGGGGACGGTGAGGGGGTTCCTTCACGTGGTAGTCAATTTCACCCTCCCTGGACATTTCCTACGTTATAAATGGGGTTGGGAGACGGATCAAGGGGTAGGGGGAGTAGGAGGAAGGCCTGGTAGCAAAGAAGAGACATTGAGAGGCCTCCTCTTTACAAAGCTCAGGAGCCAACAGAGAAACTGAGGCAGAGTCTGTGAAATTGGACTTCGAGGGACGGATCACTGCAGGGACGGGGGCGGAGACGGAGACAGAAAGTGCGAGACAGATACAGGGGGCGGGAGATCTCTAAACGAGGCCAAAGGGGATGGCCAGCTGGTGGGCATCTTCCTTACCCCATCACACCTGGGACAGTCTCTGTCTCCCACTGCAATGGCCCAAGGCAAGAGACCAGATCCTGAGAGAATCAAAATATTAAGGCCACCTCCACACGAAGCTATTTGCATAAGAAGGGCGTCCTCGTCCAGCCTCCGGACTTTCTCTGCCTGTCCCCCCTCATCGGTCTCCCCAGACACCTTCCCTCACCAAAGTTCCTCTATGGTTTTTTGGATGAGGAAGCAAGCAAGTCATGTTATAGAGAAATCAGCCATAAAATATCGGGAGTGGGGAAGCCTGGCATTTTTCTTACCCTACTGTGTGCCCTGCAGATAACAAGTTATGGATGGTTTTTGTCAAAGCAAGGAGAAAGAGCTTGTTATCCAATAAGACCTGGGTTCGACCCTGGTTCTGTCACTTCTTGGCCATGTGACCCCAGGCAAAGAGCTTTCCTTCTCTTAGGAGACCTGTTTCCTCTTGAGGTGTTGGGGACTTCTGTGACTTAGGAGTGAATAGAGCACCTAGCCAGCCCCCAATCCCCAGAGGGCATTACTACAGTGAAGCGCGGGGCTGAGGACACCAGCCATGGGATGTGGGACACAAAACAGAATCTGAGCCAGGAAAGGCATCTCATCATCCGTTCCCTCTTTTTCCCAGTTGGGAGATGATCTTTTGCTGACTCCTCAGGCCAAGGCTTCATTAGGCATGGGATAGGAGAGGGGTATTTGTTGTTGGAACCCACAAGCTCTTGACGAAGAGTGGGCTGTGGTCAACTCGGGTGGAGGAGGGCCCTGCTTGTCCCTGTCCCTTTCCTTGCCCTTGTTAGTGCTGTGTTTCAGAACCACGGACAATGTCCTCCTTGGGATTGGTCATGGAGGAGGTCATTGTATGGTCAAGCTATAGCCTGTGTTGTGTGGTTGACATGGGTCAATAGCCCCTTAGGTCCATTCCTCACCCTTCCCCTGCTCTGTTTCAGGAGAGATGGCCACTGAAAACTACATTTCCCAGGTTCCCTTGATCCCTACAAACTACATTTCCCAGGCTAGGATCAGGCAACGGGAAGCCTGGAGAGAGATTGGAGGACCGGAGAAAAAAGAAGCCAGGGTACTTCTCCCTCTCTCTCCAGTTTGGGTGTTTCTGGCAGTGGCTGTTCTCTCAGCCTCTGTGGTCTCAGCCCCTTTGAGGGTCCCCACCATGGTTCATTCAGCTCCTGCCAGGTGGCCGTAACTCTGGTAAACACCTCCTCCCTTTGCTGCTTCAGCCCTTGGAAGGTGGTGGCTTGCTATTCTAGAGTAGATTCACTGTTCCCTACTTGCTCTTAGAGCTTAACTAACACCTCTGTAACTAAATCCCCATATTAAATTCTTGCTATTGAACTATCTGGTGTGAGCTCTGTTTTTCTGACTAGACCCTGGCCAATACATTCAGTGCTGTAGACATAACCACAGCTGTGGTCAGTGACACTGTCAGTGTCCTGATCATGCTATAGTCAATGTTCTATTAAACTGTGATCTGCGCTGCCCTCAGCATCTTGGTTCTACTGGGGTCAGCATTGTGGTCAGTACTGTGGTCTCCACTGGTCATTCTTGACTGTGCTGTGGTCAGTGTGGTGGTCAGCTTCCTGGCTGTGTTGTGGCTCAGAGTCACAATCACTGTCCTGGTCATGCTGTGGTCAGTGTTCTGACCTAGCTTTGGACAGTGACCTGGCCATGCTATGGTCAGAAATATTATCGTGTTGTACTGTGGTCAGGGTCATACTCAGTGTCCTGGTTGTACAGTTGTCAGCTTCAAGATCAGCACCATGGTCAGTGCTACGATGAGCATGATGTCTGCCTTGTGCACCGTCACTGAAGAGAGATCAGCTTCTCAAGGACCTTGTACAACAAAACTGATGGACCAGGAGGCTTGGGGTCTGGTACTGGGCAGTCTGCTCTCCACAATGTGCAGAGGCAGGGGAGAAGGGCAGTGGATCCCTGCCAACTCTTGCCAGCTGCCCATTGGGTTTTCTTAATTGATGCTTGGGCAGCCATTGGCTTTACTCACCTGTGACCCCTCTGTGTGTCCAGCCAGAGGAAGAAACGGTCCAGGCCTTTGTTTTCCCATACTCTGCACAGGGCCTGACATGGGGAAGATGATCAAGAAGAATTTAATGAGTAAATGAATCTAGGCCATTCATGTCTACCCATACATTTGCTCTTCCTGATCCCTCCATATATTATTCAGGGCTCCTTTGATAGCAAGTAGCAGAAAGGCAACTTGAACTGTCTTAAACAAAAAAGAATATCTATTAGCTCACATAACTGAAAGAAAAATCCAGAGGTAATGGAATTCAGGCATGGCTGGATCCAGGGGTTCTGTTATATCATCAGAATTCTGTCTCTCTCCATTTATCATCTCTACTATTCTCTACAAGGGATCCCTTTTAGCCAGGAGGTGTTAAAGATAATTCCCAGAAGCTTTCATCTTCCAAGCTCAGCAACTTCAGCAAAAAGAGAGCTTGCAAAATAATGTCTCTCATTGGTCCATCCCAAGTCATGTGCCCATCCCTGAGCCAATCATGGTTTCAGAGAAATTGATTATGTGGCTTGACCAGACCTGGCTCATAGTTCACCCCTCTGGAGCCAGAAAGTGGAGTTAACCTCATTCAGTCTATATTTGATGGAAAACAAGGGAGCGAAGGGTGTGTGTGTGTGGGAGATACGGACCTTTTACCATTGAAAGAGGGAAAAAATCCTGTGTAAGCAAAACCAAAAGACAATGAATTGACTCTCAGCACCATCCCAACCTCCTAGTGTGCATTCCTACACTACAGAGGCTGCAAAGCTAAAAACTATGTTTTCCAGCCTCCCTTGCAGCTAGATTTCTGTATGGCAATGAGATTCTATCAATTGGAAGATTGAGATGTGGGTGGGGGAAGTGAATGGAGGTCATCTTTCTATTGTGGGTTTTCCTGCAGAGATGTTACTGTCTTCAGTCACCAGTGTCACTAGCTTGTGTTGAGAGGTAGTTGCAAGTGACAATGATGGTAGCTTCCAAATCTCTAAATTGCAACCATGGAGATGTATTTTTTTTAAAAAACAGTTTTATCAAGATATAATTCACGAACCATACAATTCACCCTTTAGTGTACACTTAAATGGCTTTTGGTATATTACATTATTAATTTTTTAAGTTGTAGTAAAATATAAGTATCATAAAATTTGCCATTTAAACTTTCTTTCGTTTTAAAAAATATTTTTTTAATTTATTTATTTGGTTGTGCCGGGTCTTAGTTGCAGAAGGCGGGGTCCTTAGTTACGGCTCGCCAACTCTTTATTTGTAGCATGTGAACTCTTAGTTGCGGCATGCGTTTGGGATCTAGTTCCCTGACAAGGGATCGAACCCGGGTCCCCTGCATTGGGAGCTCAGAGTCTTAACCACTGTGCAACCAGGGATTCCGTCTTCCTTCCTTTAGTCCTTCCTTCCTTCCTCTTTCTTTCTTTCTTTTTCTTTCTTTCTTTCTCTTTCTTTCTTTCTTTCTTTCCTTCCTTCCTTCCGAACTCTTAGTTGCGGCATGCGTTTGGGATCTAGTTCCCTGACAAGGGATCGAACCCGGGTCCCCTGCATTGGGAGCTCAGAGTCTTAACCACTGTGCAACCAGGGATTCCTTTCTTTCCTTCTCTCTCTCTCTCTCTCTCTCTCTCTCTTTCTTTCTTTCTTCTTTCTTCCACACTGCGTGGCTTGTGGGATCTTAGTTCCCCAACCCAGCGATCAAGGAGCTCAGAGTCTTAACCACTGTGCAACCAGGGATTCCGTCTTCCTTCCTTTAGTCCTTCCTTCCTTCCTCTTTCTTTCTTTCTTTCTTTCTCTTTCTTTCTTTCTTTCCTTCCTTCCTTCCTTCTTTCTTTCCTTCTTTCTCTCTCTCTCTCTCTCTTTCTTTCTTTCTTCTTTCTTCCACACCGCGTGGCTTGTGGGATCTTAGTTCCCCAACCCAGTGATCAAACCCAGGCCCTCAGCAGTGAAAGCACAGAGTCCTAACCACTGGACCACCAGGGAATTCCCTAAACCATTTTTAAGGGTACAATTCAGTGGTATTAATTACCTCTTCGGTGTTGTGAAACCATCAACACTATCTGTTTTCAGAACTTTTTCATCTCCCCAAAACTCTGTAACCATTAAACAATAACTCCTCATTTTTCCCATCCCCAGCCCCTGGAACCTCTACTCTACTTTCTGTCTCAATGAATTTGCCTATCTAAGATATTTCATTTAAGTGGAGTCACACAATATTTGTCCTTTTGTGTCTGGCTTATTTCACTTAGCATAATGTTTTTGAGGTTTATCAAAACCTCATGGTATGGCATGTATCAGAACTTTATTCCTTTTTTTTTTTTTTTGCGGTACGCGGGCCTCTCACTGTTGTGGCCTCTCCCGTTGCGGAGCACAGGCTCTGGATGCGCAGGCTCAGCGGCCATGGCTCACGGGCCCAGCCGCTCCGCGGCACGTGGGATCTTCCCGGACCGAGGCACGAACCTGTGTCCCCTGCATCGACGGGCGGACTCTCAACCACTGTGCCACCAGGGAAGCCCCCGCTTTATTCCTTTTTATAGCTGAATAATATTCCATTGTATGGCTGGACCAGATTTTGCTTATGCATTATGGTGATGTATTTTTTTATTTTATTGGCATATAGTTGATTTACAATGTGTTAATTTCAGGTGTACAGCAAAGTGATTCAGTTACACATATACATATAGTCATTCTTGTTATGGTGATGTACTCTTGAAGTCAGTGGTTCCCAGTGTGTTATTCCCTACCTTCCTATATGAATAACAGAGGCAGAAGCTCCTGGAAGGGTCAATTCAGAAGTCATGCTCTATAGTAAGTCATCCAATAGGCTTAGCCTAGAGCTCCATTCTGCTTTCCAACAGTTTTGTAAGCACCAGGTTCCCTGATTTTGGTCCTTATTTCCTATAGCTAAACCCTGATTGATATGTTCTTGGAATATTCATTCCCCTTACCTGTTTGGAGAAAACCTTGTCATTCATGAAGTCCTAATACCCCAGGCTATGTGCGACTACCTACTCAGGGCTGCATCTCTCTCTCTCTCTCTCTCTCTCTCTCTCTCTCACACACAGACACACACACACACACACACACACACACACAGACACACACACACTTTTTTTTTTTTTTTTGGCTGTGCTGAGTGTCTTGCGGGATCTTAGTTCCCGAACCAGGGATCAAACCCATGCCCCCTGCAGTGGAAGCGCAGAGTCCTAACCACTGGACCACCAGGGAATTCCCTACATCTCTTTAATAACAACCATCCCCACTCATTGAGCTCCCACCAGGGACTCAACACCAGGCGAAGTCCTCTCCATGTGTTATTTCCTTTAATTCTTCTTTGGTTTTTTTTTAGTTGTGGCACACGGGATCTTTGTTGCAGCATGCAGGATCTTCGCTGCCACGTGTGGGATCGTCGTTGTCACGTGCGGGATCTTTAGTTGCAGCATGTGAACTCTTAGTTGCAGCATGTGGGATCTACTTCCCTGACCAGGGATTGAACCTGGGCCCCTTGCACTGGGAGCATGGAGGCTTAGCCACTGGACCACCAGGGAAGTCCCTATTCCCTTGAATTCTTACAACAACCCTATGAGGTAGGAATTATTATCCCCAATTTAAGAATGAAAAGTCTGAGGCTCAGAGAGGTTAGCTAACTTGACTAAGGCCACCCAGCTACAAACAGCAGACATTGGATTCAAACCCAGTTCTGTCTGACTCAAAGCCAACCTATTGACCTCTGTAGCATTATACTGGGTTATTTGTTCTGCATCTTTCCTTTCCTATTAAATCCACATAGACAACTGAGGGTCAGTCCTCCTGGAGACCCCTTGGAGAGAGCGTAGATGCCGCCCTTCATAGTTATCCCACCAGAGGGTGAGGGAGGCAGGTATTTATTCACCAAGCCCCACATGTCACTGTGGGAGGCCTGCTCCCAGGGGCGTCAGCTACTCAGCATTTCTGATTTGGCCAGAATATGAGTTGAGAAAGCCCTGAGGCTAAAGTGTGCACAGGAACCCATGAGGGCAAGGGGGATACAGGCAGGACACAGACATCATCTGCCTCAGTCCCACTTTTCAGATGGAGGAATTGAGGCTCAGAGAAATTAAGACACTTGAGCAAGGCCACAGGGAAGGTGTACAGCAGAGCTAAGACCATAATTTTGTTCGTGTCGGATTCCAGACACGAGGCTGTTTATGCTGTGGTTGCAGGGGATATCTGGTCACGTGGCAGGGGATATGTTCACGTGGCATCCAGAAGACCTGGTGCATCCCAGATGAGCTGAGCATCACCTCTTCCCCTTCCTGGCTTGCACATGCATCTCCATGGCGATCATTCCAGGCGCCCCTCCAGGTCCAGGCCTCCCAATCCTGCTCCTCCAGTTGTTCACTCAGAATGGAGCCCAGGGCTACCCTGGTGGTGCAGTGGTTAAGAATCCGCCTGCCAATGCAGGGGACACGGGTTCGAGCCCTGGTCCGGGAAGATCCCACATGCCGCGGAGCAACTAAGCCTGTGTGCCACAACTACTGAGCCTGCGCTCTAGAGCCTGTGAGCCACGACTGCTGAAGCCCGCGTGCCTAGAGCCCGTGCTCCGCAGCAAGAGAAGCCACGCAATGAGAAGACCGCGTACCACACGAAGAGTAGCCCCTGCTCACTGCAACTAGAGAAAGCCCATGTGCAGCAGTGAAGACCCAATGCAGCCAAAAATAAATAAATTTATAAAAAAAAAAAAAAAAAGAATGGAGCCCAGCTCTCCTTCCATGTCCTAGGAGAGACTCTTAAGTTCAGCCCTTGAGCCTGGGGGTTCCCCACAGACTGTCCCTACTGTTCAGCCCCATTCTTTCCTTCTCTTGGGCATTTCTCACCATGGAGCTGCAGCCACCAAAGGAACTACCTCCCCTCCAGGCATCTCACACACACACACACACACACACACACACACACACACACACAATGACCATGTGAAAATGAGAATTTGTCCCCCAGTTGCACAGGCCTGGCCTCAAGTGAACTGAAACACAAACACACAACATGGACGTAGAGTCACCCAGGGACACTGCACCCTGATAAATGGTCCAGGCACAATGCCATGCTCAGATGGAACAGTGTCACCCAGAACCAGCACATACAACCACATGCAACACACAGCCAGATACACGTTCCAGGCAGAAGAGCCCACAGAAACCCCCCCACACACCCATCAAATGGTGGAAGAACGTCAGAGGTGAACCAACCACAGTTACCCAAGAACCAGCGCTCACAAATACACTTGATCCAACACACCCACAGACCCCCGACACAAAAAACACCCAAACCCCACGGTTCAGATGCACAGCTCACACACACGGATTCACGTATGTGGAGATCTATAAAACAGACATATCGTTCATACAGTAACATGCACAAACTCACAAGACAATCGCACAAAACAGGGCAGGTAGTTTAAGCACAACACACAGACACAAAAAAGAGGCACACCGTTTGTATAAAACCCACCCACAGACCCACAGTTCAGACACAGTCACAAACACAAAGTACAGGCAGACAGTTCACACACACCCACAGGGACCCATGACACAACACAGACACCCACGACACGCGAACCCCAGGCCGGACCAGTGTGGGAATGAGGTTGTGAGAAGCAGGGGAGGGGGAGGGGGACCAGATGACTCAGGAGGCCTCTCTGGGGGAGGAGACGGAGGAGGGAGGGCGGGTGTGCAGGCAGGCGTCCAACACATATGGTTCCCATTAAAGGCCTGGGAATTGAGGAATGAGCTGGCGGGACAAGGAGACCTAGCATCACTTCCCAGCCCTGCCAAGCCAGGAAGGAGCGAAGCCCTAATCCAGGGTTATGGGGCCGGAACTTGGCTCAGAACCACAGCAGCTCCTACCAAGAGTGGTCTACCCTGAGCCAGACCTGGCTGGAGCTCATTTCAACCCCTGCAACAGCCCTGGGAAGGGTTTCACAGGAGAGGAAAGTGAGGGGCTCAAAGGGGTTAAGCCACTTGCCTGAGGTCACACAGCTAGCAAGTGGTAGAACTGGGATTGGATCCCAGGTCTCTGTGCAGCTGCCACCCCAGCCCCAAAGCAGATGCACAGACTCCTCCATCTATCCACAGGCAGAGACCAGGCACTCAATCCAGGCCCAGCCTGCACTGGCTTTGAGGCAGCCCCGTTTTCAAGTAATTGAGAGTTAGGAGTGGGGTGCCTGCACAGATGGGCAGGGTTCACTGAGTGTGACTGGGGGGCCCAGATCTAGCCTGAGGGGTCAGCATCAGGGAGTGACACCAGAGTTGCAATCCGAGGGATGAGTAAGAGCTGGCAGGGCATGGTGGGAAGAAAGAAGAGCAGGTGCAAAGGCGCTGAGGCCACAGGGTGCAGGAAGCTAGGTCTCCTGATGAGCTATGGTGACAAGTGAGGCCAGAAGCGCAGGTAGAAGAACTTGGACTTTCTCTTAGGGCTAAAAGGGAGTCTCGGGAGAGTGGTGAACTGAAAGGTACATAGTGAGGTTTGGGCAACCAGCATGAAGAGCATACTCAGGATAGATGAAAATGCACCTTCTCCCTAACCCAGAATTTCCTAATTTCTTATATACTTATACACCCTAGAGATACTTACCATGTGCAACACATGCCCAGATGTTTCGAGAGGAACAAAATGGGAAACACCTAAAAGTTTATGAGTAGGAGAACAGCCACCTCTGCTGAGGTGAGCATTTTCAAAGCAATTAAAAAGACAAGACTAGAAATACTTGTGCCTACATGAGGAAGATGCAAAAATCTCTGGCTGAACTAACAAAGCAAGTCGCAAAAAAACATATTCAATATTGTACCAGTGCGAGATAGTTTAGAAACTTGCCAAATCATGTTGTTCATCATCCCTGGATACAGCTTCCTGTAAGCAGTAAACATGGAGAAATAAACTGAGGTCAAAAATTCCCACAACCTAGGGAAAGGAAAAAAATAGGGAGTTAGGGTTTCACGGGGACGGAGTTTCAGTTGGGGAAGATGAAAAAGTTCTGGAGGTGGATGGTGGGAACGGTTACCCAACAATGTGGATGTATTTCATGTCACTGAACTGGACACTTAAAAATGGGTAAATGGGCTTCCCTGGTGGCGCAGTGGTTGCGCGTCCGCCTGCCGATGCGGGGGAGCCGGGTTCGCGCCCCGGTCTGGGGGGATCCCGCGTGCCGCGGAGCGGCTGGGCCCGTGGGCCGTGGCCTCTGGGCCTGCGCGTCCGGAGCCTGTGCTCCGCAACGGGAGAGGCCGCAACAGTGAGAGGCCCGCGTACCGCAAAAAAAAAAAAAAAAAAAAAAAAAAAAAAAATGGGTAAATGGTTTAAATATTATTTTATGTATTTTTTTTTTGGCCGCGCTGCACGGCATGCAGGATCTTTGTTCCCCAACCAGGGATCGAACTCCCAACCCCTGCAGTGTAAGCGCGGAGTCTTAACCACTGGACAGCCACGGAAGTCCCCAAACCCATGTTTTAAATTCTCCACATTCATCTACCCTTGCTGGGGAAGGGAGAGGAATGCAATGGCAGAAATGTATACAGGAGGCATCAATTGTGGGTATGATGCTTTATTTCTGAGGTTGGGTGGTGGGCACATGAGCGTTCATTATAAAGTTTCTCTCTATCTCTCCCTCTCTCTCTCTCCCCATATATTTATATGTATGTTGCATTTTAAGTGTTGCATATGTATGCATATTTTTATATATGCCACACTTAAAATGTAACACTTTTGTAGCACTTACCACATGGCAGACATTGTTCTAAGTATGTGAACTATTTTAACTACTTTAATCCTCACACGATCTGACGCTGTAGGTGCTATTATTCACCCCACTTTACAGCTCTGGAGACTGAGGTTCAGAGGGGTGAAGGTCACATCTGTTATAGCAAAGGAGCTGAAACTTGGACCAGGTGGCTTGGCTCTAACCACTACACCACACCACCTCCATACACCTTCCATATTTCATTCATCGGTTTTGCCACACTTGGAATGGATCCGAGAAGAGGGTGTGTCTCCGGGGGGTGGGGGCGGGCATGGGAAAGGGCATCAGGATTTTCTGGGTGCTAGAAACAGTCTACATCTTGTTTAGGGTGTGTAGACAATTGTCAAAACTCCTCCAACAGAACACTTAAGATCAGTGCATTTTATTGTACATAATGTGTGCCTGGATGAAAACAATTTCTAAGAAAGAAATAATACTCAATCTAGCAATTCCACTTTTGGAGATAGCTCCAAAAGAATCAAAAGCAGGGTCTCAAAGAGATACTTGCACTTTCATATTCATAGCAGCATTATTCACAGTAGCCAAGAGCTGGAAGCAACCCAAGTGTCCATCAGTGGATGGCTGGATATACAAAATGTGATCCATCCATCCAGTGGAATATCATTCACCCTTAAAAAGAAAGGAAATTCTGACACCTGCTATAACATGGGTGAACCTTGAGGATGTGATGCTCAGGGAAATAAGCCAGACACAAAAGGACAAATACTGCCTGATTCCACTCGTGTGAGGTCCCTAGATCCATAGAGACAGAAAGTAGAAGGTGGGTGCCAGGGGCTGAGACAGAAAGTAGAAGGTGGGTGCCAGGGGCTGAGGTTGGAGGGCATGGAGAGTTGTTTAATGAGTATAGAGTTTCGGTTTTGCAAGATGAAAAAGTTGTAGAGCTCTGTTGCCCAGCAACGTGAATATACTTAACACTACTGAACTGTACACTTAAAAATGGTGGATGGTCGGGGCTTCCCTGGTGGCGCAGTGGTTGAGAGTCCGCCTGCCGATGCAGGGGACGCGGGTTCGTGCCCCGGTCCGGGACGATCCCACGTGCCGCGGAGCGGCTGGGCCCGTGAGCCATGGCCGCTGAGCCTGCGCGTCCGGAGCCTGTGCTCCGCGACGGGAGAGGCCATAACGGTGAGAGGCCCGTGTACGGCAAAAATTTTTTAAAAATGGTAGATGGTAAATTTTATGTTATGCAGTTTTTCACCACAAAAGTAAAATAAAATAAGAAATTTAACAAGGGGGAAAAAGCGTGTATAAAGGAGATTAGACTAGCATCATGGAAAGGCAGGACAACCTCTTGGTGTCAATCTGGGTCTTCCGTCTGCTCAGCCGCCTGTCTTCCCAGTGCTGCACTGTCACCTTCAGGGTCCAGGCCCGTCCTCTCGAAAGGAAGCTCTGGTGTCTGGGGCACTCAGCACAGGAGGCCACACATCTGTCCTTGTGGGGTCAGGACCTCTTTGCATGGCCAGATGTGGATCGGCGCGGTTCTGCATGGGTCAGTGCCTCTGGGCCTGGCTGTGTGAGATGTCACGTGGCTCCCCTGCTCTCTCTCTGTATGAGCCACCACTTTAGGGATGCCTCCTCCAGGAAGCCTTCCTTGACTACTCTGTCTCAAGGAACACCCCTCTAGTCCTCCTCCCTGCCTTATTTTTCTTCATAGCACCACCTGACATATCATATATGTATTTGCTTACTGCCTGTCACCCCCACTAGAGTGTTAACTCCATGAGGGCAGGGATCTTTGTTTTGTCCACAGCTGGGTCCCCAGAGCCTAGAATAGTGCCTGGCACATGGTAGGTGCTTAACAAAGATTGGTTGATTGATTGAATGAATGAATGACTGTGTGGACAGAGGGAGGGTTATCTCTGAACCACCCGTGATGCAGTTTACCTGGGCCCACATCTGTGGCTTGTGCGTTGGTGGCATGTCTCTGTGTGGGGCTGCGTGTTCCTCTGTGTGCCTAGCATGTGCCAGACCCCAGGATACAGTAGTTCTATGTGTGACAATGGGGATCTCCCTCCAGATGTGGCTCCATCTCTGAGGGTGGGTTTGTGAACCCGGTTGTTTTTGCAGGGCAGCTCTAGGTGTATGTCCAGACACAACTGGGTGTGTGCAACTGTCTGTGCGGCCTTTGTGTGTCAGTGTATCTGGATCTGGCTGAGGGTGTAGGGGAGTGTGTGATGAGGGTCTGCCTCTCTGAGTCTGCTTGTGGGTCCTGGAAGTGACTTGCAGCTGTGGTAGCAGTGGGGGATGGAAGGAGGTGACAAGATGAGGGTCCGATTCCATGAGCCCTTGGTCTGCGTATGTCATTGTTTGTATCTCCGACAATGTTGTGAGTCTGTCTGTGTAACATCCCCTGCTCCACGCCCCCCCGCTACAACCCGGTCTGAATCTGCAGCCGGGCCCCCATGCTGGCCGCCCTGCCCCACCCCCGGCTCGGGAATAATTGCTCCTGAAGCACAAGCAGTGTGATTAATTATGGCTGCTGAATATGCAAATCAGCTGGGAGTTTCCCAGAAGCCGCCAGGGTGCCGGCGATGATGCTGGGTAAATACACAGAGCTGAGCTGTGCAAGGCCTAAAATTCCCTCCCTACACCTTTGTCAATTACCCTTTAATTTAGCAGGGCTTTAATGAGCTTTTACCTAATTAAAGAGTCCTCATTACACTATTAATTGTTCCTCCCCTCCAAAATACCTGTCCCAGCGTGGGATTGGAGTTGCAAAAGGGCATGCCAGCGGACCTGCATTCAAACTCTGGGCTGTTATTGGATGTAATTTTTTTAATTACGATGGAAATAATTCCCTTTAGGGAGAAGATGGCTTTTTTGTTTAGCAAAATCTTCAGCTCTTGACTCTGGGCAAGTTACTCTCTACCTCTCTGTTTCTCAGCTTCCTTATCTGCAAAATGAGGGTAGTGAGAGAATCTTCCTCAAAGGTTGTGATGAGGATTAAATGAATTCATTCCGGAAAACATTTGATGAACAGTGTCTGGCATGCAGACAATCAATTGAACCAGTCATGGATCATGTGGGCGTGAAGCCAGGGTCTGTAAGGGTTGAGGGGATGGCTCTTCATAACAAAGTGAGATAAATTTGATCTTGGAGCAGAAAGCCTTTGGGAATTCCCTGGCAGTCCAGTGGTTAGGACTCTGGGCTTCCACTGCAGGGCGTCCGGGTTCGATCCCTGGTCGGGGAACGAAGATCCCACAAGCCATGCAGCTTGGCCAAAAATAAAAAAAAAAAAAAAAAAAAAAAGAGCAGAAAGGCTTAGAGGAAGGGAGTGAAGAGGGTAGGCAAGAAGAGGTGTCAGGGAGGGAAAGATGGGAGAGGACAGCAGAATGGTAGGACACCTGGACTTGGGAAGAGCACACCTCCAGTGAAATTTCACAGTGGTGGGCACTTTTGAGGATAAGGATATTCAATAGTAAATTTTAACATGTTGATTTTCCTGCAATGAGACATCCTGGTTCGTACACACGCTTACATGCTGGCCTTCAGTAAAAGTTGGATTTGTTCACTGTATTAGTCAGGATAATTAATGACAGCTGCTGTAACAAACAATTCTTTAAACTCTCAAGGGCTTAAAACAATCAAGTTATTTCTTAGTCATGTTTAATGAAGGTCTTCTTGGCAGTGTTCTTCCAAGTCCAGTTGACCCTTGAACAACATGGGCTTGAACTGTGCAAGTCCATTTCTTTGTGGATTTTTTTCGATAAATATGTACATTACTACATGATCCAGGGCTGGTTGAACCCACAGATTTGTAACCACAGATACAGAGGGCTGACTGTAAAGTTATGTGCAGATTTTTGACTGTGTGGGGCTTGGCTCCCCTAACCCCAGCATTGTTCAAGGGTCAACTGCAGTAACTCATGGAAGCAGGCCCCTTACTAGTTCCACGTATGACACACTCATCTTACACACGTGATCTCCAAGGTCTTCATGGAATAGAGAGAAAGAGCAAGGAGGGCTATGCGGGAGGTTTTATGGCTACTCATATCCCATTGGCCAAGACCCAGTCACATATCCCCAACATAACTGCAAGGGAAGCTGGGAGATGTGATCTCAATCACGTGTGCCCAGGAGGAGGAAAATAACGCACAGCACTGGTGTTACCATATGCATTCTTGAGTTAAAGATGTTTGAGAGAGGAACTAAAAGGAAGGCAGGCTCAGGTCTACATTTGGGTTGATAGACGTCAACCCAGGGTGAAGAAATCAGCAAACGCCCCACATCTGGAGAAGAGATGACCAGGAGAGACACCACCCCCTCGAGAGCCCTCATTGGTATTTGAGGGTTTCTGGGTTCTTCATTGTGTGTCAGATACTTCCTCAAGACTCTACATGGGGAGCTCCCTGGTGGCCTAATGGTTAGCATTCTGGGCTTTCACTGCTGTATGCTGTGGCCTGGGTTCAGTCCCTGGTCAGGGAACTGAGATCCCTCAAGCCACTCGGCCAGAAAAAAGACTCCACATGGTTCTTCCCTCACATCCTTCAGGTCTCTGCTAAAACACCAGCTCCTCAGCAGAGCCTCTCTGACCAACCTATTTCAAATAAGCCCCCGACTCCATCACTCTCCATGTAACTTGTTTGATTTTCCTTCACGACAATTAATACTACCTGAAGTCACATTACATAGAGATTTGTGTATAATCTGTTTTCCTCAGGAGTAAGATCCTGAGGGGCAGGTACGGCATCTTTCTTCTATCCCCAGCATCTGGAGCAATGCCTAGTGCTGAGTACACACTCAATAGAGCTAAACAAATGAATAAGTGAATAAAGGGACGAACTCATTGATTAACCTCTGGGCACCAATATTCATGATAGAGTTAGCACTCTTAGTAACATTTATGGAATGAATAAAGGAATCCAGAGCAAGTATTCAGGTGGCCTTAGAGGGCTGCTGGCAGGAACAGCAGAGTAAGCTCTGGTTTTTAGTTTTTTTAAAATAAATTTATTTATTTATTTTTGGCTACATGGGGTCTTCGTTGCTGCGCATGGGCTTTCTCTAGTTGCGGCGAGCGGGGGTTACTCTTCGCTGCGGTGCGCGGGCTCTAGGCGCACAGGCTTCAGTAGTTGTGGCCCGCGGGCTCCAGAGTGCAGGATCGGTAGTTGTGGCGCACGGGCTTAGTTGCTCCACGGCACGTGGGATCTTCCGGGGCCAGGGCTCGAACCCGTGTCCCCTGCATTGGCGAGTGGATTCTTAACCGCTGCGCCACCAGGGAAGTCCCAGGCTCTGGGTTTGAGGGAGGTAATTCACTCCCACCTGCTACCTCTACCCACACAATCCCACCTGATCCCACTTAGCTCACACCAGCCCTCCATCACTCCTAACTCAACAATGTCTACCAAGTGCTGAATGGATAAACAAAACGCAGTAAATTATTCTTCAACAATAACAAGGAACGAAGCTCTGATGCATTCTGCAACATGAACTGTGACATTATTATACTAAATGAAAGAAGCCAGGGCTTCCCTGGTGGCGCAGTGGTTGCGCGTCCGCCTGCCGATGCAGGGGACGCGGGTTCGTGCCCCGGTCCGGGAAGATCCCACATGCCGCGGAGCGGCTGGGCCCGTGAGCCATGGCCGCTGAGCCTGCTCGTCCGGAGCCTGTGCCCCGCAACGGGAGAGGCCACGACAGTGAGAGGCCCGCGTACTGGAAAAAAAAAAAAAAAAACCTTCAACCCAACCTCTAACCCCAAATTCAAGTCACCTCAAACCCAACTCTCATCTCAACTGATCACATCTTAACTTACCAAACTGGCAATCCCTACCCCATATTCATAGTAACTCCTACTTACCTCTACTCAGTTCATTCTACTTCTTAAATCAACCCTAATTCAATTCAACCCAATATCCAATTCCAAACCCTTAATGCAATCCACTCATCATTCCAAGTCCCAATTCAACAGATCCCCAAACTTGACTCCACACACTTCAAACCACCCTCCAGCTCAACTTACCTCCAACCCACTTCAATGTAATTTACCCTACCCTTAACCCCTAACCTCCAACTCACCACAAGGGTCAACTCATAATTCAACTCTCTTCACCCCCAACTCACTCCCTTGACCTGCCACCCAAACCTTTGACCCCTAGTCATTTTATCTCAGACCCAAACCACATTCCATGTCACCTCTTGATACATCCCCTCAGCTCAGCCAGTGATTCCAGGACCAATCAAGGTCAACGTGGAGATCTGGCTATTTTCTTTTTTAAAGTTTAGATGTCTTCCTAAAAGGTTCACAATTTTCCCCAGCTTTACTGAGACATAATAGACATATGACACTGTGGATATTTAAAGTGTATATAACATGTTGATTTGATACACTTATATAGGGCAAAAAGATTACCACCATAGCATTAGCTAACACCTCCATCACGTCACATATTTACCATTTCTATTTTGTCCTGAGAGCATTTAAGATCTGCTCTCTTAGAGATGTGGCTATTTTTTCAACTTTTCCTCTAGCAGCCTAAGTTAATAAACAGGCCCATCACTTCCAGTGAATCCCATTATAACTAGGTTCCCCGACCCCCAAAGCTACCTCTACCAAAAGACTCAATTATTAAGGCAAGTGGTGGCAGATTCCTTGGGTGAGACAAGAGCCCGACCCTAAGAGAGATATGGCCAGCGTCAGATGAAAGACAGACAGGGACACAGTTCACTGGTTTATTCTCAGACTTGAGATGCCAATTATGCCCTATGGCCTGGGGCGGGGGGGTGGGGTGGGCGAGGGCATATGGGGATCATGCTAGAATCTCTCTCATCATATCCCAGCCTTCCCTAAGGAGGAAGCAGATTAAATATACAACAGAGGGGGTTTTCCCTTTTAATACAGACCCAGGTATAAATAGGGCAGCACCATTAGGACCCTGATTTACCCCCCACCATCTTGGTCCTCAAACCATCTGGCACGGCAAGGTGCATTTGGGGAGATATGGGGGGAAGCAGTATTCAGAGCTGGGCCGAGGCAGCAGGAGCTCACAGCTCAGTCCAGGGAAGCCCCACTTCCCTCTGTAGTCTGACTTCAGTCCCTTCACTGTGAATCCACCTGAAAATAGGGATGAGTGAAGGGGTCCCAGCCTGGGATCAGGAGACATCCAGTGCTTAACTATGGGGAAGGTAGCACCAAAGGGTGTTGAGACCACGGACTGAGGGGTGGGAGGCCGGCATCGGGGGGCATTCATCAGCTCTGAGTTAGAAGTTCACTGCATGGGGGTCGGGGGAGGGAGTTGAGCAGCGGGTGAGCATGAAGGGGTCAGTTATGCCAGCTGGGGTGAAGTGCAGGGAAACTGGACTCATGGGCCAGGGGAGTCCAGCCTCCAGACCCCCGGAATGGAGAAGGAATACTGTTTGACCGTGATGAGCAGACTCTCCCCTGGCTCCACAGTCCCAGGAGACGATAAATATGATGGCTTCAAAGCCTCAGCACCAAACGCGCCCCATCTGGGACTCCCTCATTGCCCCTCCCACCCGTGAAGCTCTCAGCTGCTAAAGCAGACGGGGCCCAGTTCAAACCCAAACTTCTGGTTCGTCTGGCCAAAGTCAGCGGACGCCACGTCCCATAAGGGCAGAAATCCCACTCGGGAAGAGCTAAACTGGAAGAGGGTCTTCGTCTGTCCCTTCCGGAGCTGAGCAGGGGAAGACACGGATGCTGAGTCAGGGGGAGGGCAGCCACAGCCCCCCGCCCTGCTCTGGCCAGCCCCTCACCCCTCCCTTACCCTGCAGCCATCGTAGGGGACAGTGATGGTGGCTGCTGCCGTCTGGTTGAAGGACAGCTCCTCCCCGTTGGTCCCAAGGAAACTGACAGAGCGGCCATGGTCTCCTGCAGCTTCATCCAGCCAGGCGGCCGAGTTCTGGCAGGAGTATGTGAAGCTCTGGCGGGCTGTAGCACTCAGCAACTTCAGGAAGGTCAACTGTACCACACTCACCGGTGCCCCATCAGCATCCACGTAGGAGAACTGGAGGTGGGACAAAGAGGAGGTGCTCCATTCATCTCTGCTCTTTCTGAGGTACCCACCTCCCAGGATCTCCACCCACTGCAGACCTGCCCGCCCTGCCATGTCCTCATCTTTATCAGCCCCACCAGCCATCCGGCCATCCATGGTTCTCTTGCAAGCCCCTGGGCACGTGTGGCTATTGAGCCCTTGAAATGCAGCCGATGAGACTGAGAAACTTTTCAAAATTTTATTTAAATTCTAATTTTTTTCTTTTGGCACCCATTTTTTAAAAATTGAAGTATAGTTGATTTACGATGTCGTGTTATTTTCAGATTTACAGTGAAAAGATTTAGTTATTTGTGTATATATATGTGTGTGTGTGTGTGTGTATATATATATACCTACACATATACTCATATATTATTTTTCAGATTCTTTTCCATTATAGTTTATTACAAGATATTGAACATATAGTTCCCTGTGCTATACAGTAGGTCCTCATTGTTTATCTATTTTATGTACAGTAGTGTGTATCTGTTAACCTCAAACTCCTAATTTATCCCTCCCTCCCCTTTCTCCTTTGGTAACTGTAAGTGTGTTTTCTATGTCTGTAAGTCTATTTCTGTTTTGTAAATAAGTTCATTTGTATCATTTTTTTAGATTCCACATGTAAGTGATATCATATATTTGTCTTTCTCTGTCTGACCTACTACACTTAGTATGATACTCTCTAGGTCCATCCATTTAAATTTTAATTTTTTAAAATTATTTAATTTAAAACTTGTAACTTTAATTTATAACCAATGACTGAGCTTCAATCCATTTATCAGAAAACTGAGGTTTGGAACAACTTGAGGATGTGTATCTACTTTTTCAACTGCAGGTTTTATGCAATCTAAGTACTTCCAAGGAAAGTTAGTGCCAAATTATGACGTGCTATAAATATAAAATATGCACCAGACTCTGAAGAACTCACAGGGGAAAAGTTTAAAATGCCTCAGTAATCTTTATATTGATATGACAATATTTTGGATATATTGGGTTACATAAAATATATTATTAACTTATCACTGGCTTGAGATAACTGGCTTGGTAATGCGTCCCAGATTCCTTCTCTTCCCTGTACCATTTCACGTTCCACAACTGACGTGTTCCGGAATCACGTCCCAGATAAACCCCTTGCAATTGAGTCTTTGCCTCAGGGTCTGTTTCAGGGGAACCCAAACCAAGATACCCCCTGACATGATATTATAGCTTTGTTTCCTTGGTTATTGTCTGTCTGCTTCCTTGGTCATATTCCCAGTAGAATATCAACTTCGTGAAGTTAGGAACTTTTCTTTGCTGCTATGTTCCCAATGTTTAGCATACACATATATGTTACATAAACAAATCCCAAATGAACCCAAGATTCCACTCCATCCCATAAACCTGACCTTCTTCCCATTTACATATCTCAGAACCTCACTAGACATCAGTCCCTCAAACCAGGAACCTGGGTGTCATCCCTATGTCTTCCCTCCCCTCCATCTCATCAATTACTCACCTCATCAATTACTATTGATAGGTCCTATTCACGTGCCATCTCATCAGTTGCTAGGTCCTATTGACTTGTCACCTCATCAATTACTAGGTCGTACTGACTTGCCCTCTTAGAGGTTGTTCTAAGCCATGCCCTCCTCTCCATCCCCATAGCACCAGCTCCAGCCTGGCCCCTTCCTTGCTCTCTTGGACCAACACATCAGTCTTCTCCTGGGTCTCCCAGCCTCCAATTTCCCCATCACCACCACCACTAGCTCAGAGGCATTTTTCTATCACAGAGATTTAATCTCGTTCCCTCTCTCACTTAAAAACATTCCATGGCTCCCTACTGCTCATAGATCTTTCTGAGGAAGTGGGCCTAGCTCACACCCACCTCCCCAGGCTCTCCTCTTACCACGTTCCCCCTCACACTCTCTAGAGCAGAGCAAGTCACCTTTTCTTTAAATTTACCAGGCCCTCTCTTGACTCTGGGCCTTCGTATATACTGTTCCATCTGCCTGGAACACTATTCCTTGTCCTCCCAAACTTGCAACCCAACTTATTCCTTAGACTTCAGCTGAGCTGTGACTTCTACCAGGAAGCCTTCAGGTCCTTTCAGCACTGCCTCTGGATCGCCACCATGACCTGTGCTTGCCCTATCAAACATCTGATGCTGTGATCATCAGGAAGGCAAAGTGAGTCCGCCCTGTTCATCTCACCTCCTCCAATTCCCATGCTGGTTCCCACCAATTTTTATACCATCCCCACCTTGGCCTCCAGGGCAACTCACCTTCTTCCCTCGACGGAATGTGCTATACCAGCTTCCCAGCTTTTCTCTGGACCAGGAGGCCAGTTTCACCTGGGGGAATGGAGGGGAGGGTGTAGCAGGCGCCCCAGGGGGCCACCATGTCCTTCCTGCATTTACCTCCCCACAGTAAAAGCTACTGACTGTAAATATCAGGGACTCTCAGTCTGTTCTCTGACTGTTGGACTGGGCTTGGCTGGTGCACAGGACAGACCCAAGAGGCTGGGTGTTCCCGCCTTCTGAGGCAGCCTCCACCGATGATTGATGAGAGCTGGTGGATAAATGCCCCGGCTCCCTCTCCCCGAGGTGGCGGATGGCTCCCAGGAGCCTACCCTACACTGTCTCCTGGAAGTCCCCAGGGGAACTGAGCCTTGGGTGTCCAATGGTGATGTTTTAACAGCACACCCCTTATTGGCTGCCTCCCCTGGCCCCTCTCACTTACCCCTCCTGGGATCACCTCCTAAACAAATGACTTGCCCTTGTCAAACCCTCACCTTAGGGTCTGTGTCTGGGGAGCCCAAACCAAGAATGTTCCTCACTCCCTGCCCCAGCCTCTCTCTGGGCAGAAGGAAGACGAGCTGGTGCGAGATCAGGCCTCAGGCGTCAGCAACTGTTTGGAGATCAAGCCCTGCCCTCAAACCCTCATAAATTGCGTGGGGGTGAGCTCGTCTAAATGTGCATCCACTAGGGTATCTGAGTTCCCACTAAACCAGGGCTCTGACCAGTAAAAAAGAAGAATAAATAAGAAGGACATTACTGGACACTTTTGCAGGCCCTGCGCTTACAACGTGTTTTACCTGCAGTAGAGGTATTAACACAGCGACGCACACAGTCAGCGTTCAATCAGTGTCCCCTGATATGTTCATTGGCACCTCAATTGCACAACCACCCTGTGAGGTAGATACTTTCTTGAACCCCACTTTACAGATGAAAAAACTGAGGTGACAGATCTGGATTGCAGTCCGAGCAGTCCAGGGTCCAGAAGCTCACTGCTCACCCACTGCCCTCTATAGCTAAGCCCGGTGCTTGGTGTCAGAGGCTGTTGGGCTCGGGGCTCCCTGATGGAGAACCCCAGGATTTCTGGGGGACCAGGTGGAGGGCGGTGAGCCCATGGGGCCTATAAGACAGCAGGTTAGGAGGCACAGTAGAGCGTGGTTAAGGGCTGGGACAAGAGCCAGACTGTCATGGGTAATCTCTGTGCCTCAGTTTCCCTGTCTGGGGGATGATAACAGAATTTTATTTTTTTAATTGAAGTATAGTTGATTTACAGTGTTGTGTTAGTTTCAGGTTACAGAAAAGTGATTCAGTTATACCTACATACATATCTATTTTTTTCAGATTCTTTCCCCTTATAGGTTATTGCAAAATTTAGAGTATAGTTCCCTGTGCTACACAGTAGGTTCTTGTTGGTTACTTATTTTAGGGATGGTAACAGAATGGCCACATTGGTGGTTGTTAATGCAGCCAAGCGCTTAGGGCTGGCACACATACCTGCTATTTCAAGGTTCTCCATCATTATTGATTTCTTGACTAGATTTTCTTATCTGTTTTTCCCCATAGAAAATGAGCTCCATGAAAGCAAAGCAGTTTTTTTTTTTTTTTGGATTCTCTGCTGTAACCCCAGCATTTCAAGGAGTTGGCATACAGTAGGTGCTCAAAAGATGTTAGTTGAAGGAAAAATAAAGTCCCAGTCAATGCCTGGTGTGTGTGTGTGGGGGGGGGCAGGGTATGAATGAAATGGTTTGCAGAGTCTGGTCCCTCCCTTCTACCACCACCACCTCCCACTTCACCCCCAGAGGTACTCACGGTCTCAAACTTCTTGTCTGGGTAAAGGCAGGTCTCTCCTCCCGCCGTGAAGTTGCAGAAAACCCTGAGTGCATCCCGCGCACAGCCCTGATTGGGGTCAATCCAGTATTCCCCTGCCGCAGAGCCAGGTACGGCGGATGAGCCGGGCGGACCCCAAGGCTCCCCGCCCGCCGGGGGAGGGACGGAGCCTCACCGTCGGGCAAATGCGGGTGGTTACGGTGCAACTCGCCGCACACGAGGCCCGGGCTCTCAGCCGTGCCCGGAGGGCGTCGCAGCTGCTCCAGCTCGAAGCTCAGCGACGTGATCGAGGCCAGCACCTCCTCCAGGCCGCCCTCCGGGACTCCCAGGCCCGGGACCGAGCGCCGGCGCCGGCGCAGCCCGTGCAGCTCCGCATACGGACCCTGGGCGGAGGTGGGGATGGAGGAGAGGAGGAGATCAGAGACGCAGGAGGAAGAGACAGGGAGAGAGAGGGGCAGAAATGAAAGACGTGGGGGGTAGAAAGACACAGGGGTAGGGGGAGAGGAGAAAGGGGAGGGAGAGATAGAGACAGGGACAGGGGGAGATAGACAGAAACAGAGGGAGACACGGGAAGAGGAGACAGAAAGGCTCAGA
>NC_041215.1:18516911-18521452 GCF_002837175.3 Physeter macrocephalus | reverse complement strand
GCGATGAAGAGTGGCCCCGGCTCGCCGCAACTAGAGAAAGGCCTCGCACAGAAACGAAGACCCAACACAGCCAAAAATAAATAAACAAATAAATGAGATTCCTCCTGTGGTTTTGAAAAAAAAAAAAAAAGAAAAGAAAGAGGAGGTGGGCCCATGAGCCATGGCAGCTGAGCCTGCGCGTCCGGAGCCTGTGTTCCGCAACGGGAGAGGCCACAACGGTGAGAGGCCCGCGTACCGCAAAAAAAAAAAAAAAAAAGAAAAGAAAGAGGAGGGATGATGAGAGATGAATGAAGGGGTTTGTTGGAGGATGGCCAACTTGGATGGTCAGTGGAGGCTATTAAGATAGGTGGTCTGTTTGGTCAACCATCCAGATAGAGGGTCAGGGTGGATGGGCAGTGTAGACCATTGAGATGAGTGATCAGAAGAGATGGTTAGTACAGATGGACAGTCACTGAGTGGTCGGTCTGCAGCATTGGCACCCATGGTCACTAGGTGGTCACTGGATGCCCACTGTGGTTTCCAGTGCTGGGACCTCAGGGACAAAGAAGTCTCTTACCAGGGGGCCAGGAGGGCCCAGCTGTCCAGGAGGTCCCAGGAGGCCTGGTTCACCCTAGGGCAAAGCAGAACGTGGGGGGCTGAACTCTGCCAGAACTCAGTGTGGATGTCCCACAGTCCACCAGGGTCAGCTCCTCCCAACTATGGTGAGAAATTACAAGATGGGAGCACGTAAGGAAGGCAGGGTCCCAGTCCACTCACCACAGGGCCGGGGATCCCTCGAAGACCCTCAGGCCCGACACGCCCAGGGGGCCCTCGAGTCCCCACTGGGCCTGTCCTCCCTGGGGGCCCGTCAGGACCTGGTTCCCCCTGAAAAGGACAAGGGCAAGGGAGGGGGCAGAGAGTGTCAGGGGGTGGCTGCCTCCCGACCTGCCAGCCAAGCACCAGCAGGGAGGGGGGCGGAATTGGAGCACCTGTGGTGTCCCAGGCCTCTCCCCATTCTGATGGCCCAACTGTCGGCTGACAGGTCAGGATAAGGACCCCCCCCCCCAACCTTGGCAGGGGGCACTCACCTTGGTACCTTTCTCCCCTTCTCTGCCTTCTCGACCCGTGCGACCAGAAGGACCCTTGGGGAGAAAGTGTGAGTGGGGGGCTGCGAGGTGAGTGGGTGCTCTGGGGATGAGTGGGGGGTTTGTAGGGGGGAGCGGGGGGCTGTGAGAGTGAATGGAACAAAGTTGGAGCCAGGGCAGCCAGGAGGTGGTGGTGGGGTACTCATCACTCACCCTTTTGCCAGGGGGCCCAGAGGGACCGGGTTCCCCAGAAGCACCAGGTGGACCCTATGGAGATTATAACCAGCAGGGTAGTTGACGATGACGGTTTCAGGATACCTTTTTTTTCTTTTTTTAACATCTTTATTGGAGTAGAATTGCTTTACAATGGTGTGTTAGTTTCTGCTTTATACAAAGTGTATCAGTTATACGTATACGTACGTCCCCATCAGGATGCCTTTGATGCGAAGACAGCCTTCCCCACGTATCACCCAGCACCAGCCATCTCCCGCCTCCACCCTCAAGCTGCTCATACTCACGGTGAGGCCCCAGAGAGGCAAAGCAGGTGCATCTACAAGGGCCCTGGGTACCCCATTAACCCGCTCTCCTGACCCCCCAATTCACCCACCCACCAGCCCCGACCCCCTTCTTCATGCACCACATCCTCTGTTCCCCTACTCACCAGTCCACCCACATCTCCAGGGTCTCCCTTCTCCCCTGGGGGGCCGTCTCGACCCTGTGGTGGGAGGAACAAAGTTGGAAGGGGTCATGGGGGTACATGAGAATTTAGGGGTGAGGTTTGGAGGAAAGTGAAGGTTATTGTCTCCATCGACCTTGCCCAGGTCTGTGGGGGGCGTTGTGGAGATGGGAACAGAATCGGGAATATGCTGGGCTTTCGAGAAAGGAGGGGTCACACTCACCGAAACCCCAGGGTCTCCGGGGGGGCCTAGGTCTCCTGGGAGCCCTGTGGGGCCCTGGAACACAGAACGGTGGATAATTATATCTCTGAATGATGGAGCATTCATTCATTCATTTAACTGTGCCCAGGCACAGTTCTGGTTGCTGGGATACACTGGTGAACAAAACACAAAATCCCAGCCCTGGCAGAAGGAACATTCTCGTGCTTAACGTGAGCTAAGTATGTTCCATGCATCATCTCACTGCATCCTCTAGGCTTGGGACTCACAGAGAGAACTGACGTCGGAGAAAGGACTCGGCACGTGGTGGGGTGGTGAGGTTCAAATCAAGTCCCTCAGACTCCGAAGCTCCTTGCTGCCCTCCCTCCCGACCCCGAGCCCCATCGCCATGGTGGGAGGGGCTCAACCTCTGCCCTGATGGCAAATCCTTCATCAGTCAACTCTGACCCAGCTGGAGTCTCACCCTTGACCTTTCCAGCATTGTTAGAACAGCTCAGTGTGGAATCAAGTTTCCCCTACTGCAATGACATACAACCACTCCATTTTTACATTGATTCATTCTTTCGTTCAGTCATTCATTCACCCAGCCATGTTCCGGGTTGCTTGTGGAATCAGCACACTGGAGGATGGGACCCCCCCCCTCCCCCGGCTGGATGTTGGGGAGCAGGTTCAACGTGACACATGTGCTCCTTCCACAAGTCTCTGCCTCCATGTCCCCCAGGACTCACCACGTTCCCTTTTGCTCCATCCTCTCCGGGGGGGCCTTTCTTGCCCGGGGGTCCAGCTGCCCCAGATGGGCCTGCGTCCCCCTTTTCACCAATTTCTCCCTTGGGCCCCTTTGCAGAAACAGAGTTCAGAGGTACCTGGACTCTCCAGGGGTCAAGGGTTAGCACACCTGGACTCAGGAATCTGGGTGGCCTGGGGCTTTCCTGGGGTTAGGGGTCAGAGTAGCCTAGACTGCCCAAGGGTCAGAGGTCAGAGGAATCTAGGAATCTAGGGTTTATAGGAGTCAGGGGTCAGGATGGTCCAGTTGCCCAGAGGTCAGGGGCAAATTTGGGCTAGTCCATGTGCCCATTCACCCTGGAGTGAATCAGAAAAGGGATCCCCTCTGGGCAACTCACCCCCAAGCCAGGGCTTGTGGTTTAGATCTGAGCCCCACATGCCTCCTCAGCCCTACACCCTTGTGCGGTATACAACCTAGAGAACTTTGTGTAGCAACCCTGATACCTTTCAGGGCTCTGTCATCGAGATAACGGGGGATGCCTGTAGGTCCTGGGTCAGTGGGTGACCTAGGGCTGCAGAGGTCATGGTGGCCCTAGATGCCCAGGGGTCAGGGATTCCCTGAGATGGGTGCAGGGACACTGGACCAAGTCACTCACAGGGATGCCTGGGGTTCCTGGGCGTCCCGGGTCTCCAGGCTCCCCTGGCTCACCCTGCAGGAGGCAAAGTGGAGGTGAGGAGAGTTCCCACCCCAGCGGCCACCCCCAGGCAGGACTGGTTGTGCCTTCCCACCCCGGGCAGACTCCTGTTCTCTCTCTCTCTCACCTTCTCGCCCACTGCTCCAGGCTGACCAACTCCCCCAGGCAGCCCTGGAGGACCCTGGAGAGACAGCAAGGGGTACCGCTGGGACTGTGCGATCCCAACAGCTCCTTCTTGGGAAAGCCATGTCCTCACCTCTGAGGCATCCTGCCCTCCCCCGGAGTCCTCACCTCTGATCTGCTGGGGCCCTGGGGACCCCGAGGGCCTGGAGCTCCATGGGGACCCTGTGGGACAGTCAGAAGAGCATCCAGTGACCCCATGGTCCTTCAAAACTCCACTAATCACAAACACCACCCTTGATGCTGGTGACCCACATGATCCTTAAAATGACAATGTGACCTGTGGCCGCCCCCAAATTGGTTTAATGGCCACCCCTGCCCTACCACCACCACCCCCATCTTCCCCTATTGTCCATACCATGGACCCTACATCTCCAACTTCCCCCTTTTCTCCAGGAGGGCCTGGCATCCCCTGTGGAACAAGGAAGCAAAATTGGGGCACAAAGTGGGAAGGACCAGAGGCTGCACCCCCAAACTCAGACACCTACCTGCAGGCCAGGGGGGCCAATCACCCCCATGAAGCCTCTCACTCCATCATCTCCTTTGTGCCCAAAGAGGCCTGGAGGTCCCCGGTGTCCCTGAGCCCCATCTGCCCCCTGGGAGGAGGACAGGGCAAGGCACAGTTAGGGTCTGTGTCAAGGGTTGGAGAGAGGCTCAAGGTCAAAGTCAGGATTGAGGTTCAGGGTTGGGATTAAGTTTGGAGAGGGTCGGGACTGGGTCTGAAGTTGGGGATGCAGGTTCATTAAGCGTCAGAGATTAGGAATGAAGTCAAGGGTTGAGTCAAAGTTTTTCTAAAAACTTTGCATTGGGGGCTTCCCTGGTGGCGCAGTGGTTGCGCGTCCGCCTGCCGATGCAGGGGACACGGGTTCGTGCCCCGGTCTGGGAGGATACCACATGCCGCGGAGCGGCTGGGCCCGTGAGCCATGGCCGCTGAGCCTGCGCGTCCGGAGCCTGTGCTCCGCAACGGGAGAGGCCACAACAGA
>NC_041215.1:18473353-18516837 GCF_002837175.3 Physeter macrocephalus | reverse complement strand
ATGCTGCGGAGCAGCTGGGCCCGTGAGCCATGGCCGCTGAGCCTGCGCGTCCGGAGCCTGTGCTCCGCAACGGGAGAGGCCACAACAGAGGGAGGCCCGCGTACCGCAAAAAAAAAAAAAACAAAAAACTTTGCATTGGGTGGTGAGTCAGGGTCAAGCTGAGGTCAGTTAAGGTGGTGACGGGAGGGTCCACATGGGGTTGAGATGTAGGGTAGGGTTTGAGGTTAGGGCCAAGGTAGAATCAGTTTGAGCCCAGATTTGGGGTCTGCATTGGAGGGTGGGTCAGGCCTGGGGTTAAGGGTAAGACTGGGTCAGGTTCGGCTAATGTTGGATGTGAAGATCAGGTTTGAGCTGGGATTCAGGTTAAGGTCACAAGCAGTGTTGAGATGAGGGCTGTGATGGGGTTCAGGGGTTGAGGTCAGGATTGACTCAGATTCTGGGGTGAGCGCATACTGAGTGTTGGCACGGAGGGGTAGGTCAGTGTCAGGGCTGAGTCGGGGCCTGAGTCACCATGGAGAACACTGTCCCTTCCCACTGGGGATCCAGGGGATGGCCACGAAGCTGGAGCACTCACCGGGGAGCCTGGGTGCCCCACAAGACCCCGTATCCCTGTTGGTCCAGGTGGGCCCTGGAGGAGGGAACAGAGTCAAAAACCCCTCAGGTTCAAGATTGGGGGGGTGGAAACACTACAGATATCAATCACTGCACCCCTGTCCACTCCCCCCACCAAGAAGCTGCATTTCCCTCCCCCAACCCTGTCTTCCTAGCTACCAACACATGGGACCAGACAGAGCATCTGTCCTAAGTTTGGCCCATCAGGACGTTTGCCCAAAAGTCCCACCGGGACGCAGGGACTGAGCTGGCTCCCTGCTGCTGGGCACTGCGGCTGCATTTCCGGAGGGAAGCTGGGGGTGCAGTTAGCCCCTTTATTCCAGGTAGCTTGAGTGGCTTCTGTTACTTGCAGGTGTCAAGATGGGTCTCATGAAGGCAGGAAGCTCCGTGGCCTCTCCCCCGGCCATCCTCCCCATCCCTCTCCCCTCCCCGAGGACCACCCCCCTCACTGGGGCCCCCCACTCACCGCATCCCCCTTATCGCCTTTGCTGCCCTTGTGACCCGGGGCTCCCACTTCTCCCTGCAGAGGAAACAGGATGAGGGAGGACCACGCCTCCCTCTACCCCCATCCTCCCCCCAGCCCCTCCCCTTCCATGAACTCTCTCTCACCTTGTCCCCTTCCTCGCCAGAAGGCCCCAGAGCTCCAGGGGATCCAGGAAGCCCCAGGGGCCCTGGGATCCCGTCTTTGCCAGTGGGACCAGGGGGGCCGCGTTCACCCTGATGGGCGGAGTGGAAAGGGGTATGTCGGGGCCAGGGCAGAAATGAGCTCCTGATATGTAGAGGGCTGGGTCTTGGGGATGCCTGGGGGAAGGGGGGCAGGCACTTACCGGGGACCCCTTCTCGCCTGCAGGGCCAACAGGGCCTTGGCCTCCACTTTGGCCAGGAAGCCCAATGCCCCCTGCCGGGCCTACAGGACCGCGCTCCCCAGGGGAGCCCTGAAAACAGGGGTGAAGGGTCAGGGATAATAGCAGTAGTGGTAATTCTCATTTATTGGAGGGTTTTCAAGCAGTCAGGCCCTGAGTTAGGTGGTTACCAGCACATCCAATCTATTCCCCCAGACAGCAGCCAGAGGGCGCTGTGAACACCTGAGCCCAAGCACGTGCCTCCCCTCCCTGCCCACATCCCTCTGGGGCTCCCACCTCACTTGTTGAAAAAAAGGTTTTCCTGGCAGCCCACAAGGTCCTGCACGACTATGCTCTCACCTCCTCCCACTCACCCTAGGCTCACTCCCCTCCAGCCACACGGGCCTGCTCACTGCTTCCTCCAGCCTCAGGACTTTGCACATGCCGTTCCCTCTGCCTGGCACACCCTTCCCCCCAGACACCCACATGGCTCCTCCCTCACCGCCTTCAGGTCTCAGCTCAAATGTCACCTTCTCAGGAGGCCTTCCCTGGCCTGCCTATTTCAACGGCTCTCCCCTTCTCCCCTTTACTCTGCGCTATTTTGCCTTGTGGCATTCATCATGGCTGATCCCTTATCTCCCTGGCTAGATCATAGTAAACTCCAGGAGAAAGAAGGTTTTGAAACGCTGATGTCTGACACGCAGGTAAGTATGTGCCCAACGTATCATCTCACTGAGATTTACGATCATCTAGGAGATGGGACTATTTTACAGACAAGGAAACTGAGGCTCGCGCAGTGTCACGACTGCCCAGCCAGTGAGTGACAGAGTTGGCCGTGACCCCGACCTGTTTGGCTCCCCAAATAGCAGACTTGATGAGGACAATACCCAGCTTCCCAGAAACCCTGAGACCCCTGCACCCTTCCCCCCACACAGCAGACGGGTTTACACTTACGTTAGCCCCGACGGGGCCGGGGGGGCCCTTGTCACCCTTCAAACCAGTAGGTCCCTGAGGAGGAGATGATTCACAGTCGAGAGACTCCCAGAGGTGCCCCCGGGTCCTGTCTTCACTCTGGGGGGCTCAGAGTTCCCACCCGCTTCCCGGCCACTGAAGTTCAGGGATCTGTCCCTCCTGCAGCCATTATTTTACTATCACATTTGCCCCTCCCCTGGGCCCCCCTTTCCTTCTCTGCTTCACAGCCCAGCCAGGCACATTCAGGAGGGGCTCCAAACGATACTCACTGGGTCCCCGGGGGCTCCTTGGGGACCAGGGAAGCCCCTGCGTCCAGGTGGCCCTTCCTTCCCAAAGGGTCCCAGTGGTCCCAGGTCCCCCTGGAGGAGTGCAGAGGAGGGAGGTCAGACTCCAGAGAAGAGGGTGTCTCCCCTCAATCTGTGAGTCTGGGCCCCCTGCCCCATGGGGTTGATTCTGAGCCTGGAGGTGCCGTGGGGACGTTGAGGGACCTTTGGGGTCACTTGATGAGATCTCCCGCGGGGCAGGGTCTCACCTTGGCCCCCTCTTTGCCTTCCAGGCCCGGAAGACCTTGTTCACCAGGAGATCCAGGGGGGCCTGGGGGCCCCCTCTCACCCAGAGGCCCTGCTTCTCCCGTCTTTCCCTGGAGAGGAAGAAGGCTCATCTTGAATGGAGGTGGCCTGGGGTGGGGGGTCTGCCTGAGATCACCTCCCCCTCCCCCAAATATCCCCGAACTGGTGCAAAAGTAGGGAGACCTGTGGGGTCCACTCTGACCTGAGGACCCACGACACCAGCTGGTCCAGGTGGGCCTGTCTGACCTTGGAAGCCCTGAGGAGAAACATTAAAAGGAGGTGTCATGGAGGGGAAGAAATGGAGAGCCTAATGGGGTCATGGGTCAGAGGTCAAAGGGTTTCTCACCAATTCTCCTCTGTGTCCAGGGTGTCCAGGTTGCCCGTCTTTCCCCTGGGGGCCCTGAGGGACAAGGTGGGAGAGAGTTGAGGCACAAACAAGGAGTCCCCCCACTGCCTCGCTCCCCCTCCCCCCCAGCAGGGTGAGCTCACTTACAGGGGGACCCCTTGGTCCAGAGAACCCAGGAGGGCCTTGCAGACCTGGGAAGCCCTGAAATGGAAGCAGAAATCATTCACTCATCCCTGCCGCCTGCCCCTGAGTCCCACATAATGACAACCGCATGTTGGGTGCTTCCTGCAGGCCAGGCATGGGGTTAAGTATTCTATGCGCAGGAAGTCATTTCATTCACCACCGCAGCCCTTTGGGATGGGGACTGTGGTTATTCCCATTTGATAGAGTTGGAAACTGAGGCACAGAGAGGTTAAGTGACTCACCCAAGGTCACACAGCACGTGAATGGCAGAGCTAAGACTTGAACTCACATCTCTCTGACTTCAGAGGCTGTGCTTTTTCTGCATTCTGCATTATAATGTCTCCCCACCTTCTGGGCTTGTCTCCTACCCAGAATCACACACACACACACACACACACACACACACACACACTCACTTACCTTTTCTCCAGGGAACCCAGGGGCTCCGTCCTGGCCCACATCACCCTAGGATAGAATGAATGAGACTCAGGCTGCAGAACACACTCAACGGGAGGTATTGGGTGGGACTTGGTGAGCCTGGGGCAGAGGGCCTGCTTGGGGGGCCTAACCACCCACCCACCCCATACCTTGGGGCCTGGTTGCCCTGTGGCACCTGGTTGCCCCCTCTCTCCACGGGAGCCCTGAATAGAAAAGAAGCAAACATTGGAAGTGAGAGGGTGGGGGAGTCTAGGAGATGAGGATGAGTCCTCTGGGTCCCTCCACCATGACTACCTGAAGTAACCCAAACCCTCTTCCCGCCCACTTATCCTCTTGCAGCCCCTCCTTCCAGCCCTGCCCCCATTTTCTTACTGGTGGTCCCCGCTCTCCTTCCAGGCCTGGCTGCCCAGCCTTCCCCTGGAATGTAAATTAGATGAGGGGGAAGCAGAAGAGGGTGATGGTGCAAATACATGACACAAACACATAAATGCACCCAGTAAGAGACCTGGAAAGATGTCTGCCCCACATTCATTTGCAAGCCTTTCACTCACACGCACGCATAAGTACAGCTTACACATGCAACTACGCAAAGATCACAGGCACCCAATTATATTATGATTGCACCTACAGGTCCACACATACAAGCACATTTGCTCACACAGACACCTATTTATCACAGCTGCATGGTATGCACACGTGACTGCATGCCATCGCAGCATGCAAGGGGTGACCGCAGCTTCGAGATGACACTCGGAGCCTGTCATGTAATATGTCCCTTGCATAAGTGTCTATCCAGTGTAAACACGTATGCGCATGGATTCATGTGAGGACACGGTCCTGATAAACACAGCAGTATACAAACCCTCATGTGCATATACACAATGTCCATTTACACAGCTACAGGGCACACATAGCAAAACAACGCGTGCGTGTATACACAATCCCCCAGGTGTGCAGAAACACACACATATGTGTATTTCCCTATTCTTTCACACACTTCGACATACCCCCTCACACATCTACGCCCATAGTCACACAATGTACGTGCAGCTGGTGCCCTTGTTCACCCAGTCACAGGCCCCTAGGCTGCAGCACCCAGACCCCATCTAATCTGCACTGAAAGGCACACGGGATGCACATGCATACACAGACACGCAGGCACATTTGCTGTAATGCCAGCTGGGATCACCTACATGTGCCCTGCGTTGCACATGGCAGTATGTGTGCACACAAGTGCTTCCAGGCATAGACACAGCCACCTAGGGCCCCACGCGCTGTCACGCACAGCCATACACTCTGTTCCTCTCATGCAAGCCCTTCCCTCTCCCCTGACCCCTGGACTGTGACTCACCCGCTTCCCTTTTTCTCCTAATGGTGCCAGGGGCCCAGGAAAGCCAATCGATCCCTGAGTAAAGAGAATGAGAGAGAAGACATGGGTGTGAGGAGTAGGTGACATTAGCCCCTCACCCCATTCAGCCACCTCATCTTTTCAGGCATTTCCAGGCCAGTGATTCCAGAAAGTTCTTTGGCCCCTCCAGCCCCAGTGAGCAGCCCCTCCCTTGCCCCTCCATTCCAGTCACACTGGCCTCTTTCATGCTACTCAGATACCAGTACATTCCTGCCTCAGGGACTTTGCACTGGCTGCCTTTGCCTAAAATGCTCTTCTCTCAGATCCCCACAAAGCCAGCTACTCCTCATCATTTAAATCTCATTCAGACATCACCTCCTTAGAGAAGCCTTCCACCATCATCCTGACCACCACATCCTCAAGTCATGCTCTGTTTATCACGTCCTATTTTGTTTCCCCTATAATGTTTGTATTGAAATGACCTTGCTCATCTGTTTATTTATTCAATGACTAGGACATAATGCTCTGGTCTTATTCCCTACTGCCTGGCACATGGTGGTGGCTTACTCAATACTTGTTAATTAACTGCCTCCAGTACTTGCTTTCCTGCCCATCGTCCCTTGACCTGGGGGAAAATATCATATGCTCTGATATCCCCTCTCACCCCTCACTGTGTTTTGAATCCTAGATCCATCAGTAAATTAGCTGTGTGGCCCTGGACAAATGGATTGACCCCTCTGAGCATCAGTCTCCTTTGTAGCCTGGGGATACCAACAATACCTCCTTCACAAGGTTTTCGTTAGGATTAAATGGGATATGTATAGAAAGTGGGTATTTTTTTTTAAAGGTACTTGGCACATAGTATGTGCTCAAGAAATATTAGCTGTCTTCGTTATTCATGCTGATTATTAGTAACTGCTATGGATTAAATGTTTGTGTCCTCCCAAAATTCATATGCTGAAGCCTCAGTCCCTAGTGTGATAATATTTGGAGGTTGGGCCTTTGGGAAGTAAGTAGGTCATGAGGGTGGAGCCCTTGTGAATGGCATTAGTGTCTTTATAAGAAGAAGAGACTAGATCTCTCTCTCTCTCTCTCTCTCTCTCTCTCCTTCTCCCTCTCCCCTATGTGAGGACAAAGACAGAAAATGTTCATCTACAAACCAGGAGAAAAACCCTCACCAGAATCCAACCATGCTGGCACTCTGATCTCAGACTTCTGGCCTCCAGAACAAATTTCTGTGTTTAAATCACCCAGTCTAAGGTACATTTATTCTAGCAACCCAAGCTGAATAAGACACTGACCTCAACTAAACCAACATATCAGGCCTCCTGTAAAGTATTCATTGCTTGTTGCCCAAGACGCATTGATCAGTCTTGGCTAGGAGGCTTTGTTCTAACTCCCATGAATTTCTATTCCAACAGACTGAGTTCTGCTCTTAGTTTTGATACCTTGAGTTAATCCCAAACCTGTTTATGTCAGTTTCCCTTGCTATTGGGGTCATGTGACTTAATGAAACCTTACAAAAACTGATGAAATGTAGAAAGGGAAAAGAAAGATATCTGTAAAATCTAGGTTAAATGGAAAAGACTCAATGTAAAGGGAAGTCACTAAAAAAAACACTATCAAATTAGACATGGGCAAGATAACTGCTAGATTGAGATGCCAAAAGTGTGGAACTCAAGAAGGATTCTGTACTCAGATTTCTTCCCAAGTGTCTGCGTTTCTGCTCCACTTTACGTAACAAAAAACTCTAAATCATCAGTGATGTAATATGGGTGTGGTTTATGCAGAAAGACGTGTCTTACCAATAGCCTCATTCATCAAAACATTGGCAGCCAAATGTACAGTTTTACATAAATACATTCTAAGTTATAATTAATTCAAGATATGTAAAATATGTATTTTTTATGATTCTCCTCCTTACTCACTTTTTGTTTGAACCAACCTCAGTCATACCAAATAAGAAGGATCCTACAGTTGTATTATCACCAAAATCATCAATATTATCATAATCAAATTGATGAGGTAGATACTACTGGTATCTCCCTTTCGCAACTGAGAAAATGGGTTCAATAGACTTGTTCAAGATCATTTAGCAGGTAAGGTGTGACTTACTCAAGGTCACTTAGCAGATAAGGCTGGGTATTTGAGCCTAAGTTTGTCTGATGCCAAAGCCCCCATCTTACACTTTCAATGTCCCAGGGTGTGGACAGCTCACACCCTCAGACCACAGCCTGGACCCCCAGATGTTAATCAGTCTCTGAACCCTGCCCTTGCCCACCACCCTCCTGCTAGCTTCTGACCTTAGGGCCTGGACGTCCTGGGTAACCTGGGAGACCCGGCACCCCAAGCTTGCCCTGCGGAGAGATTATGGGACAAAGGTCAGAGACTGCAACTTGGAGGTCAGTGGGGGAGGGGCAGGAAGGCTGGGGCATGGTTGCAGGGGTAGGAGGGGGGGATTCAGGGAAACATGGGTTCAAGTCCTGGCCCCTGCCTGCTAGGGGCATGTCCTTGGGCAACTCATTCAACCATTCCAAATCTCAGTTTCCTTGTCTGTAAAATGGGGGTAAATATATCTGTTGCCTGTGGTGGTTATGGGGATAAAAACAAGATAATGTGCATGGAATTGCTCTGTAATGCTGAGCTGGGGGATTGAAGGAGTTGAGAGCCTCCTGAAGTTGGAGACAAAAGAGCAGAGGGCAGAAGGCAAAGGGCCAGGGAACACCTTGCCTGCAGGCTAAAAGCTGGGGTATAGACTGGAGGGGGTGACCAGGTCCACTCACCTTCTCCCCAGCTGAGCCTGGGGGCCCCTCCTCACCAGCAGGCCCCACCTGCCCCTTCAGCCCTTCAGGACCATCCTCTCCCCGAGGACCTGGGGGGCCGGGTTGCCCCTGGAAAAGACAGGAATGCCTGTCTTTGCCCCAGTTCACCCCCTCCCTCTCTTTCCCAAGTCCCCCAGATCCAGCAGACCCCTCCTCTGGAGGTCATCTTACCCAATCGCCTTTAAGCCCCACATCACCCTTGAAGCCTGGGAAGCCATCCTCTCCCTGGGTGGAAGATAGTACACAGATCAGATGTCAGGGCTTCAGGGAAGGGACACAGCCAGAGCCCCATTATTAGGGTTCCCCACTCAAGGAATCCCCTCCCTTCTCACCTTCTCTCCTTTCTCCCCCTGGAGGCCCCGGTTGCCAGAGGTACCCTGAAAAATATAAAAGCTCTCAGGTCCCCCCTCCCACCACTTAAGAAGGGCCCCAGACTCAGTTCCCTGCCCTGAAACAGCCAGGAGAGTCCCAAGAGGAAGTCAGACTGGAAGAAGGGGGGTGAGGGTCAGCCCCAGAGGAAATTATCTTTCCCCAAAGTCTGCTAGTATGGTGTGCAAGAGGCTGCCTCTCCCCCGCCCTTTCCCACTGGCAGCCTCCCAAGGTCATCTGTGTGGGGGAGTGCACGGAAGGCCAAATTTCCAAGTAATTGATTCCCATCTCCCGGGGACACTGTGTCCACAGTTCCTTCTGGCAGGAGAAAGAGGATGAACATTCCAGTCCCCGGCTGCATTCTAAAGGCAAAGGAATGTTTCCCATTGTGCTGGCTACAATGCGACTCTGTGCCTGGTAACAAGGGGAGTCTGTGCTTGGCTACAGCAAGACTGCTCAGTGCAAGCCCAGATGCGGCTCACACCAAATTCTGGGCTTGGGCCACAAGAAAAGCTGCACTTGGCTACAATGTAACTGAGCTCAGCCACTAAAATGAAATTGTACTTGGATACAATACAACTATGCTTTCACAAGAGCATGACTGTTTCCAGCCACAGGGAGACAGGATATAACCGATATAACCAAACTCAGTGACTACAACAAAATTACACTTGGATACAATATAACTGTGTGTTTTGACAATAGCATGACTGTCTCTAGCCACAGGGCAATTCATTGACCACAATGTAACTGAGCTTGGCTACAATTGTTCTCTGGCCATGGCTACAACATAGCCTTCAACTATACATAGAAAACCATGCCTGGCTACAATGGAACTCTGAGTTTCGACACCCACACGATTTTGCGGCCAGCTACAATATAACCACCTCCTCCGTTATAGTGTAACTAAGCTTGTCTATAATGCAAAAATATGAGGAGCCAGCTCTTGGCTACCATCAAACTCTGTTTTTAGACTACAGGTAATGGGTACCTGTTCTTGGCTACAATGTAACTGGACTCAGCTACTATATAGATGTGAATTCCAATGTCCCTGCACTTGGTCAACAGTGAATCTCTATTCAGTACAGCTCCCAGCTTGTCTTAGCATTTCTGGGCTTGCAGATTGTACGGCTCTGGGCTTGAGCGTTAAAACAACCCTCTGCTTGATTACGGTGTGCTGATGTGGACCTGGATGTGATGTGTGTGCTTACAGTGAAATGGGTTCAGCCTCTAATGGGTTTAACTGTTCTCAGCTACAAGGTGACAACCATGCTGTACTGTTACCCTTTGGCTTTTCAGCTCCAAAGTAGGTATATATTGTCACTTCTGTCACACCTTGCCTGGCAGACTGATTCCTCTCATCACGCATACAGAAGTTTCTGACAGAGCTGGCTTCCGGAAGTCAATGGTGATGAATCATCCCTATCTGCAGGGAATTCCCTGGCGGTCCAGTGGTTAGGGCTCCGCACTTTCACTGCCGAGGGCCTGGGTTTGATGCCTGGTCGGGGAACTGAGGTGCCACAAGTCGCACAGCACGGCCAAAAAAAAAGAAAACTCTATCTGCAGACCCCAGGTATCACTTACCTTCACACCCCGAGGTCCAGGATAGCCCGGAGGGCCTGCCGACCCTGCTGGACCCTGAGATGAACATAAGATGAGTGCCATCCTGTTCTTCCCCTTCCATGTTTCCAGTGCCCTCATCTCTCTTCTCATTAACAGCCCCTGACTCCTGGCCCTGCTTGGCAACCCTCACCCCCAAATCAGCCCCTCTCCAGGTCACTCACCTGGGCCCCTTTCTCTCCTGTTGGGCCCTCATGACCTGGGTGACCCTAGGAGATAAACATTCTAAGTTGTCAGAGACCTGATATGCCATCCGAATTCCCAAGCCTCCCCACTTCTCCTTCCTCCTTCTCCCAGAATCTAGATCTCACCAGAGGGCCGTCAGATCCTGGGAGGCCTGGAATTCCTGGGTTCCCAGGGGGACCCTGAAAGAAGATGAATCGTAGGAGGAGACAGAGGGTCTCAGAGCCTGGCATTCCACCAGGAACGTCCCTACTCAGACATACAGCCACCTCAAGGTTAGAGAAAAAACAGATCCTACTGGCCAGGAAATCTATCCTCAGCGCTTCCAAACTTGCTGTGTGACCCTGGACAAGCTCTCTCCCCTCTCTGTGCCTCAGAAATCCTCTGCTTCTGAGAGGGCTGAGACAAGGGCTGTAAAAACAGTGTGAGAGACATGCTGGGGTGGGGGACTCCCCAGCCACACCTCTTCCTTTAGAAGCACCTCCAACCCACAGCTCCACCTGAAGACGTGTGGGCCTAGGCAGGCATGAGGTGACCCCCTATGTCCTGCAAACCACTGACAAGTCCAGAGGCAGGCACTTGGCCCAGATAAGCCAATCAGATTCTCTCCTGAAATTTTGAGGTAAGGGATATCTTGCCTCACAGAAACTATGATCAGATGGATTTGGATAAAGAAACTGTAAGGTCATAAGGAACTGGGGACTGTAATAGTGACAGAGCAGCACAAGAGTGTGTAGAAACAGAAGTTGGGGTAAGAACAGACTAAGATGTAAATAGAAAGAAGCCTGTTTTTCAGGGGAGATGGAAACAGATGTGCAGAGGAAGAAAGATGACACCACAAGACCCGAGACAAAGGGATTTCCCGGGCGCATGAGTCTTGGTAATGTTTTCTACGACTGGCTTCTGAGGGTTCCCCTCTCTCCTGACAATATCCCCTTATGATCTAGCCTTGGTGCAGTTCTGTTTCTGGCCATCAATCCCTCCCCAGCAATGACACTTGGTAACGCTGAGCTTATTTAGGGAATGTTGCAATTTATTATTTATCCAGGGCTTACAAAAGGGGCCCTGGTGGGAAGATCTTCCCGCAGGCAGAGTTGAAGGGAAAAGATGTTGGGGGAGGAGAGGGGAGGGAGGGAGAGTTGTCACTCACCTTCTCCCCAGGAGTGCCAATGGGTCCCTGGGGGCCGGGGATTCCCTGGAAACATTTTTTTTTTAAAAAAAGGGAGAAGGAAAGCATGAGAAAGCGGCAGCAAGTGCAGAGGCTGGGGAAGCCAGGAGTGGTCTGTGACCTCCGCTGAGCACCGCTATACAGCCCCCACCCCCCCGTCAGGAAAGATAGCTCAAACCTGGGACCCGGGATTTCCCTGCTGTCCTGGGGGGCCTGGTTCTCCTGGAGGACCCTGGGGAGAAAGTGAGGGCTCTGTGAAGCTGAAAGGGATTATGGTGCTGAGGTGTCAGGGAAGTTGAAATGGGGGATCCTGGGGGTGGACAAGGAGATGGGTGGTCCTAGGGTCAGAGTGTCAGAACGCATCAGGGATCAGAACACATACCACATTTCCTTTGGCCCCTGTAGCACCATCACTTCCAGCTACACCCTGGGGGAGGAGAGGGTGTGAGACCAATGCAGACCCGTGCACAGGAGCCTGCGTCTGAGACACTGAGAGGCACAGGTGAAAAGGTGAGTGGGCAGAGAATCCAGGCAACAGAGATGGACATGCAGAGGAGATAAAGGTGAGAAAAAGACAAACAGGATGTAGAGAGACAGCGACATTCTCACCGGGCGTCCCAGGGGGCCAGGGGAGCCTCTAGGGCCAATCAGTCCTCGGGGGCCCTGCAAGGAGGTAGGAGCGGTTATTCCAGCATCACTGCTCTGAGGTCCTATGAGTCCTGACTCCCTCCCCTGTGCCAGGCAAGGGGCCCAGGGGTCTCTGATACTCACCGGCTCCCCAGGCTGGCCGGTGGGCCCCGGAGGTCCCTCTCCCCCCTGTGGGAAAGCATATGACTTGGGGAGGGGGGAGGTATAACCCTCAGAGAATCAGCTTCTCTCGTATCCGCGGCCCCTTCCAGGGGAGCTCAGAGTCAGAGTGTGTGGCAGGATCCAGCCAACTGCGTGTATGTGATTTGGTTCAGGTCCCTGACCCCAAGCCTGGACCTGCCATCCTGGGTTTAACCTCTTAACTCTAGTCCTAACCCCACAACTCTCAGCCCGTCTCTTTGAGCCCCACTGGGGTCTCCTGACTCTCCAGTGCAGACCTTCACCCCTCCCCCAGGCTCCTGAATGCTCTACTCCTCCTGTTCTGGCTTTCTAGCTTCCAAACCACTCCCTAACTCTCTTCCAAACTTACCTTCTCACCATCCTCTCCTGGGGGGCCAGGTTGCCCCACATGACCAAAGTCACCCTGGAGTGGGGAACACAGAGGGCAGTTCAGAGTCAGAAAGTGGAGACCAGCCCCCAGGAAAGGAGATGGGGTATTAGGGGTGAGGACTCAGACCCAGGAATGGAGGCTCTGATATTGGGGGTGGGGAGGGTGTCATGAACATTGGGAGGGGGCTTGGATATGGGGGAGGGGTCTCACACACTCACCCTCTGGCCCTTCTCTCCAGGCAGCCCTGGCAAGCCATCAAAGCCCTGATCACCCTGCACAAAGAAACATCAGCTGAGGGACTTCCCCGGTGGTCCAGTGGGAAAGACTCCGCGCTCCCAATGCAGGGGGGCCCGGGTTCAATCCCTGGTCAGGGAACTAGATCCCACATGCATGCCTGCAACTAAGAGTTCGCGTGCCGCAACTAAGACCCGGCACAGCCAAAATAAATAAATATATCATAAATATTTTTAAATAACTTAATTAAAATAAGCTGGAGGAAAAAAGAAAGAAAGAAACGCCAGCTGAGCTTTGACTCCTCTACCCTGACAGTCCCCCCAAGTCCCAGTCGTGGCCCCATCACCTACCTTAGGTCCTGTGTCCCCTGGGAGGCCTCGAGCCCCATCTGCTCCAGGGCGGCCCTACGGGGGAGGTGACATCATCAAGATATCTACTACCATGTATCGAGCACCTTCCTCATGCAGTGTCTTATGCTGGGGGCTTCTATATGTACCAATTTAACCTCTTAAATAGATCTCAAACCCATCCATTATTCTTTAGCCCTAGTGCCTTTTCTCTACTTCAAGTTATCATCATCTTCAGTCTCCATTAATTGCCCTGCTGTATGTTCCTCATGGCACTTTAAAACTATCTGGAGGGCTTCCCTGGTGGCGCAGTGGTGAAGAATCCACCTGCCAATGCGGGGGACACGGGTTCGGTGCCTGGTCCGGGAAGATCCCACCTGCCGCGGAGCAACTAAGCCCGTGCGCCACAACTACTGAGCCTGTGCTCTCGAGCCAGCGAGCCACAACTGCTGAGCCCGTGTGCTGCAACTACTGAAGCCCGCGCGCCTAGAACCCGTGCTCCACAACAAGAGAAGCCACTACGATGAGAAGCCCACGCACCGCGACAAAGAGTAGCCCCTGCTCACCGCAACTAGAGAAAGGCCTGCACGCAGCAACAAAGACACAACACAGCCAAAAAATAAATTAAAAAAAAAAAACTATCCGGAATTATCTTGTTCATCATTTCCCCCAATGCGCCAGTCTTTTCTTTTGCATGTGCTGTTCTTTCTACTTGGAACGCCCTTCCTCTCCTTTTTCCCTGGTTATACCTCAGATCTCAGTTCAAGCATCATTCCTCTGCAAGTCCTCCCAGACTCGGGGACCTGGCCAGATTCCTTTGTCACACCCTCAGTGTACTGTCATTCCCTGTCCTCGGTGCTCTTATCCCACCAATGGTACCAGCAGACCCTGGGAGCACAGAGCTGAGGCTCCTGTTGGGTGTTGGGAGATGGATAACGGATGACCTGAGGACCTAGGAGTCACTCACCATCTTTCCCTCTCTGCCAGGGGGACCAAGAGGTCCCTGAAGTCCTCGGGGGCCCTAGAAGAGAAAGGAAGGGAGGAAGAAAAATGTCAGTAATTGCAAGGGTAACCCCAGCCCCTCTGCCATTTTCCCCAGCTAGCCCTTTATCCTGTAGCCCTGTGAGAAGACCCTTCCCATCAACCCTGTCCCCACCCCCACCAATCTCACCTGTGGCCCCATTTCTCCCATCTCTCCTTTCAGACCTGGATACCCAGGGAGACCCTTGGAGGAAGAAAGATAGGGTAATGCATTTGGAGGGAGTTGAGTTAGAGCCATCTCCAACTGATGTACTCCCCGCTCCACGCAGCCTCCTTACTCACCACGGGGCCTGGGCGCCCAGTGAGCCCCACCAGGCCAGGGGGGCCTTTCATAGAGAGCTGAAGAGACAGGGGAACAAAGCCATCAGCAGCAGTTAAATATCCACCTGTCTCCTGACTACTCACCATCTCCCATCTCTGTCATTCTCTCAATGTCCTCCCATCACCCCCTGACAGTCTCCCAATTATCCTCCACTCACCTGAGCCTGTTGCAGGACTGCCTGAGCCTGGGCCTGCTGGAAGGAGACTGGGGGTCCTTTGAGGGAGCCTCTTGCAAACTGGAACTAGGGGGCAACTAGTAGTGAGGGGAGCCTCCAGGAGAGGCCCCCCTCCTTGGTCAGGATTCTACTCCCCAAGGCTGTGCCACCCTATCTCCCTCTTACCGGTATCATGATCACAGTGCCTGGTAGACCCCGGATCCCATCAATGCCAGGGATTCCTGGGAGGCCAGCGGGGCCCTGAGAGAGGGACAGAGACAGAGAGGGATGGAGGTAGAGAGATGGAGGAAAGGATGGAGGGAGGAGGGGACAGAGAGAAAGGGGGGGAGGGGAGAGAGATAGAGAGAGGTGAAGGCAGAGAGATCGAGAGAGGAAAGGAGGGAGAGACAGAGAAAGATGGAGGCAGGGAGAGAGAGAGAGAAGAGACAGAAGGCGAGAGAAAGAAATGGAGGGAAGGAGAAAGAGTCATAAAAAGTGGAAGAGAGGGCTTCCCTGGTGGCGCAGCGGATGAGAGTCCGCTTGCCGATGCAGGGGATACGATGAGCCTGCGCGTCCGGAGCCTGTGCTCCGCGACGGGGGAGGCCACAGCAGTGAGAGGCCCGCGTACCGAAAAAAAAAAAAAAAAAAAGTGGAAGAGACAAAAACAGAAAGAGACAGACAGACAGACAAAAGAGAGACGAGGAAACGGGCACAGAGACATAGGGAGAAAGACAGAGATGAAAGACACTCAGGGATAGAGACAGAAGGAGAAAGGCAGGGGATAGCACCCCCCTCCCAGAGACAGAAGAGGAGCCAGAATGATAATTCCCAGATGGGGAGAAAGATGAGCAGGAGGGGTCAGAGCCAGCTCCAAGAGAATGTTCCCAGTCGCAGCCATGCTCCCAGCTTGAAACCTCACTCCCCCAGGAGTTTACACCCCAGAGGAAGTCTCTTACCGGTAGACCAGGGTCCCCAGGGAATCCTGGGGGGCCAGGAGGGCCTGAGGGGCCAACCACCCCCTGTCGGGGACAGAGGAACAGAGGTCATGACAAATGCAAAGTCTGAGCCAGGCTGACTTCCAAACCACCACTGACACTGACCCCATGCTGACCTTCCTACCCCATCAGCGAGCCACCCCTGGCCCCTCAATACTATACTGACACATATAAACCCCCAACTTTACAACTCAACCCCTATTTTTACTCATCTTTTGAGACTCAAATAGCCAATAGTCTTCAGAAGATCTGGCAACATTACACCCCAACCCCCCGCCCCAGAGGATCAAATACCCCAACTGGAAGTAAAAGACAAGAAGAGAGGAATGCAGCCACGACTCACTTGGGGTCCTGGGCCTCCTGGAAGTCCCTCAAACTGCTGTCCCTGGGGGAGAAATAAGTGTGACCCCCATTCTAACACAGACCCCGCCACGTCCTCCAGCCCCCAGCCCCAGGCCCCTCACCTGTTCAATCACGGCCGGTTCTCCTTTTTCTCCCTTCTCCCCAGCACCCTGGGGCAGGGGATGGAAAGAGAAGAGGTGTGAGCCCTGGAACTCAGACATAGAACTCTCAGCTAACTTCCCTCCGAAGTCCCTCAAACTGCTGTCCCTGGGGGAGAAATAAGTGTGACCCCCATTCTAACACAGACCCCGCCACGTCCTCCAGCCCCCAGCCCCAGGCCCCTCACCTGTTCAATCACGGCCGGTTCTCCTTTTTCTCCCTTCTCCCCAGCACCCTGGGGCAGGGGATGGAAAGAGAAGAGGTGTGAGCCCTGGAACTCAGACATAGAACTCTCAGCTAACTTCCCTCCCACTCATCACACACACACACACACACACACACACACACACACACACAGAGAGGCACGCATGCGTGCACAGAGTCCACCCTCTGAGCTGTCTCTGCTGTCCTTTCTTCTACCAGTATGTTTTGAGCAGCTCATCCTCCAGTTTCAAGCTGGCCATGCTGCAGCAAGGTGAAAAACATGAACCCTGGGGCATACTGTGGAGTCCTAATCCTGGAGCTGCCTCTCAGCATCTGAGGGGTGTTGTGCAACTTATTCAAATCCTATGGCCTCACCTGCAAAGTGTGTGGGTGAATGCCGACTGTATATTTCCCACGGGAAGATAAAGAAGCTAAAACAGTGCTTAGCACATAACAGGCACTCAGAGTAAGACGGTTAGGATTATTCACCTTCTCCCCTGTCCAACACCAAGGCTAGAACCTAGACACCTTCTCTGTCTGCCTTATTTTCCTAGGCAATCTCATCCCTTGACTAAAGACAGCACCTCTCCGCCGATGAGTTCCAAGTCTTTATCTCCAGGCTAGACCATCTTCCTTGAACTCCAGAATTTTCTAACCAATCACTCGCACTGACAATCAAACAAGGGTTGCCGGTTTAGCACATCCAGAATGAGATCCTTGACACTTTCCACCTGCTCCTCCTTCAGGCTTCCCCATCCTACCCAGCGGTGCCACCGCGCATCTACCCAGTCACGTTTGCATCGTTCTCCACATACAGCAGCAAGAGCAAGATGGGGCATGTCCCCAATCTGTCCAATTTTTCTCTATCCCCACCGCCACCACTACAGCCACCACCCTCATCCAGGTCACCACTCTGTTTTGCAGAGACTACTGGTTTCCCTGCTGCCCCTCTGGCTCCCCCTACAGTCCATATGCTGCTCAGCAGCCAGAGAGAGCTTTGAAAACTCCCAAGTCAGATCATATTCCATCGCAAGTGGCTTCTCATCATGCTTAGGCTAAAAACCAAATGAATCACCCTACCCACAGAGCCATTCATCAGCACAATGCCTGTCACATTAGCATAGTATCTGTAGATAAATATTTGTCAACTGCACTAGGGTGGTGGGAAGGCATCCTAGGCAAGATAAAAAGAAAGCAAAAAAGAGAAAGCAGCTATGTGCGGGTCCAGGTAGGAGTCCCTCCCCTGCACCTAACCCAGCCACCCAGACGCACAGGAAAGATCTGGAACTCAGTCCTCCATGACTGTTCTGCTGCCCGGAAGCGGGGGCCCATGGTGGGACCACCTTCTTCTTCTCTGGCTAACTCAGTCTCCAAGGTCCCCAGTTCAGTTCCGTTGTCAGGGTCCAAGCCCTCCTGAGGACATTGGGACAGACCAAAGTTTACTCCTGACCTCTTCATTGTCTGCTACCACCACTGTCCCAGGACCTTCCCTTCCAGCCTCGTCCACTTCCCACAACCTCTAGGACGGTGGCGTTGCTGCCAATGGCCACAGTTGTGGTGATGACCAAAGGCGTAGGAGTCGGAGGCAGAGTTGGAGCTGGTGTCTCTGTCTTGGGGATGTCAGTGGAGGTCTGGAGGAAGGACAGAGAGGGTATCAGGTCTGGGGTCAGGACAATCAAGACAAAAGGGAGACGAAGGAGGAGACAGACTCTCTCTCCCAGAGCACCCCGTCTAGGGAGGGGTGCAGAGGAGGATTCCCGAAAAAAACATCAGAGGGGTATGGGGCAGGGGGCTGGCCAGTGCAGGCGAAGGTGTGCTGGCTGGACAAGGACAGCCAGCACGGGGAGCCCTTGTGTGTGGAGGAGGGGCAGGGCTCGCAGGGCTGGAAGGCCTGGAAGGCGGAGCGGGGCCGGCTCCAAAGCCCAGGGGTCAGGGTCTATGTCCACCACTCAGGGCCAGACTCCCGGCAGCCTATCCCATATGTCCTCTCCCGAGGCAGATCTCAGCCGTCGGTCAGCCAGCCAGGCCGCAGTCAGAGAAAGAGTGGGAGCTCCTCCTGAGGAGCCTGGACAGCTGCAGAGGAACTGGGTCAAAGGCACAAAGCAGGTGATGGGGGCCCAGCTGAAAGTTAATGAAGGGGCTGAGAAAGGGTAGGCTACTCCTGGTGTCTCTGTTCTAGGCCGAAGTGATAACCCTCTTTTTACACACTGATGCGGCGAGGAGATGTAGTGCAACCAGTGACCCTCCAACCAAGGACCCCGACCAGTGGCCCACACCAGGGACACCCACCCAGTGACCCCCAGCTAATGGCCCCTAATTATTCCTACAGCCAGTGACCCATTAATGACCCCCAATTAATGACCCATGACAAGAGATCCCCACTAAGGAACCTAACCAATGACCCCCTACACACCTACTAATAACCCGAATCATTGGCCTCCCACCAGTTATTCCTATAACCAGTGACCCATCAGTGGCCCCCCAATTAATGACCCCCATCAATGACTCCACCCAGTTACTCTCCCATACAATGACCTCCCCAACAAATGACCCCCCCCACAATAAGTACTAACTAGTGACCCCCAATAAGCCCTTCCAGTGACTCCTAACCAGTGATCCTCCAACAATGAATATCCATGAGTGAGCTCAACTAGTGCTCCCTGATCAATGACCCCCAAACAGTAACTCCACTAACCAATGACCCATCAATGACTTCCCAACTAATTACCCATCAGGGACTCCCAAACTAACTATCTCATCCATGATCCCCCGAAAGGCATTCGCCCAACTGGTGACCCCAACTGGTGACTCCACTAGTGCCTTCTAATCAGTGGTCCCCCACTGGTGACTTGCCCAGCCAATAACACCAACAGCGGCCTCCATCAGCGACCTCTAGCAGTGACCTCCAGCTAGGAAACCCCCAAACATCAACCTCAGTGAGTATCTCTCTGCAATGATCCCCCCAACCAGCAATCTCTATCAGGGAGGCCAAATAGTGTCCCCCCAGTTAGCGACCCCCTATGAATAACCCTCACCCATGACCCCAACCAGTCAACCCCAAACAATGACACACTAACTAACGAACCCATCATTCACCCCAGCTAGTGGCTCCCCTTAAACAGTAGCCCTCATCAAGAGCCCCCTAATAATAAGGTACTCAACTGGGTGTGCCCCCTCTCTCTAGCCCCCCCGCAGAACTGGAAGTTGGGAGGGAGATAAGAAAGGGCACCTAAGACAGGACCAGACCCCCCGACAGTGATCGGTCAGCTGAGAGAAGTCAAAGGTCAGTTATTGGAGACAAGAGGCAGAGACCTTGGATGAGGCACAAGGGGTCCGTGGGGATCAGAGGCCAGAAGCAGGGCGGTCAAGGAACAGAGGGGAGAGATCGCAGACCCCTTACCTGGTTCTCCAGGGAGACAGGAGGTGGACTCAGGGCCAAAATTTCCTTGTTCTTCTTCTTCCTGCCCTTGCCCTTACGACCTCGCCCTTTTTTCTTCCCTTTTCCCTTCCCCTTCCGCCGAGGGGGAGGGGTTTCTGGCTCCCCCTGGGGTACCTGGGAAGAGGACTCCAGTCGGGTCCAGATTCCCTGAGAAGAGGCCCCATCACTCAGATCACCTGGGGTCATGCTGGCACATGGTCCATTGGTCCTATGTTTTATAGCCAGGGCTCACTCAGCCCTGGGACCTGGGGTCAAGGTAAATCATATGATGAGGGGCCAAGGGTCAGTTATGTGACCTGAAGTCAAGCTCATTCATGCCTAAGAACAGTTTAAGGGCAGGGGTCACTCAGCCCCCTGGATAGGGCTCAGAATTCATTCATTCCTGAGACCCGGAGCCAGGGATGACTCAGCCAGCGACCTCAGGACAAGCCCCTTACTCACCCCTGTGGCTGTAGGATCGTCACAGCCAGGAAGGTACTGCTCACAGGCTCGGAAGGCAGCCTGAGGATCTGAGCTTATCAGCAGCTCCTGAATATCTCCCTGGGGAGAGAGTGGGGGTCGGGGAAGGGGTCTGCAGGCTGACTCTGACCCCCATTCCAAGCATCAAGGTCTGGTGTTTTTCCACCCAAAGCAGGCTAAGTATAGGGAGGGGGTAGCCCCACCATAGCCCCCGAAATTCCTCTGCCCCAAAAAACTGAGAGGGGGAAGATTCTTTCAGGGTGACACCAAACCACAACCACAAGCCACACCCCACAGCATCTGTCCCATCAGAGGCACATTTGTTCCTTCACTCGTGGCACATGGTGACACCTACCGTGTGCCAGGTTCCCTTCAAGGTACTGGGGATAAGGAGGGAAACAAGATGATGAGGTCCCTGGATTGTCATGATACACATAACAATCACCACATCGAAAACACATCTGTCACCAAGCCACACGACCCCATGCCTTGCCGGCATCACACACCATCACAACCAACAGCGCCGTCACACATCACAACCTTATCCTCCCACCATAAGCCAAGTATGCACCATCACAAATGATCAGTTCATGGCTTTACAGTCTCACAGGCACATGCCACAAAGATGCACCATGATGCCTGGCGCTCCCTTCCTCAGCTTCCTGGCGCTAAGTTGAAGCCGGATCATTCCCTTCTCCGTTCTCTTCGCCAGGTTCAGGCTGTGGACAAATCTCCCTCCTGCCTTCTGCCTCAGTTTCCCCCATCACCGAAGCGCTACCTCAAAAGTCTCCTCCCCGAGGTCCTGGGTCCCCAGCACAGTCAGTCCAGCTGTGCTGATGAATCGAGGTCCCTGGCTCAATACGGGGGGCTGAGCTTCACAGTCAGACACCAGGGTCACCATCCCACCATCCACACTGACCGCCACACGGTGCCACCTGCAAGGGGACAGTCTCAGTGGGGGCATGCTCTCATCTCACCTCTCCTGGGACTCCCACCCTCCCCATATTCACCTGCCATCCGTGAGGTTGACCTGCTGGGGGAGGGGGCTGAAGGAGTCACCTAGGAGCTCCAGAGCCGGCCCCAACGCCAGGCCCAGCTGCCGGACACCGCCCTCATTGTAGACGGATAGGAGGACAGACCGGTTGGCTGGCCGGCCCCGCAGAGTGATCAGCACAGAGAAGTTCTCAGGAAAGTGCCCGGCTGGGAGGACAGAGGGAAAGGGGCAGCTCAGATGGCCCGACTGTGACCCACGCTCCCAGGAGGAACCCCAGACCCTCTCACCCTGACTCACCTTGAAAGAGCTCCCACGTGGGGACAGCGAGCATGCTGGCCTTGCCCACCCCGAATGCCCGGTCGCCCTGCGGGACCCTCTGGGGGCAGAGGCCGGGACCCTCGGGGAGCCCAGTCTGGCCCCCCCGCACGCCCAGAGCCTTCAGCACATCCACGGGGTCTGCTACGGAAAGAAGCCAGGGTGCGGGGCAGTTACAACAAGCCCTGCACTCTGCGTGAGTGGTTCGGGTTTGGGGGGCTCAGCTCCCCCCCCCAGCTATGTTTGTGGGTCAGGGCGAAGGAGCAGGCCTGGGACGCATACCCACCCCCCCTCACCACTCCACAGCTGTTCCAGCCTCATCAGCCTGTTGACTCCTGTTTTTTTCCCTTGGTTTTTGGTGAGAAAAAAAAAAAAAAGCTGACCTAGTTCTGGGATGAATCAAAGCTTCCTGGCCTGAGCCCCAGAGCCAAACTGTCCCCCTCTCCACACTCCCCCGCACCAGCTCCCTGGGGCTGCTTCCCAGGCCTGAAGCCCCCTTGCCAGGGGAAACCCGCTTAGAGAGGAGGGGATCCTTGCATGTGTCCTCCCCACCTCTTCCCTGGGCTCTCCTCCCTCTGAACTCCTCCTCGACCACCATCACCTGTGACCTCCTCCTTGACCTTCACCCCTCATGACCTCCTCTTTGAACTCCATCACCCGTGACCTCCTCCTTGACCTTCATCCCTCGTGACCTCCTCCTTGACCTTCATCACTCGTGACCTCCTCCCTCTGGCCATTCTTTCTCTGACTCCCACTGATTTCTTCTGGCCGCCCCCTCTGACCTTCCTCTGCCTGACCCCGACCACCTCCTCCTCTGACTACCACCTGACCTCTTTCACGCTTTCTATCCCAGTTTCTTCCATCTGACCTGTGGACCTCCCCATTTTATCACCCTCTCTGACCTTATCCTCTGACCACCTCTCTCTGATAACCTCCTGACCTCCTCCCTCTCATCCCAGCAAAGGAAGGGACTGGTCCAGTGAGATCCTAACCCAGGCCGTCCTACCAGCCCCACCCTGTGCAGCCTGGCCACTGCTAAGTGGAACCACATGGCTTGGGCAAGGGTGGGCGGGGTCATCCCCTGAGCCCCAAACTCCTGCCTGATCTCCCCTCCCCCCAGCAGACTGTCCCACTGACCCCCTGACCCAGCCTCTTGGCAGGAGCCAGATTCTGCTATGACCTCACCCCAGGGGCGGCTCTTCTGACCTCACCATTGGGATCCAGGGAGACAGGGGTTTGGATGAGGGCCCCCCCATCCCAGCTCCTCCTGGGTCAGACCCCTCATTCTCCAGACTCTCCAGAGCCCCATTCCAACCTCAGCTCTCTCTTGCCCCCAACCTCGTTCTACTCTTTTTTTCTTCTCTCCCCCTCCCTGCCTTCTCTCTGTCCCACTTTCTGTGCCCAACTCTGAATCAGTCTTTCTCTCTCCCTCCCTCTCTTACTTCCCAGCTCTCTCTCACTCTCTAGCTCTGTCTCTGCCTATTGGTATTTCCCTCAGTCTCAAATCTGTTTCTCTCTGCATACCTCTCTCTCTGTGCCTCTCTCTATATATCTCTGTGGGTGGATTACCCCCTCCATCTCTCTCTCTCTCTCTCCCCCTCGGCACCCACCCCCCTAACCCTGCTGCCTCCACCGGCCCCATCTTTAACTGCCTGTTCTGTGGCTGGGTTGTTATTAAGAGTTATTTGGGTTACAGCCCCCTGGGGCTAAAATCTGGGCTCCCAGGCTCTGCTGACCACAAGGGTCACTCCCCAGTGGAATAATCATCCCAGCTGCCCCCTCTCCGGGCGGGGGCCCAGGGGAGGGCTGAGGTCCATGATTCCACCCAGTGTGGCTCTCCCAGGCTCTCCTTTCATCCAGACTCCACTTTCTACGCACTGGGAAGGGGTCTCTCCTTGACCAACTGCTCATTAACATTTTAAAAGTCTTTCCCAGCATCTAACCCAAATGTCTCCTGCTTCAATCTGTGTTCCTTCTGTAATGACCTTTCAGAAACCAACTGCCCTTTCTTTCCATGGCTGGCTTTGTGACAAGGAGACACACAAGAGGCATTGAGTCCTGCCTGCAGGGCCAGGGGTCAGCAGTCTCTCAAGTAACTGATTTGCCCTTCCCTCACAGATTCTCTCCTGTGCTGGTCAGGACCCCAGGGAGAGGCTAGGTGGGGTCTAGGATGTGGAAGAAGGCAGGCAGGGACCGGGCTGGGTCATGGCTGGGACCCTCTCAGACGAGTAGGAGAGCCTAGGTGTGAGTGTGTGTGCAAATAGGTGCATGCGCGATTGTGTACATGCATGAGACTGTGCAAGCACCTGTGCGACTCTCTATGGACCAGGGACTAGCTGAGGGTGTGCTTTGTGATGTGTCGATGTCTGTGAGTGTTTGGCCTATGATGGAGGGATTAGGTGCGGTTCTTTGACTTGTCCTGGGGTCCTGGCAGTGAGCTCGAGGTCCTGCAGGTGATGCACGGGAGTCTGTGATAGTAATACCTCAGACTCGAGATGGAGGAGTGTGGTTATATGTGAGAGTGTGGCCAAGTCAGCGAGTGGGTGACTGGTTGAGAACGTCGACTGCGTTGTATGGATGCCAGTGGAAGCATGTGTGAGAGTTTGAAAGTGTAGGTGGGTGACAAAAGCTGTGACCGTGTGGCGGGTGGCTGATGGGGTTGCCTTGGCGTGGGCCCCAGGTGTTTAACGTTCTTCGTGTCCCAGGGGCCTTATTTTCTGAGTGCACGCCTGAGATCGCACGACTGTGTGGATGTGTGACCGTGGGAGTGGGGCATAGGCCACTTTGGGATTATCCGCGTAAACACACACCTCTCTGGACTGCAGAGAAAAGGAGAAAGTGAGAAAGTGGGGGTGAGTGTGTTGGGGTCCTGAGTTCACCTTAGGGAGGGATTACGGGGAGGGCCTGACCTGGGGTATCTCAGACCAGGGAAGCGCCCCTCAATCACCACTTGAGGGACCACGACCTTCCCGAACCCCGGGGTGCCCCCGACCCAGAACCATGCGGGGCGGGGCGCGGCGTCCAGCCAGATTCGCGCAGCTGGACGTGCGTCAGCGCTGACTCACCCGTCCGGCGGCCCCCGGGACCCCTGGGGGGGCCCCTGAGAAATTCCTCAGAAAAAAACACCCGAGGCTCACTCAGCTCGGGGGAGCAACCTCCACTCCCCCCGCCCCCGCCCTGCTCTGCCCCGCCCCGCGCCCCGCCCCGCCCCGCGCCCCGCCCCGCCTCGCCCCTCACCAAGGCCCTCCCGAGGCCCTGTCCATGGTGCTGATCCGGCTCAGGGGAGTACGGGGAGGGGGGAGGGGGGCAGAGATGGGGGGGAAAGGAGGTGGGCGCGCGCTAATTAGGGGCAGAGGAGAAAGAGGGGGAATACGGTGAAGCTATCTGGGGAGACGCAAAGGGAGCTCTGAATCCCAGATCAACCCTCTCCCCTACTAGTCCCCGCTCACCATCCACCATCCCCCTGAGAATCATCCTCATGGGCAAGTATTTAGCCTCCCAAACCACAACCACAGTCCTCAGAGGGTCACCCAGAGACACACAATCACACGCATAACACACACACGGTTATTCTCAAAATCAGCCCCCCACACAGGCACACACTGCCCTACGCACAACTCAATCACATACTCGCCCGGGGGCCACATCCCATCACCCAGACCCCTTCGATCATCGTCATCTCCCACACCCAGCGCACACAGAGCTTCACTCCAAATGGCCGCATGCGCATTGTTACACACATGTATACCCATACATTGCATTCATTCCCACGCACCCACCAGGAAACAGGGTCGCACGTTTCCCCGACGCCCCCCCCACCAAGCTGTCACACTCACAAACCGCCCAGAGTCAGACGCTCGCCCCCCAACACCACACCGAAGCCACGCGCAACGTGCACGGCCCCCATGCACGCCCCCGACTCCCGACTCCACGCCGTCTTTGGGGGCCTCCATGGATCCTGCACTCCGGGTCCTATTTTCTCCCTCCCGGCTCACCGGCCTGCGTCCGGGGGAGAAGCTGCAGAGAGGCCAGGAGCAGGCAGAGGCCGGCCCGCGACTGGCCCGGGCCCCGGCGACTCCCCATTCCCGCGGGACCCACACTCAAGGCGGGGGACCAGCCGGGGCGGCTGCGGGGCGCGGCGACTCCACGGGCTTGGGGCACTCTCGCGGCGGCCGGCTCCACTCGGGATCCACAGGAGACTGCCCGAGACCCCGCCCTGGCCTCGCCCTGCGCTCCAGCTCCGGGCCAGGCGGAGCTGGCGGAAGGGGTGGGGGGGGATAGCTGACAGCTGGTGGGTGGAATTGGGAAAGTTTGTGCTGAGCTCTGATTGCCCAGCTAGGGGTGGAGCCCTGGGCCGGGAGCTGGGCCCTTCTTGCCTCACCCCACAGGGTCGGAGGAGGGTCACTCCCACCCACCCTTAGAATCCGGGGTCCCAGCCTTAGCCCAAACCCTTTTCTCCTAACAGGCCCCGTCAAAGGAGATCTTAGTCCCATTCAAACCTTCAGCCTCCATCCAGGCCCTGGAATTAGGGGGTACAGACTTATACCAGATCCTTTCTGTCTCAGCCAGGCCCCCAAATTCTGATGCCAAATTCTCACCCACCTGCCTGGTCCCACAATAAGAGGTACCCACCTCACTCCATACTTTCCCTGCAAGTCCCTAAATAAGGGATCGTCACCCCACCTCAAACTTCACCCCAGATTCCAAAATGGGGTCCCTAGCCCCACCCCCAAACCCTCACCACAGATTCCAAAACACAGTTCTCACAGTTCTTTCTTCCCCCCAAACTCTTAATCTTCAAATAAAGGCTCCAACCTCCATAGCCCTCTTCTCCCCGACTCAGGCCCCAGATGGATGCCCCGGCTCCATTCTCACACATGGCCCATTAAATCCGGGAGTACGGCCTTACCCTAAGCAGGGAACTGCCACAGGGAGGGGTGGACCCCTGCCATTCCTGGGGTGGGGCAGAACCCCGCCCCTCACCCCACTGGGACTCCCCCGCCCCCATGTGAGGAGGCCCCAGCAGATCAGGTCAGGTGGAGCTGTCTGTGGAATTGAACAAGCACAGACATGCAGGATCTGAAAGAGCTTCCGCAGGGAGGAACCCAAGGGGCATATCCCGGGCCCTGAACTGCCCACTCCCCCCGCCCCCGCCCCTGCCCCGAGGCCAAGAGGGAGAAGCCGGCAGTGTCTCCCTCCCAGCCTCTGGCTCCTCAGACAAAGAGACTCTGTGTCCTTAGGGAGGAGGGGGAGGGGCCCCATCTGGCCTGAGGGGGAGGGGGGCCCTCAGTAGGGGGAGGAGAGGGCATCTCCCCAGGCTGCTCCTCTTCCCTCTCCAGGGACATCAGAGACTAAGACTTTTCTAGCTAAAAGACTCAAAAAGTTCCTGCCCCGCCTTGCTCTGTTGGGAAGTCCTTCCTATAGTCTAATCCTACCTTCTGACATTTCTGCCCATTCTCTTTGAACGGACCCTTCCGGGACCACCCGCTCCGCGGCATATGGGATCCTCCCGGACCGGGGCGCGAACCCGCGTCCCCTGCATCGGCAGGCGGACTCTCAACCACTGCGCCACCAGGGAAGCCCCAATTACAGATTCTCTGCCCAGAGTAGAGACAGCAAGAGAACACCTCCACTTATTCCCCACACTCCCTGAAACTGCCCCCAGCCCTGGATAATTTATCATCATAACAAAAGCCCCCAGTTTTGAGTGTAGCTGCGAGAGGAAATTTTTGACAGATAAAAGGAAGGGACTATATTGAAGTGAAGGGATTCCCCCCCAGCTGCCTGCCCAAAGTCAGTTCATAACTGGGGGCTCCCAGGGCCCCTTCATCCTGCAGGGGGTCAGGTGGGGGGTGCTTAGGAGGGGACAGATGAGCAGAGGATGGGTGGTAGGAGTCAGGTGCTGGCCAGCAGAGGTCACGCGTCCAGGAAGGGATCAACATGGCCGACGCACCCCGGACTGTACTGATCTCAGGATGCTCCTCGGGAATCGGCCTGGAGCTCGCAGTGCAGCTGGCTCGTGACCCCAGGCAGCGCTACCAGGGTAAGAGGACCAGGGTGAGGCTGGGAAGGACAGGGGTGGGCATGGCCTCCCAAGACCCTTAGCTCTCCCAGCACTATTTCCACTAGTCCATGACTTCGACTGCATTTGTGGGCTTGGGGAGGACCCAGGACACACGGAGGCCCCCTTCCCACCCCTGCTTGTGAATCCTCCCCTCATCCAAAGAATATTTCTAATGCACCTATTGGGTGCCAGATTCTAGGTGCTAGAAACACAGCTGCGAACAAAACAGACAAAAATCTCTGTTCTAGGTAGTGACGTCGTGGGGGAGGTGAGGGAGAACAAACAATAAACAGATTTTAAAATTGTATTATGTGGCTAGTGCAGATAAGTGGTCAGAAGCAAAATAAAGCAAGTGGGGTGGGTGTAGGTGATATTTATTTTTAGGAGGGCTGGCTGGGGAGGGCTTCTCTGAGGTTTCACTTAGTCATTCCCTAAGAGTCCCCACCCCCACTCCTCCCCAGATTAACGCTCCAAGATAAGCCTCTTAAGTGACCCTGACCTTGAGGGTTTAAGGAGGAGGGGGCTCTAGGTCTAGAGACTCGGCCCCCTGCCACGCTGGAATCAATGACCCCAATCTGCACCCCACCCATGGGAACCTCTGACCCAGAGCACACTGGAGTCGAAGTAAGCAAAGGGCCGTTACTTAAGAGGAGGATGCAGGGGTGAGGGCATTGCCCCAGTTGGCAGAGTTGCTTCTCCCAGCCCTCTACCCTCTGTCTTAGAGACATGCACAGCTTTGGGTGTGACAGTCTGGGTGCCAGTGGGCAGAGAGGTAATTGTGCAGTGTGTGTCGCTGTGGGCTGGCAGATGAGTGTCTAACACTGCTGAAGGATGATGCTTATTGACTGCTTGCAATGTGCCAGGCTTCCATCTAAGTGTTTTGCATATAGAAGGTCATTTAATCCCCACATCACCCCGATAAGGTGGACACTATCATTTGCCCCATCTTAGAAATGAGGAAATTGAGGCACTGACTGCCAAAGGTCCTTGCCCAATCTGGAACTTGGCAGAGTCTGGATCTGAACCCAGGTAGCCCAGTCCCTGGGCCCATGCTTGTCACTATATGTAGATGCATGTGGTCCCATTCATGTGTGCAGCACCTGTGAGCTACATGGGCTCACAGACAACATGCAAATGTGTACGTGATTGTGGGTTCAGTCGTTAGGGGGGCGGGTGCAAACATGTGTACAGGTGCATGAGCTCAGCATTCAGACGAACCCAGGTTGAAATCTCAGTTCTCACATTTGCTAGGGGTGGAGCAGGCAAGGAACTTCACTGTGTTGAGCCTCAGTGTGTTAATGGGGATAATAATCTTACCTACGTGTTCTGATTACTATTGCTAAAAGCAAATCGCCCCAAAATGTATGGCGTAAAACAGCTGCAATCATCTATGTCTCATGGTTTACAAAGGTCATGAATTTGGAAGGGCTCAGCTGGGCACTTCGGGCTCAGGGTCAGAGGCTCACAGAGGAGACTGGAACATGTCAGGGCTAGGCAGGCATCTCTCTCTCTTCCAGTAGTCTTTCTATCTGGGCTAGCTTGGGCTTCTTCCCAGCATGGGGGCCTCAGGACAGCTGGGCTGCTATAGGGTGGCTGAAGGCTGCAAGAGTGGGTATTCCAGCAAGCAAAGCAGAAACTGCAACATCTTTTCCATCCTAATCTCAAAAGCCACACAGTGTTACCTTTACCATAGTCTATTGATTCCCAACTAGCCACAAGATTCAAGGGGAGAGGAATCAGATTTCATGGGCTGATGGGTGAGCAGCTAGGTTCTAGAAGAGCATGTGTGATAAAAGATGTTGAGGCCATCTTTGGAAAAGAAGTCAATGACCTAATCATAGGATTCTTGTAAGGATTAGAGTTTGTGTTTATAAATGTGTTTAGCATATTATCTGGCATATAGTAGGTGTTCAATAAATTGGAACCTCCGTTGATGATGTAAATGGGGCTATTCATACTTGCATGTGCATATTTGCACATATGTTGACTTTAGGTGTACATGCATTTCTTTTCTCAAGCCATCTGTTCTGTATTTATTTTATTGTCTTACCTACTGGTTTTGAATTCTGTGAAGGCAGGGACTTTATCTTATTTCATGCAATAGCCTCAGCACCTAGAATAGTGCCATAGGGTGTAGTAGATGCTCAATAAATGTTTGCTAGATGAGTGGATGGATGGATGGATGGATATACAAATATCTGTACACAAGTATGCATTTGTGGTTGTATGGCGAATGTAGGTGTATAAATCTGTGGGTCTCTATTCCTCTGTGACTACTCATGCAAAATATCACAGGAACATGTAAGTCTACACACAGGGTAAAGGAACCTAGTGCCTGCTCCAACTCTGTTCTCTGTCTCCAGTGGTGGCCACCATGAGGGACCTGGGAAAGAAGGGGACACTGGAGGCAGCTGCTGGGGAGGCTCTGGGTCAGACCCTCACCGTGGCCCAGCTGGACGTGTGCAGCGATGAGTCAGTGGCCCAGTGTCTCAGCTGCATCCAGGGAGGGGAAGTGGACGTGTTGGGTGAGTCTGAGCATCCCCTGGGGTCACTCGCCCCCTCCCTGGCCGAAGCATAGATCCTTATCACAGCAAGTTGTTCTTTCCAGTGTCTGGGCACTAACTCTCTGGTTTCCCTAATAACCTCTGACCCTGGACAGAAGGGGTAGATCAGTTGGCTAAGAGCCCAGGATACCATTCAGTTTATCAGAGATATAAGAAATATACTGAGACCTGGGGATAGGGTGGATTTTATCAAATAGAAATTCTCACATATGGAGAAAACCATATGTGGTTGGGAAAATTAATTTGATGAGTCGTTGTGGGAAAGGAGCATGATGAAGAAGCAACTCTTGGTCCCTAAACGGTCTTCTAAGGAGGATGTGGCTGTTTTGATGCAATTGGGGGTCAGAGCTGAATTGCTCATGCATTAAAGTGGAGGCTGTCCCCAGCAGCCCTCTTCCCCACCCAGGGCTCAGAGTCCCCTATAACAAATGCTGAACTATATTTAAAGATTATCAATGCTACACATTTGTCCGCCCAAGATACCTTGGACTAGCCCTGAACTTGGAGTGGGAGAGGGGTGGGATAATTTAGGGAGTGTCCCTGGGGGAGTGACACTAGAAGGGTTGGGGGACTTTAAAGTAACCCTCAGCCCTACCCCCTTAGTGAATAATGCTGGAGTGGGCCTGGTGGGGCCCTTGGAGGGGCTCAGCCTAGCTGCCATGCAGAATGTCTTTGATACCAACTTTTTCGGGGCCGTCCGTCTGGTCAAAGCTGTACTTCCTGGCATGAAGAGGAGACGACAGGGCCACATCGTGGTGGTCAGCAGTGTCATGGGGCTGCAAGGTGAGCCCTGGGGATGCACCCCTGGGAATCCTCCCAGCGTCTGACCCTCCCCCGGCTGGAAGGATGGCAGCTAGGTTTTATAGCTCATATTCCCTAAATATGCCTGCATTGAGAAGCAGTCTGCAGCTCAGAAGGAAAAAGTTCTGGGATAGATTAACTATGTCTACCATGGTACAGGAGTAGACAGGGGTGGTATAGATGCTGCCAAAGGCCATCCACATCCATTATTGACCCCACTTCTGGAAACCTCCAAAAATTTCTTCCAACCATCCCACAAAACTCAAAGGAACCATCAGCACTCCTCCTGAGGCTCCTTCTTGCCAAACACCTCCCACCAGGCTCCAGAGATGTCTAGATTTGGGGCTCTGAGGTTCTGCAGGAAAAAGAGCAGAGATCGACTAATGATGTCTGCTATGGGCCTACTGTGGAGGCCATCTACTTGCCATCCTTTCTCCCAGAACCTTCCTCCTTGAACCTCTCTAGACTCCCTTCCTTTCCCTGGAAATTTCCTCGGATCTGCCCCCCTCCCCAGCAGTCCCCTAAGGAATCCACCCTACTTGTTACCCTGTCATGGAAAAGCTGCATTTACTCAGCCTCATCCCTTCAGCTGCTCTTCCAGCTGAACCTCCTGATCTTGGAAGGGAGGGGGACACATTCACTGCTCAACAGGGACCAATAAAGACCCTGGTGAGTGGCGCTTGCCCTTGGGGACCCTGGGCAACCCACGCCCAAGTGGCCCAAGGGTTTAGAGGATAGAGGGAAATAGGAGAGTTCCCTGGGCTGAGGGTGGATGGAACACTGCCAGGAAGAGGTGGGACCTGGCACCCCAAGACTACCTCATCCTGACCCCATATGCTCCCATCACATACACCCATCAGGTTGGCCCCAGATATGCTCTGATCTGATCCTTAAATCCCCTTTGCTCTGTCTCCCAAGACCCCAACCCTCTGGACCTACAAAGCCCATCACCCAGACCCCCAAAGAGCCCACCTTCCTGTAATCCTCTCAGGTGTCGTGTTCAATGAAGTCTATGCGGCCTCCAAGTTCGCCGTGGAGGGGTTCTTCGAGAGTCTGGCTGTCCAGATGCTGCAATTCAACATCTTGTGAGGCGGGCACTTGGACAGTGACAGGGGGATGAAGGCAGTGATGGGACAGACAAGGGAAGGGGAGGAGCGAGGAGATGAGGGAGCAAGGAGGTATGAAACAATGATGGGAGAAGCAGGGGAGTGAAGAGGAAAGATGGACATTAATGGGCAAAATGGGGCAGCGAGTGTGCTGGGGCTCAAGACCCTCTCCCCCTACCCCTGTTCCCAGCATCTCCCTGGTGGAGCCGGGCCCGGTGGCCACCGAATTTGAAGGCAAGCTCCTGGAGCAGGTTTCCACAGCCGAGTTCCCAGGCACTGACGCTGACACCCTGAGCTACTTTCGGGATTTGTACCTCCCGGCCTCCAGGGAGCTCTTTCACTCTGTGGGACAGAGCCCACAGGATGTGGCCAAGGTGAGTGGGGGGCCCAGAGCCCCAGGACATGGCTCAGGTATGTGAGGGGGCCCCTCCCTACAGAAACCCCCCTCTCCTTGGGTCCCAAAGCTCAGGGCTCTACCCCACAGGTAATTGTCAAGGTCATCGGCTCAGCCAGACCACCCTTGCGCAGACAGACCAACGCCCGCTACACTCCGCTGACTGCCCTCAAAGCCATGGACCCCTCCGGCAGCCTGTATGTGCAAACCTCCCATCGCCTGCTCTTCCGCTGGCCACGCCTCCTCAACCTCGGCCTTCGATGTCTGGCCTGCAGCTGCTTCCGTACCCCAGTGTGGCCCCGGTGAGCAGAGCCTCACCCAACCCTCCTCACCCCTGAACAGCCAAGCCTCTTTGGTTCACATCCATCTCAGGCCATACAGACTCTCCACTCATTCATTCATTCATTCATTCAGCAAACTCTGCTTGACCCATTCTGTGCCTGGGCATTGCTGGGGCCCCAGAGAGAGCCCTCAGCCTCTAGACACAGACCCCTCTGCGGTCAGGGCTGGGGCAGAGAGAGGGGACCCTGGGACTCTGGAACCCTGGGCTGAGGGCCCAGATCAGAGAGCTGGAGTTGTGTCTGGGAAGGCAAGGGAGGCTTCCTGGAGGAGGGGGCATTGTTGCTGGACCTTGAAGGATGAGACAGACTGCCTCAGTCAACCTCTGGACTTTGTCATCTTCGGTCTGTGGATTCTGGGATGATCCAAACATCACCATCCCTCCTCCCCGCCTATACACACAGCCAAAGCTGGTTTGACTAAGGGGTCTCCAGACTTTTCTGGTCACATACTCCATCAGTAAAATGTGTTTGTGCACACACCAGCAATGTATGTATATTTTTTCACACAATATATATTTGTAACCACTAGCAATCACTGTATTTAATAAAGTTCAATGTCTTACATCTAAATAAAAAATTTAAAAGCAATAGGGTCTACCTCACACCTATTAGCGTGGCTACATCAAAAAAAAAAAAAAATTGCCCAGAAAATAACAAGTGTTCACAAGAATGTAGAGAAATTGGAACCCTGTGCACTGTTGGTGAGAATGTAAAATGGTACAGCCACTATGGAAAACAGTATGGCAGTTCCTCAAACAGTGAAATAGAATTATCATATGACTCAGCAATTCCATTCCTCGGTAATACCGGAAAGAATTGAAAACAGGGTCTTGAAGAGATATTTGTATACCCATGTTCAGAGCAGCCTTGCCCACAATAGGCAAAAGGTGGAAGCAACCCAAATGTCCATCAACGGGTTACTGGAAAAACAAAATGTGATCCACCCATACAATGGAATATTTATTCAGCCTTAAAAAGGAAGGAGATTCTGGGCTTCCCTGGTGGCGCAGCGGTTGAGAATCCGCCTGCCGATGCAGGGGACACGGGTTCGTGCCCCGGTCCGGGAAGGTCCGGGAAGATCCCGCATGCCGTGGAGCGGCTGGGCCCGTGAGCCATGGCCGCTGAGCCTGCGCGTCCGGAGCCTGTGCTCCGCAACGGGAGAGGCCACAACAGTGAGAGGCCCACGTACTACAAAAAAAAAAAAAAAAAAAAAAAAAAAAAAGAATAGATGAAATGCACATGTGCAAGAGGTCTTTACCCAGGAGGCTCACCCCAGGATTACATCAATCAATTTCCTCCACCTTTGGCTTCCGGTTACGTTGGGTTCTGCCAGTGGGAGGGGAAAGGCCACGGCGTTTGTCCCTCACGCTCCTTCCATGCAGGTCACTGTGGATTCGCAGCAACCCTCTATCTCAGCCCCAGCTCCAGTTTCTGAGAACCACTCCCTCCTTTTGCCCCTTTCAACTAAAGATGGTGATGGGACCCCACGGTTGCCAGCAGGGCGGCACGGCTCCTTACCCCCAACCCTTCCCTTAACCATTGTTTCTGTCCTCATCACTTCCCAAATTACCCACTGCGAGTGTGCTGTCTCTTTCCATCCAAGTTGCTGACTGATGTAACATATGCACTTGACAAAGCAGAGGAGCAAAATGCATACACGCTAGCCCACCATCAGACTCTACCATTAGAAAATTATCGATATTCACTGTCTGCCTCACCCCAAAGGTCTCCACTGTCCTGAATTTTATGTCCATCATTCTCTTGCTTTAAAAAAAAAAAAATCCTTTCGAACTCTACTCAATATTCTGTAATAACCTATATGGGAAAAGTATCTGAAAAGGAATGGTTATATGTATATGTATAACTGAATCACTTTGTTATACACCTGAAACTAACACAACATTGTACACCAACTATACTCCAATAAAAAATAAAAATTAAATTTGAAAAAATGTTTTAAAAATTCCTTTAAATAATTTATTTTAAAAGACACATTTATCTCCTTACCAAGAAGAAAAAGCCATCATACCCACCATGAGTGAAGCTGAACTTGATATTTATTTGCAGGTGGCGCATACAGTATTCCAAACCCCCTACGTATAGACTCTTGGTGCAAGAAAACACCAGACCTCCTCTCCCAGCTTCTCTTGCAGCTAGAGGGTGAGCATGTGACCCTGATTCCACTCTGCAGATGCACAGGATTTAGAATTGAGAGTTGGCCACCCACAGAAGGGATCGGGAAGAGGATGTAGCAGAAGGGACAGGAGCATGGCATTGCCAGCGTTGGCAGCAAAAGCCAGAGCCTCTGGTTGGTTTCAGGGGAATGATTTAAGCTGTGATCTTAGCTGCTGCCCTGCGCTGCCACTTTGTCCCTTTCAATCTTCCAAGGCCGGTGATTCCGTGAGCGCTCAGGATCTACCCAAGAAATTCCTTTGCACCTTATATCACACTGAGTCAGTTTCTGTTGCATATAAGGAAGAATCATCATCAATCCAGGTGGCAACTATAAAAACAAATGCAGCGTAGGGAGGGATGCTGTTATTAAATTCCAGGTGGATGCTACTGGTGACCAGCAGAGATTGGCCAAAGCTCAGAAGGTGATAATAACAAGCTAACCCTTGACTCTTTATTTCTACACTCATGCCCCCACCACCTCATCTTTACATCCTAGCTGCTCAAGCCAAAAATCTTGGCGTCGTCTCTACTTTCTCTCTTTCACACCTCACAGCTAATCTATCGGGAGATCCTGTTCATCTGACCTGCAAAGTACATGCAGAACCAACCACTTCAAAACACCTTCTTGGCTCCTAACCTACTCCAACCGCCATGATTTCTCACCTGGAATATTGCACCAGCCTCCTCCTCTTCTGCATTTTCCTCCCTGCATATAGATATAAAAATATCTTTCAAAGAGGTAAAACATTCACAGTGCTTTTAAAAATAAAAAATATATATGAAGAAATATTTTTTAAACAATTCTCTTACCCTCATCTTTCCTCAATTGCCCAATTCCTGATCCCCCACCACTGCCTGTTGTAACTTGCATGAGTTATTTATCCAGGTTTTCTTTCTGATTATACAAGGGAAAAAAAACCCTGATGAATGGATAAACTGTGGTATATACACACAAAGGAATAGTATTCAGCTTTAAAAAGGAAGGAAATTCTGACATGTGCTACAACATGGATGAACCTTGAAGACATTATGCCTAGCGATATAAGCCAGATATAAAAGGACAGATATATTGCATAACTCCATTTATATTAGGTACCTAGAGTACGCAAATTCGTAGACAGAAAGTAAAATAGTGGTTCAAAGAGTCTGGGAAGGGGGAATGGGGAGTTAGTGTTTAATGGGGACAGAATTTTAGTTTGGGAAGATAAAAAGAGTTCTGGAGATGGATGGTGGTGATGGTGGGACAACAATATGAATGTACTTAATGCCACGGAACTGTACACTCAAAAATGGTCAAAATGGTAAATTTTGTGTTGTGTATATTTTACCACAACTTTAAAAGTAAATATGGAGTATTTTAGTGGAAAAACATGAATATTCACTTTTTTAACTTTTTCACAAAAAGCAACATACTATACACATTAGTGTGAACTTTGGTCCTTTCCTTGAATAATACGTCTTAGGAGTTTCTCACATCAGCCCGAGAAGACTTCCTCATTCTTTGGTTCAGCTGCAACATATTCCACTGTGTAGATGGACAATAATTTATGCAACTGATCCTGTAGTGATGAATCTTTGGGCTCTCGCCAATCCTTGGCTGTGATAGAAATGACTGCAATGAATAACCTTGTGTTTATATATCGTTTCATACATGTGCAAGCATTTCTGTCATAGGATTACTTGGCCAAAGAAACTAAGCATTTGTAATTTTTACGAACATCATCAATTTCACCTCTACTGGGGAGGACTGATGTCCACATGTTAACATGCTTACTTCCCCACAGCCTCACCATACTGGGCATTATCGATCTTCCAAAGTTTTGCTGATCTAACGCATAAAACTTAGTATCTCACATTTCTCTTATTTTAACTTGCATTGCTCTTATCATGAGTGAGGCCCAGTGTCTTTTAGTGTGTTAAAGAATATTTGTGTTTCATTTTTTGTGGACATTCTGACTACAACTTTTGCTCAATGTTTTTTTCTATGGGATTGTTTATATTTTATTATTAATTCTTAGAAACTCTTTACATATTATGAGCATTAAGGGGTCTAGGGTAGGAAGTGCAGATACTCTTTCTCAGTTTTTTTTTTAAACTTTTCTGTGGTGGTATTTGGTCTTATTTTTATGTTGTGGAATTATTCTTCTTTATCGTCGTTGTTATTTTTGGATTTCAAGTCATAGGAACAAAGGACGTCCCCAGACTAATTTTTTAACACAGAAAGAAAATGTCACTCCCCTTTTCAAAACTCTCCACTGGTTCTCTCTCTAACTTAGATTCAGATCCACAACGATGTGGCCTCCTACACGATCTGATCCCTGAATATTCAGCTCAGATCATATCCCACTCTCTCCCTGTCAGTCACTCCATTCCCAGAACACGGACCTCCTTGCTGTTTCTTAAACACTCCACACACACTTCCACCTCAGGGCCTTTGCACTTGCTCTTCCCTCTGCCTAGAATACTTTTCCCAGATATCCACATGTCTCCCTCCTTCAGCTCATATAGGGACTCAAATGTCACCTCCTCAGAGAGGCCCCCTCTCTATCCCCTGAACCTGCTTTTTTTTTTTTAATTAAATTTTATTTATTTATTTGTTTTATTTTTGGCTGTGTTGGGTCTTCGTTGCTGTGCGCGGGCTTTCTCTAGTTGCGGTGAAAGGGCGCTACTCTTTGTTGCAGTGTGTGGATTTCTCATTGCGTGGCTTCTCTTGTTGCGGGGCACGGGCTCTAGGCACGCGGGCTTCAGTAGTTGTGGCCTGAAGGCTCTAGAGCGCAGGCTCAGTAGTTGTGGTACATGGGCTTAGCTGCTCTGCGGCATGTGGGATCTTCCTGGGCCAGGGCTCGAACCCATGTCCCCTGCATTGGCAGGCGGATTCTTAACCACTACGCCACCAGGGAAGTCCCATCCAATTATTCTTAATTTACTGAAACTTTTTGGTCTCAGCCTAAATATCACTTCCTTCGGGAAGCCTTCCTTGACTCCCCAGGCTAGAAGACATGGCAGGCTCCTCTGGGCCCTTGCAGCTTCTTATTTATGGGTAGTTCTCCCTGGCCCAGCTGTGAGCTCTGTGGGGACACATATCATTGAAATTCCATGGTGCTTTCAGACCCAGTAATCAACCCCAAACATGATTGCTAAATTATTCTTCCTCCCCTCTTAGCAATAAGCTTCTCTTGAAAACTCTCACTGCCTTCAGAAACCTCCTTTGACCCGCAGAGGAGGCATGCGATTCCCTGAGGGATCTGGAAGCAAAGCCAGTTCTTGAAGCCCTGAGGAAACCAAGAAATGACCCAAGGAGCCGTGGCTGGGACTGGAAGTGACCAAACTGGGCACATCCCGGCATACCGTCCACGCTAAGAAACTCCTGACACCTCCTACCAGAGCGATCAACCGTACCTCTCTGAGCCTCAGTTTCCTCATCCGTAGAATGGAAGAGTTGGTGGAGAGAAAGTCCCAGTAAGTGCAGGAACTTAGTAGGTGTACCATCAATGACAGACGTTCGTTGTTATGTGGCTATGGGTGTTATTCCTTGACCCCTGGGTCCTGCCCAGCCTTCCCCGGGAAGCCTCGGGCTGCAAGCCCAGGAGAAGGGGGTGAAAACAGAGAGCACACATCCCTGCGAGGCCGTCCCGCCCGCCCCGGCCTCGCTGCAAACGGGTTGTCCCAGGAAGGGGAAGGCGGGCGGAATCTGAGCTGCAGCAGCAGCTGCTCTAGGCTAGAGGCCAAAGTCCCCTCCCTCCTCCACTGACATTCCTGCGGGAGGAGGCCGAGCGCTACTCTGCGTCTGGCCGGAGGTTCGCTGGCGCCCTCTCGTGGCCAAGTTCGAGAGGTTGGACTTGACCACTGCCAGCTGCCAGCAGACCTGGGTGGATGGAGCCCACAGCTACTCTCCCGACCTCCTACCCTCCTTGGGCTCCCTCTTTGTTTTGTTTTGTTTTTTAATTGAAGTACAGTTGATTTACAATGTTGTGTTAGTTTCTGGTGTATAACAAAGTGATTATATATATATATATATATACATACTTTTTCATATTTTTTTCATTATGGTTTATCACAGGATACTGACTGTAGTTCCCTGTGCTATACAGCAGGACCTCGTTGTTTATCTATTTTATATATAATGGTTTGTATCTGCTAATTTGGGCTCCCTCTTAAGCCTGGATTCAGAAGCTCAGTTCCATCGCTTTACCTGCTGTGTGACCCTGAGCAAGTCACTTAACCTCTCTGTGCTTCAGTTTCCTAGCTGTACAGTATTGGGCAGGACACTTCATTCTGCGGTTTTTTCACCTGCAAGATGGGTCAGTGGGTCATTAGATTGCTGAGAGGATTCAAAGAGAGAGTCCAGGTGAACGTGGTTACAGTAAATATCCATTCCATGAGGGGTGGCTTCCATCCTGTTCACTGCTGTGTCCCCAGCAACAAAGCCAGCCATGCAGTAGGTGCTCAAATTTATTTTATTTATTTCATTATTAATTATTGAGCAAATGCTTATCATTCTTCTTTTGGGGGACCTGGACTTGGGTGGGGTGGAGGGATAAGGTGCATGAGATATGAATTCCCGCTATCACTCATTCACTCAACATCCATTTCTGACTCCATCCATTAGCTCACTGGGTGGCAAGGCTATATCCCAAAGGACCCCACACTAGTTGTTTTCCTGCCTCCTCTGCTGTTCATTGGTACCCAAGGGCAGTTTTCCTTTCCTGGACCCACCTCCAAGTCAAAAAAAAAAATAGAAACTCAGGGGAATTCCCTGATGGTCCAGTTGTTAGGACGCTAACAACTTCCACTGCAGGGGCAACGGGTTCGATCCCTAGTCGGAAACTAAGATCCCTCAAGCCTTGCAGTGTGGCCTAAATAAATAAATAAATAAATAAGTTCTGCTTATTGCTAAAAATAAAAATAAAAAAGGAAAGAAAAGAAACTCAAGAGACCTCTGCAGGCCTGAGTGTGCTGCAAAGAGGCTTGGTACGCCTACCTGGTAAAGATTCCCACTCGGGAGACAGACACTGGCACTGAGGAAGGAGCCCAGACTGGAGAGGAAGGTGAGAATAAAGCCTCTGCAGCCCCTTACCTTTGGATATCCCCCATCCTGGACACCTGGGAGCCCCTAGGATGGGGGCAGGGATGTGGACACCTGGTATAAGGATGAAGATGTGAAGGGGGGAGCCCCCCCCCCCCGCCAAGAGAGAGCTGAACAGAACCACTGGAGGTTCCCTGAGAGACTGGGACAGCGGTGGAATATGCCACCCCAAATGTACACCAGTGTTCTAGAACTTTCTAAATTAGGTCTCACCTGCATCCCTGATCCAGGCTTTAATTCAATTCTGTTGATTTTTTGCTTCATAAGAGATTGTTTACCGTAGTCTTAAGAGCATTACCCATCCTCATGGTTCACCTGCCTGACCCGGGGTGAGTTGCTCATCCTCTCGGGCCCTCAGTTTCCTCATTTGTACAATGGGTGGTAATCCTTACTTCAGCTGTGAGACTTCTGTGAGTGTACATAGAGCATGTAGAACAGTGTCTTGCCCATAGTAGGTGCACGATAAATGCCTGAGGAATAAATGACTACCCGCTTTGTGTCTGACATACTCGGCTTCCCAAATCTCTACAAAGATAGAGTCTGGAAAGTGGGCACACAGTGAACCCAAGTCACGGGAGGCTATGAGGTTTAAGGAGAAAGTAAGTTCTCAAAAAATGTCCACTCCAGGGACTTCCCTGGTGGCGCAGTGGTTAAGAATCCACCTGCCAACGCAGGAGACATGGGTTGGAGCCCTGGTCCAGGAAGATCCCACATGCCGTGGAGCAACTAAGCCCGTGCGCCACAACTACCGAGCCTGCGCTCTAGAGCCCGCAAGCCACAACTACTGAGCCCATGTGACACAACTACTGAAGCCTGCACGCCTAGAGCCCATGCTCTGCAACAAGACAAGCCACCGCAATAAGAAGCACGTGCACCGCAACGAAGAGTAACCCCCACTCACCGCAACTAGAGAAAGCCCCCTCACGGCAACGAAGACCCAATGCAGCCAAAAATATAAATAAATAAAATAAATAAATTCGTTTAAAATAAAGTCTATTCCACACAAGCAGCAACTTTGTCTACTGTGGTCACTGCTGTGTCCTCAGCATGCTAAGTAGGGCCGAGCTTGTAGTAAATATTTAATGAATTTTTGTGGGATAAATGTATATTATCATTGTTTGGGGAGGTCTGGGTCCCTCCAATAGGCAAGACTCTCCAAGCTGGCAGTATTGACTTCACTGAAGAAGAAAGAAGCAGACAAACTTGTCTGCAGCCCCACCTGCTTCGAAGGGGCAGACACCACAAATTGGGTTCAACGTCTTTAATAGGGCATGTTAAACAGCCAGTGAGAATTACTTCAGGCCAAAGAAAGCCTTCTTCCAGGATTGCTTCAAGCAAGATGTGTTTTCCTCCCTGGTTTAATGCGTATAATTTGCCTGTTGGAAAAGGAGCCCAGAGAGATTGGCATGACTTAGGAACAATAGACAGTGGACGATTTACCGGGTGTGATCGGCTCCTGCAAGGAAGGAGAAAAGCCATGCAGTGCATGCTGGGCTCAGAAAGATCTGAAACCCGGCAAGAGCATTTGACCCATGCATTTCCCAGAAGTTTCCACTACAGTGGGTCCCCGGGGTCGGATGGCTAAATGCCATATGGCTGATCATGCCTGTGATTGGGAAATGAAAACATAATGCCTGCATTGCCCCAGTTGGAACAGCTACCCCAGAAACTCTCGCCAGTTTCACGAGGGCAGAGGAGGGGACAGTCCTCTTTCCTCCTGACCCTACCAGCCAATCCCAACCAAGCCCTGAGTGCATGCCCAGGGCCACATGGCCCAGGCTCCCTGCTGGGGCAGGAGAGGGCTTCAGGATGAGACCCCATGGCTGATGGGAAAGGCAGCCCTCCTAACACCCCGGCCCCCAAGGCGTGGGTGGGGCCTGGAACACTTCTCAATGCAACTCTCCCCAGCCCCCCACCCTGCGGAGGATTGGCTGAGGAGGGCGGAGCAGCCCCCTCGTCACCCATTGGATTTATGGGAATTTCCTCCCCATGTTAATTTAGATATTAACTCGGCCAGGGTAAGCCAAGGCAAACAGACCAGAGCTGAGGTGGGCAAGAGGACAGGCATCTGTGGCCTGTGGCCCTACGTTGTCCTCCCACCGCCATGGCTGTGCCCTGGCTCCTAGGATTGATTCTACTCCTCCTGGGGACCCCCGTTGCCCATGCTGAGCCGCTGTGAGTCTGGAGGACTGAGGGGACATCTGCCATCTGTATGATTCCCTGCATGTGACCCCCGTCCTTCACTTCCACCTCTTGAGTCCCCCTGTGCCCCCATGTTCGTCTGCTGGCAGGTACATCCTGGTGACCCCCCGGGTCCTGTGGGTCGGCGGCCCGGAGAACATCCACGTGCAGGCTCACTCGGACTCCAGAGAGCCCCTCAGCAGGCCCCTCAAGGTGAACCTCACCGTGTGGGATTTCCCCATGAAGAAGATGCCAGTGGCTAGGGCTCAGCTCGTTCTCTCACCAGAAAACCACTTCATGGACCAGGCACCAGTGACGGTGGGTGACAGGCCGGGTCAGGTGGTCATAAAGGGAATCTCTGGGTCAGCAGCAAGGATAGAGAGGGGCAGACTCTAGAGGGACTTCCCACGAGGCACAATGGAGAAGAGATGCAGGGCCTGTGGGCCTTCCCTGGCAGTCCAGTGGTTGGGACTTCACCTTCCACTGAAGAGGGTGCAGGTTCGATCCCTGGTCAGGGAACTAGGATCCCACATGTCTCAAAGCCAAAGAACCAAAACATAAAACAGAAGTAGTATTGTAGTAGGTTCAGTAAGGTCTTTGAAAATGATCCACATCAAAAAAAAAAATCTTTAAAAAAAAAAAAGAGAGATGCAAGGCCTGGATATAGTTACTGCTCCTCTTATGTCCTGTCCATTTTTTAAATTGAAGTAGAGTTGATTTAGAGTGTTGTGTTAATTTCTGCTGGACAGCAAAGTGAGTCAGTTATACATACATATACATTCTTTTTCTTATTCTTTTTTTTAACATCTTTATTGGAGTATAATTGCTTTAGAGTGTTGTGTTAGTTTCTGCTGTATAACAAAGTGAATCAACTATACATACACATAGAAGGTAATTATTTATTTATTTATTTATTTATTTTATTTATTTATTTTAACATCTTTATTGGAGTATAATTGCTTTAGAGTGTTGTGTTAGTTTCTGCTGTATAACAAAGTGAATCAACTATACATACACATACATCCCCATATCTCCTCCCTCTTGCGTCTCCCTCCCTCCCATCCTCCCTATCCCACCCCTCTAGGTGGACACAAAGC
>NC_041215.1:18464882-18473343 GCF_002837175.3 Physeter macrocephalus | reverse complement strand
GCATACAGTATTTATTTTTCTCTTTCTGACTTACTTCACTCTGTATGACAGACTCTAGGTCCATCCACCTCACTACAAATAACTCAGTTTCGTTCCTTTTCATGGCTGAGTAATATTCCATTGTATATATGTGCCACTTCTTTATCCATTCATCTGTTCTTTTTCTTGTTCTTTCCCATTATGGTTTATCACAGGATACTGAATACAGTTCCCTGTGGTATACAGTAGGACCTTGTTGTTTATCCATTCTACGTATACCAGTTTGCATGTCCTATCCATTTAGAAACGCAAAGTTCTGTAGGTCTGGGCTCCGAGAAAAGCCTTGATTAGTCCGTATAACGTCTCTGTGCGAATTAATAAAAGGCGCCCTCTGCTGGTAGTCTGGGAAACTGAGCCTAAACGGGATCGCATCCCCGCCTCCACCCCCCCACCCACCCCCACCCGCCGCGCTGGGCTGGATGCCCTTGTTCAGCAGCAACGTGGGCGGCACACGTGGGGATCTTGCTCCCAAGGGCAGAACCAGAGAGCTCCCATTCAATTGCTTCTCCAAGATCTGGTCCAGGGCTTTGCCCGCAGGGATGGAGACCCCAGCAGGCCCTGAGGAGTGTGGGCATCTCTCCCCAGATTCCCGAGAGCCTGGTCTACCCGCCACGACCAGGAACGCAGTATGTCATCATCCAGGCAACCTGGGCACCCACCTTGGCCTCCGCATTCATGGAGAAGCTGGTGCTGGTGGCTCCCTACGCTGGCTACATCTTCATCCAGACAGACAAGACCATCTACACTCCTGAGCAATTGGGTGCAACCCCCAGGCACTTGGCCTGGGGCAGGCGCTGGCTCTCATCCCCAGTTTCCCCCATGCCCACATGTTCCACCTCCCAGGGTGTCCTTCTGTCCGAGGTCCCCCCACCGCCCAAGATCCTAATGACTATACCCACCCCCCCTCCAAACTCTATCCCGTGCGCAAAGTCTTGCCTCCTCCTCCAGTTCAATACCGGGTGTACACTGTGAACCACAGCATGGATCCTGTGCCCAGGACGTTCACTCTGGACATCAAGGTGACCTCTCCTGAGGGGAGGGTGGAGCCCAGACACTGGGGTTATATCACACGCTGAAGGCCTGGGGCATGAACCAACCACCCCCTATATCCCCGCAGAACCCGGAGGGGATCACTGTGATCAGCCAGGATCTCCTGGCCAAGGACAGTGTCTTCGCAAACTCCTTCCAACTCCCAGAGCTCATCAGGTGCCCTGTTGGGAACCCTAAGAGTGGAGGGAGGGAGGTTCTCCTTCTCAGGATCCATCTCTCTTAACTCTCTGTGCCTCAGTCTTGGGACCTGGAGCATCGAAGCCAGATACCAAAGTGCACCCAAGCAGAAGTTCAAGGCGAACTTTGAAGTGAAGGAGTTTGGTGAGAAGGGTGTGCCAGGGTGGACACGGTGGATCCCGCAAGGACCGGGGCTGGGAATGCAAAGCAGGTCTCACGGTGCACCTACTGTGTGCCAGGGCCTGAGGACTATATGTTCCAGCCCTTGGGGGCTGCCAGAATCACTGAGGAAGGAGCGAGTGGGGCAGGGAGGGGACGGGGGGCGGGGACAGTGAAACGCTGAGGGTGACTCTCTCTTTACTGCACCCAGTGCCCCCATCTTTTGAGGTCCAGCTGACACCAAACAAGACTTTCTTCTACCTCAACGATGAGGCTCTGGGTGTGAATATCCAGGCCCGGTGAGTTCCTTTACCCCCAGCCTGGCCAGAGGACCAGAAATGCCAAGAAACTGAATGCGTAGAGAGAAATGAGCCACTTCTGTAGCTCTTAGGGTATAGGAGAGGCACTCTCTGCCACCCATGAGACATTCCTGTCCCGTGTGGTTATACAGACCATCCCTTCAGGCCTCTGGGGTTGTACAGGCCACCTTACCTACCTAATGGTTTGGACCATCTCTAAAGGTCCACGAGGTTGCATAGGCACCTTTGCCATCTCGTGAGGTTGTCCAGACCATCTCTGAAGTTCTGTGAAATTGCAAATGTCACATATGTTGCCTTATGGAATTTACAGATCATCCCCACAACTTTACAAGGCTGTACAGGCTATATTGTCCACCTAGGGTTGTAAGGGCCATATCTGCCACTTCTTGACATCATACAGACTGTTTCTGCAGCTCTATCACGCTATACAGGTCACCTAGACTGCCTGACGAGGCTTCACAGGCCACCTTTGCCATCCCAGGGGTTGTTCAGATTTCTTTCTTTTTTTTTTTTTTTTTTTTTTGTCTGCATTGGGTCTTCTTTGCTGTGTGCGAGCCTTCTCTAGTTGCATCGAGTGGGGGCTACTCTTCGCTGTGGTGCGCGGGCTTCTCATTGCGGTGGCTTCTCTTGTTGCAGAGCACGGGCTCTAGGCATGCAGACTTCAGTAGTTGTGGCGCACGGGCTTAGTTGCTCCACGGCACGTGGGATCAAACCCGTGACCCTTGCGTTGGCTGGGGGATTCTTAACCACTGCGCCACCAGTGAAGTCCTTGTTCAGATTTTTCTGTGGCTCCATATGGCTGTAGAGCCCACCTCTACCATCTTGTGAGGTTGCACAGGCTTCATCTGCAACCCAACAAGGCCTTAAGGGACATATTTGTCACCTCCCAGGCTTGTGTTGGTCAGTAATGGAAACATCTAAGTTACCAGGGGCCACTTCCGCCCCTCCCAAAGCGTTACAGCCATTTCTGCAGCCCCATGAGATTACACAGGCTGTCCCTGCAGATACATGAGGTTGTGTGGGTGCTTCAGAGCCAGTGAGATGGCTGTCCATCCCCCAGATATATATTCAACAAGCCAGTGGATGGACACGCTCTGGCCATCTTTGGGGTGAAGCAGGATTCCCATCGGGTCCCCATCCAAAGCTCCCTGCAGAGGGTGAAGGTGACTGAGACCCACCCCTCCCCTGTCTCTCCTTCCCCACCTCCTCCCCCTTCTTTCCCCCTTCCCCACCTCCCCTTCCTCTACTATCACCCATTTCCCAAGAAACCATCTCCTCTGCTCTCTTTTGCACTGAGAGCAGATCTTTGAAGGCCTCGGCCACGTCTCCCTCCAGAAGCGCACACTGATGGCCACATTCCAAGGCCCGGAAGAGGACTTCATTGGGGCCTCAATCTTTGTCAACGTCACTGTCTTCTCCTCAGGTGCCACCCTCACCCAGGCCCCCGGCTGAGGTCAGGACACTGTGTCCTTTCCCAACCCAGACACTCCACCCCTGTGACCTTGGGCCACCTCCTGCCTCAGTTTCCTCATCAGAGAAATGGGGAAATGCTGGAAGGGCTGGGAGGAGCTGAAATCGTGTTACTGTCTCTTCCTGCCTTCACCAAGATGGGCCTCCCATACCAGCCTGCTCTTTCCCCAGGAAACTGAACCTCTGCCGCAGAACTTACGATCCTCCTGTCTCTCCAGGGGGTGAGATGGTCCAGGCCGAGACCTCCGGGGTGAAGATTGTCCAGAGCCCATACAACATCAAGTTCACCAGGACACCCCAGTATTTCAAGCCAGGGATGCCATTCCACTTTAGGGTCAGAGTCTGGGTTCACTGCACGCAGGGACTCTGGGCCCCTCCCTGAAACAGACTCTCCCAGGAGACAAAAACCCACACAGGTTTCACCTGCCTCCCAGAGCTCATTTGTCTGAGAGCTGAGTCCATCATGCCTCCAGACCAATCCCAAGGTTCCCTCAAGTCTTAACCAGGTCCCCCCAAAGCACAGTGATGGCTCTAGGATTTCTCTGTGGAGGTGTTAGGGATCACAGTCAGGCTGGAAAGTGATGCTTAGAAGTTTATCTTAAGGCTACATTTGCCCAAAAAGCATGCTATTTTTACGTACCTTCATTTGGGGTGACTTTGAAATGTCTGATAAGCATTAGAAAAGCTGGAGACGTCCTCTGGTGCCAATCCTACTCCAAGTCTTCCCCAAGCCCTCCACATCTCCTCCTACCCTTCTCACCCTCAATTCCCCCCACCCTTACCCCCCGGTACACCAACACCCAGGGCTGCCACATACGTTTGTACTCTGCAAAACTCTAGGGGCTCCACTCATAGGCTCTAAATGAGAGGTGCCCCTGGTGTTGCTCAGTGCACAACGTGTACAGCTGTACAAGGCAGTCCTATCCAGATTGCATTAGTTCCCCCCTCTTACACCAGGCCACCCCCAGGCCTGTCCTTGATCTCATGCCAGATTCCACCACAGGTCTTCGTCTCAAATCCTGATGGGTCCCCAGCCTCCAACGTCCTCGTCCGCTGCCAAAACCACAAAGTATATACCTCGTCCAGTGGGGTGGCCGCTCTGACCATCAACACAGATGGAGATCTGAAGGAGCTCCCTATCCTGGTACCAACCTTATGGGGCAGGGAGGGCGGGGCTGGGACTGTGTGAGCTGGAAGGGTTATTAGGGGTTTACTTGCCCATCGTGCTCCCCAGGTGGAAACTGATGCACCTCTCCAGCCAGAGGAGCAGGCTTCAGCCAGGATGACAGCTTGGCCTTACTCAACTCAGAATGGGTCAGGGAACTTCCTGCACATTGAGCTGAAGACATTGGGCACAGAGGTTGGCAGCAACATCCAGCTGAGCCTCAACACAAAGCATCAAAATCCTGCAGCCAAGGACTGGATCACTCACTTCACCATCCTGGTGAGGGGTTAGGACCAGGACCTGAGCTGGTGGGAACCATCTGGGATGGACTCAGACCTAGGGGCTGAAGCAAAGGGACTAGGGGGCTCCCTTGTGGGTTGGGATAGCCCAGGGGAAGGGCTGGTTCTACCCTTCTCATCCATAGTCTCCCTTGTCTCCAAGGTCCTGAGTAAGGGCCAGATCGTATATGCCAAACATCAGTTAAAAAGTCAGGGGAGTGTCTACACGTCAGCCATTATCGATACGACTTCAAAGATGCTTCCTTCCTTCCGCATCCTGGCCTTTTATTTACTGCCGAGGGGGACAGGGCAGGACCCTGAACTGGTGGCTGATTCCATCTGGATTGATGTGAATGACAAATGCAAGGAGAAGGTGAGTCCAACTCCTTGAAGCTGTATACCACCATCATGATGCTTGGGAGATGGTCTGTACAAATTCAAGGGCTCTCGGTCTGGAGGCAGAGGAGAGGAAGGAGAAGTGATGTGGCCTTAAAACCTCAACTTAAGAGATGGAGAAGATGCAAGTAAATGCGTAGAGTTGAGATTGGCCTGGTGGAGTTCCCAGATGCTCCATCAGAGCTGAGGGAGCATGAACTTGAAAGTGGACCTGGGGAAGCCCCTTGGTGACCTATGAGCCTCTTTTCCTGACATCTCTCTTTTTCCTTGCTTAGCCGAAGGTTGGCCTGAAGAATGAAGGATACTTCCAGCCGGTACGGCCCAGCAGCCAGGTGGAATTGAAGGTGACAGGTGACGCAGAGGCCACAGTGGGGCTGGTGGCCGTGGACAAGGCTGTCTATATCTTGAACAGCAAACACAAGTTCACACAGAAGAAGGTAAGAACATGTGGGCTTTGGACCCAAAGATTGCCCGGAGATTCTAGCTGGAGCCTCAGTTTCTTCACCTATTAAATGAACAACATCGGTGGTTGCAAGGATTCAAGGAGCCTGGGCACAGCATAGAGACTGGCAGGTAGTAAGGGCTCAGTAAACGGGTGATTATGTGAAAATTATTATTTGAACCAGCAATTACAGTGCACCATTGCACCTTCCCCGGAGGGGTCATACAGGCTCCAAATCCAGGTTCCTCTCTTGACCCTCAGGTCTGGGATACGGTGGAGGAACATGACATTGGCTGCACAGCAGGCAGTGGGAAAGACAGACTTGCTGTGTTCAAGGATGCTGGACTGGACATGAAGATAAGCACAGGGATGGAAACCTTGGCAAGCTCAGGTACATAAGGGGGGCGGGAAGAGGGCAGGGGTGGGGGAAGTGCTATCTAGTGGTTAGGGACATGGACTTTGGTGTGAAACAGATGAGCTAAAATCTAGGACCCTGCCACTTACCATAGGCCGGTCATATTTCCTCTCTGATTCTCAGTTTCTCTCTCCATAAAATGTACATAATAATAGAAGTAACTTACTGTGTGCTAATTAAGATGTCGTTCTGGCCATGTGTATCAGAGATACAAATTAACAGTAGCTTAAACAGGTAGAAGTTTATTTCTTGCTCAGTAACAGTTCAGAGGTCATTCTGGCACTCAGGCTCCTCGCAGCTTGTTGCTCTGCCATATTCCAAGAAGTCTCACCAGGGCCTCCTGCCAGGCACCAGGACGAAGGGAAGCGGAAAGAATAGTACACTTCTCTCTCATCTCATTGGCCAGAACTCAGTCACATGGCCCTATCTGGGTACAAAGGAGGCTGGGAAATGTAGTCTTCATTCTGAGTGATACATAAAAGATGGAGGTTTAGTTGCCACAAACGATAGGGGAGAATGGATATTTTGGGGACGACTAGGAGGGTCTTCTTTCAGCTATAAATAGTGTTATTAATAACAATTTCTGGGACTTCCCTGCTGGCCCAGTGGCTAAGATTCCACACTCCCAATGCAGGGGGCCTGGATTCAATCCCTGGTAAGGGAACTAGATCCTACATGCCGCAACTAAAAGTTCGCATGCTGCAACTAAAGATCCTTCATGCCACAAATAAAAGATCCCACATGCCACAACTAAAAGACCCCGCATGCTGCAATGAAGATCCTGAGTGCTGCAACTGAGACCTTGCACAGCCAAATAAATAAATATTTTTTAAAAAAATAACAATTTCTATTTACTACAAGCTGGACCCTGTGCTAAGTACTTTTATATGCATGATCTCATAGATAGAACTATGATTATTCCATTTTACATAGCTGGAGAAATTAAAACCCAGAGAGGTTAAGTGACTTGCTGAAGATTGCACGACTTTTTTTAAAAAAATAAATTTATTTTATTTATTTATTTTTGGCTGCATTGGGTCTTCATTGCTGCGCGCAGGCTTTCTGTAGTTGTGGCGAGCGGGGGCTACTCTTCGTTGCGGTGCACGGGCTTCTCATTGCGGCGGCTTGTTGCGGAGCATGGGCTCTAGGTGCACGGGCTTCAGTAGTTGTGGCTCACGGGCTCTAGAGCGCAGGCTCAGTAGTTGTGGCATACGGGCTTAGCTGCTCCGTGACGTGGGATCTTCCCCGACCAGGTCTTGAACCCGTGTCCCCTGCATTGGCAGGCGGATTCTTGACCATTGCACCACCAGGGAAGCCCTGCACAACTTTTAAGTGGCAAATCTTGGCTACGAAGAGGCTGTGGGATAAAATGAGGTGATGCATATAAAGCACTGGGTATGCAGTAAGCACCCAATAAATCTCAAGGATGTTGATAATGATCTTGACACTTGTCCTCTCATTCTTCCCTCTGATCCCCAGACTGGCACTGCCCCCAGAGCCCATCTCCCAGCCGTCACCGCCGCTCCCTGAAGAGGCTGGAGACCAAGAGGAATGCAGGTCAGAGCTAAAGCTGGATGTGCCCTCCTGGCTCCGTAACCTGTATTCATCAGGGCTTAGAACAGAAAACTGAAACCACTCTAGGTACTCCAGTCGCGGGGGCGGGGAGGGGAGGTGATTTAATGATGGGAGTTTGGTGCTTTCAAAATCATTAGCTGAACTTTAGGAGTGGAAGTTGGAAGGCTGCTTGCTGAGACTCAAGATCACTCCACGGTAGTTCTTGCAATGCATGAAATCTAGGTTTCAATGCATGAAATCTCAGGAAACTCTGCCAATATCTCTCATGAAGCTGGCAGGTAGATAGTGAAACACAGAATTATGCCTGTTACAAAAACACATAGACTGGAGCCCACCCATCAGCTACCACCGTTGCAGGGAAAATGGTCTCCACCTCTCTTCCACTTTCCAAATTCTCTACAGGAGCGTCTGGGTGGCAGAATTTCATCCCATCCAGAACCCTAGCAGCAAGGGAGTCTGGGAAATGTAGTTTTTAGATGTCTAGCTTCTGTGATACAGGAAGGAAGGTAGATGAAAGGGGAGATGGATAATATGTCGACCAAGACCAGGGTGTGGACGGGACCAAGAAGCCTAGAGTTCAAGGAAGATGAGAGGCAGCACTGGGTATTGTTAGAAGCATGGATTCTATGAATATTAGATCTTTCAGTCTTTTTAAGCAGCACTAATGACTTTGTGGATCTAAATAAAGGGAAAATAAGTGAAATCTAATAAAAGTTGAGGTAAAACCCTAACTCTAATTTCAATATCGAAAATCATGCTAACCTTCTGAGAAAAGTACATAATCTAAACTGTTGCTTTATTTATGGTAACAATCACTTAACTATAGATGTTCTAATCATGTTATATGGTAGACAATAAGGTTATTAAATTGCTAATTTAATAATAATAATTTTATTATTTATTATATTATTTATTATATTATATATAATATAATATAATATATAATAATATAATATAATAAATAATATAATAAAT
>NC_041215.1:18443965-18464641 GCF_002837175.3 Physeter macrocephalus | reverse complement strand
ATTATATATCTTGTATTTTTATATTTATATATGTTATATATATTTTATATTTATATATTTATTATATATTATAATATATTATATAATATTATTTATTATATTATATATTAAATTATTTTATTATTTATTTAATAATAATATTTTTTGTCTTTAAGTGCATTCCTTCAGTTCGCTAATTTAGAAGCATTCAACTTGACATCATGCTCTACAGCAAGTTTTGTGTTTTCAGTTTTTTAAAACACACAGTGAAACCCAGGAGTCAAAATCAGAACTTTAATAAATAAACACAGCATTGCCAATCCCTGTCCCAAACGAAGGAGAAGGACAAGAAGCGGCAGGAACAGCGGCATAAATTCCAGTCCCAGCTCTGCAGCTTGTGAGCTGTGTGACCCTGGGCCAGTGAATTGACCTCTCTGTAGCTCAGCTTCCTCATCAGAACTCATCATATGAGTTCAATGCGAAGCTTCAGCAGAAAGATACAGGCAAAGTTCTAGGGACAGCATTGCCAGAGATATGGCTAAACAGAGGTCAGGTGTACATGGTATTGAGGTGGATGGGTCCCTGCTTCCTCAGGTCCTACCCAGCCCCTCCTCTGTCCCACTAACTCTGGCCTGCAGTGAACAAGTTCGAGACAGAGCTGGAGCGAAAGTGCTGTGAGGCTGGGCTCCGGGAGAGCCCAGTGGGGCTGTCGTGTGAGGAGAGGACCCATCATGTCCGCTTTGGACCAGTCTGCATCGCCGCTTTCCTGAGCTGCTGCCGTCTGTCTGAGGCCCTGACTCGGGAGGCCCGAGAGGCGCTGCTGCTTCTGGGGACAAGTGAGGGGGCCACGGCAGGAGGCACAGGGCCGGGGGGCTCCACTGAGGGACAGGGAGTGCCATGGACAGGTCAAGGGGTGACATGTGCCACGGAGGGGTGAGGTGGGAGGACCCCACTGAAGAGTCTGGTGGGTCGTGGGAGACATGCAAAAGAAACCCTGCCCCACATCTGCTCCCTACAGCGGATGAAGACGAGGACTTTGATGACATCTTCGAGGACCAGCCTGTCCGGAGCTTGTTCCCTGAAAGTTGGTTCTGGAAGAAGATTACTCTGCCCAAAAGTGAATCGGGGTAGGACTATGGCCCCCATGCCAGCCTCTGGTCCCTGGCCCGTCCATGTATCAGGGGCCATCCATCATGGCCAATGCCCCCCGGAGTGACATTGAGCTCTCAGCCTTGTTCCATGACAGGAAACTTCCTGGATGGGCATAAAGATCCCAGTGGGTCCCCCCAAATGATGTCCCTCTAGTGATAATTTCTCTAATTGGGTGACCCACTGACCCCTTCATAGGGATGGTAAGCCCAAGACAGTGACCCTCAATGAGAGGCTCTGTCCAGGCAGCACAGACTCACTTATGTTCCCTTCCCCCCTACCCTGGCACTTTCTGCAGCATCTCGCACCACAGCACCTTTGTGACCGTGCCAGATTCCATCACCACATGGCAGTTTGTGGCCGTCAGCGTCAAGGCTGGACAGGGTGACCCCACAAGCCCAGTGCTGAAGGACTAGGAGAACAGTGGCCCTGGCCAGTCCCGGGGCAGTTGGCCTCTGCTTAACGTCAAGTGCTCTCCTGGTTCTAGGTCTTTGCGTCTCTGACCCCTTTGAGCTGACAGTTATGAAATCATTCTTTGTGGATCTTAAGTTGCCCTTCTCCGTGATCAGGAATGAGCAGGTCCAGATCCAAGCTGTGCTGTACAATTTCGTGGCCTACCCGGTCAAGGTGAAGCCCCCAGCCTTCCCCTCTCCCCCCAAAACATGTCTGTCAGTGTGTTTTATAAGGGGGATGGGGTGTGTCCATTATTCGGAGGAGCCAGTGAAGTGGCAGCCTTTTTGAAAAAGTTTCTAAGACATTTTCCCATTTAAGCCTCACAATAACCCCAGGAGATGGATGCTATGACTGTTCTTGGTTTGGAGATAAGGAAACTTACCTGGCTTTCCCGAGATCACATAGCACCTAAGTGACAGAAGGGGCTTGAACCCAGGCAGGGTCTTTACTCTCAATCGTTATGCTACACTGTCACCTACCCAGGATCCTCAGGGTGGGGACAGGGAGGAGACTGTGACTCTAGGGTGCTGGGCCTCCTCATGCATCAGGACCCTCTAACTGCCCACCCTGCCCCAGGTCCAAGTGGAGTTCCCCCACAAGGAGCCACTGTGCAGTGCGGCAAAGCCAGGAGCCCCTTCCAGACAGGTGGTTGTCGTACCCCCCACCTCCTCCAAGACGGTGCCCTTCGTGCTTCTCCCACTTGAAACAGGCAAAGTGGATGTGGAGGTCAAGGTCGTGGGCTTTGGGGTCCAGGACCACGTGAGGAAGACACTCCTGGTCCAGGTAATAGGCACCCCCAGCCCTTGCTGCCAGTGCAGCGAGTGGGGCTTCTCCTGAGCTCCAGGCTGTGTGATTATGGGAGGGGCAGGTGGGCCCAAGATCAGTGAACAGGCCTCCAGGACAGGAGTGAGGTGCGAGACAATGATTTGAAAGTTCAATCACAGAGTCCCCACTTCGGGACTTTGAAGTCAGGCTCGGGTTCAAACCCTGTCTCTTCTGTGTGACCTTGGGCAAGTTACTTAACTTCTCTGAGCCTCTGTTTCCTCATTTGCAGGATGGGAATAATCTTCCTACCCACGAATAATCAGAGAGCTGTGAAAATTACCCACGACCAGTGCATGACCCATCAGTAATACTTTATTTACTTAACAAACACATTTTTTAGCACTTAGGATATAGCACTTTAAGAATATTAACTCACTGCACCCTCAGAACAACTCTATGAGGTAGGAACTACTGTACTCTCCCTTTTATGGATGAGAAAACTGAGACACAGAGGGGTGAAGTCATTTGCCCAAGGTCATGCAGCTAGGAAGCAAGAGCTGGGATTTGAACCCAGATCTCTGGGTCCCAGAGTCTGTGCTCTTTATAGCTAAGCAATACTTCCTCTTACTGTCATTATGACTGTCATTATGACTATTGTTTTTAACTTTCTTCTTCATTGCATCCTACAGGCAGGGGGTCAGATACAGCAAATATCCCATAGCATCCTCCTGAACCCCCAAGGTTTGTGGGGTCTTCAGGGAGCACGTGGGATCCTGGGACCATGCGCCAGTGGAGGGAGGTGCTGAAATGAGGGGATCTGGTCAGGGGGGAAGTCTGAGATTCTCCCAGAGTCTGCAGTCTAACCCTGACCTCCCCAGTCCCAGAACCTGCTTGTCACACAAGGTTGTCCCTGCTCAGGTCGGACCCAGATGGAGCTGGTGCCAAAACAGGACTTTTTGAACAAGATGCCCAACACAGAGGCAGAAGTGTTTGTCAGCATTCAAGGTGCCTAGACAGAGCTGGCTCCTGCGGGGGGCTGAGGAGGGGCTGGGGGTACCTATGGTCCCCATCGGGGAGCCATGGTAGCTTAGACCATGCCCACCTGACAGGTGACATCCTTGGAGAGGCCATCCTGGGCAGCCTGACACCCAGAGAAACAAGGAGGCTGCTGAGGGTCCCCACTGGCTGCCCCGAACAGACGCTGAGCTCCCTGGCACCCGTGATCATCCTGGCGCGCTATTTGGATAGCACGGGCCAGTGGAACAAGGTTGGGGTGGAGGTCAGGGAGCAGGTCATGAAGAACATTGTCAGCGGTGAGAGTGGATCCCCTCCTGGGACCTCGATGAGGGTGTCTGGTACTCTTGGGGAGGGTGGCTGAGGTACCCCTGGGGTACCCCCATGGAACTTCCCAGACAATAGCACCCAAACTCTGACTCTTCTCCCAGATGACAACCTGATCCCAAGTCCCCCAGGTGACCCCCAATTGTGACCCCCCCATTATTCCTTCACCCTGACCCCTCTCCCGGGCTACAAGTCTCATAACAAACACCCTGGTTAACCCCAAAGCAGCAACCTCCCAGGTTATGTTATATTCAGACACTGTCCCAGGTTATAGCCAATCAGTTCCACGCCCTGGGCTACACCCCCAGGGAACATCCAGGCAGAAAACTCCAGAATAGTCCCAGGTGGTGGCCTTCCGGTTATACCTGAATGCTAATACCTTCCCAGGTTACATCCAAACCCCCCAGGTAACAACCATAGATACACACCCCGGTTACACCCTGACAGAGACCCTCAAGTTAGTTTGGACGCTGACCCCGTCTCCCTGGTTACACACAGATGCCAACTCTCCATCCAGCTGCTCTGGATGGTGCTCCTCCAAGCAACACCCAGACACTATCATCCCCAGTGTGAAACCCAAACAGTAAACCTCCAGGTAGCCTTCAGATAATACCCAAGTAGCAATGCTCAGAATCCACCCAAGAGGTGCCCTCTCCAGAATACACCCAGGAGTAACATCCTCTGACTACACAGACACACTGACGTCTCTAGTTTACAGCCAAGAAACAACCCCCAAGAAAACACCCAGGCAGTGGCCCCTCAGGATACGCCCTTTCCTGGGTTTCACCTTCCATGTTCCCTCCTAGCAGTAATTCCCAGTCACACCCCAATGGCACAGTTTCCCAGTTTACTCCCAGATACAGCTGTACCCTGGTTCCCACTGTCACATGTGGCCATGACCTTCGTTTACACCTGGGCCCTGCAGCTCCCTCCTTAACGCACCTGGACCAGTCCCCTCCTCCAGGTTACATCTAGATATGATGCACCCCTAAGTCCAACCCATACCCTGCCCCCCAGATCATGCCTGGTAACTAACGCCCCCTTCACAGCCACACCCAAGCACCAACTCTCCCGGTAAATTCCCATCCACCTGTTTTCCCAGGGTACAGCCGGATGCTGTCCCACCGGAGCCCAGATAGCACCTACCACACCAGCAAGGGAAACCCAGGAAGCACCTGGTAAGGATGAGGACACTGGTAGGAAGAAGCCTGAGGGACCAGCCTGGGGCTTGATGACCCCAGAGGTATCCCCACTGAGGGGTCTTGGGGCAGGCAGCCCGCAGGCCAGCAGCATTCCAAGTTGCCGTGGTCTCTGGGGTAGACTCCTCCATAGTGTAGACGTCCCCGTCCTAGAACCCCCTTGGTGACCGTTGTCAGCCATCACCCACCCTGTCTCCCTTCCAACAGGCTCACGAGTTACGTATTCCGGGTCTTCGCCCTGGCCTACCCTACCATGACAATCGGGGCGCTCGACCCTGAGTCTCTCTGCACCATCGCCAACTGGATCATCACCCAGAGGCAGGCGAAGGACGGGAGCTTCTTGGAGAAAAGCCCTGTGGTCATGGGGTCCATGCAGGTGCCCATCCCCCCACCCCACCTGAGCCATTCAAACAAAACCCAAGGGCTCCGCACACAGGGAGGGGCATTTCAGCCCCCTGACGTGTTCCCAGGTAGAATGCGAACAGGAAAGAGCCGAGGTCCGGCACCAAGGCATCACATCTCCCTGCTCTGGACCATGCTGCACTCTGTTACAATGTGGGGAGGCTGGGCACATCTGGGACCTATCCCCCCACCCCTACTTCAAGGAGTTGCCAGTCCCGGCCCACCTCTCTCTGGGTCTGAGTCCTCCTTGTCTCCCCCAGCCAACACACCCATCGCTACCAATTGTTCCTCCACACCAGCCTCCAGAAACAGCTTTCAAACAGCCTGGGAGGTCTCTCCCCTGCTCAAACACCTGTGGCAGTCACCTACAGACAAACACAGTCACCTACAACAGTATCTCTCTACTATATCCTTCTCTTCTGTATCTCCTCCCAAGCTTCACCCCTCAATACTCCCTGCTCACAGGTCCTCCCAACTCACCTCCGTATCTTTGCTTAGGCTGCTCTCTCAGCATGGTATACTCACGCCTCATCCCCTTTTTCCCCTGCACCTGGTCAAATTATGTTTTCTCTTTAGATTTAGATCAGACACCACCTCCTCTAAGTCTCCCCCGAATACCAGCCCTGTCCTGTGCACCTATCACGTTAGGGATGTGATTTATTCACTCATTCAACAAACATTTATACAGCAACTGCTGTGTGCCAGGCCTTGTGCTGGGGAGAGGGGAGACACAGAGGTAAACAAGACAGTGACAGCCCCTGCTTGTAGAACGGACAAGCTGGGTAGTGGGGGGCAGACAGAAGTTCACCAAATAATTATAACTAGTGATTGTTTAAGTCACAGCTGTGCCAAGTTCCATGGGAGAGAAAAGCAGGAGATAGGATTTAATAGGAGCCATGCCCAGCGCTGGGGGGTGTCAGGGGTAGCCTACAGGCGGAAGTGACAGTAAAGCAGCAACTTGAAAAAGGAATAGGAGACAGCGGAGGAAAGAATGGAAAACAGAGCTCCAGGCAAAGGGAACAGCGTGTGCAAAGGCCCTGAGGCTCTGGTATGATTGAGGACGGGGAAAAGAGACCAGTGTCATCAGAGCCCAAAGATGGCAAAGAGGTGATCCATCCCTTTCCTCCTGGGAAGGAGGAAAGACGCCAGGTCCTGGAGCCTGTGGGGCTTTGCAGTAGTCTGTTCAGGGTTTGCTTCTCCTACACTGTGAGTCCTCCAGGGAGAAAAGCAGGTCTGGTTCATCACAGTCAGCAAATGTTGCTGAATAAAACTCTGGATGGATGAATGAACCAGCAAAGACAGAATGCACCCCCAAAAGAAGGGGGGGACTGTGTGAGCGAAAGCCCTACATGGTACAGGAAGGCGGTACACAAAGGAGTTACAAACACAGTAACAGTAAGACAGCCTCACAGATCTGAGTTTCTTTCCACCAACGAACGTTTATCAGGCACCTATAATGTGCCAGGCACTGCTTTAAGCACTGGGGACTCAGGGCAAACAAATCAGACAAAAATCCCTGTCCTCATGGGGCAGACATTCTAGTGGAGGACAGACAGGCAATTAGCATAATAGAGGCATAAATGATGTGGCATGTTATAAGTGATGCGGGAAAAATGCTGAGAAAGGGGGATCAAGGTGGGAAGGGTGAAATTTTGGAAGGCTTCCTGAGGAGATGATATTTATACAGAACTGGAGAGGTGAGGGAGCAAGTCCTGTGGATAACTAAGGAGAGAGTGACCTAAGCAGAGGGAGGAGCATGTGCAAAGGTCCTGAGACTGGAATGTGCCCAATATTTTGGAGGAAAAGTGAGGAGCCCAGTGTGGCTGGAACAGAGTGAGCAAGGGGAGAGGGGGAGGAGGGGAGGGCAGGGAGGGGATGGGACAGATTGTGCAGGGCCTTGCGAGCCAAAGGGAGGACTTGAGCTTTTCCTCTGAGTGAGGTGGGAGCCACAGAAGGCTCTGAGCAGAGGGTGGATGTAAACTGACTCAAGAGTTCACCGGCTTCATTGGCCACTGTGAGAAGAAGAGACTTTGGGGTATGTATTAGTTTCCTAGGGCTGCTGTAACAAAGTACCACAAACTGGGTGGCTTAAAACAACACAAATCTATTTATTTTGTCCCAGTTCTGGAGACTAAAAGTCCAAGATTAAGGTCTCGGCAGGGCCATGCTCCTTCTGAAGGCTCGTTGGGGCATGGGGTGGGAATCCTGCCTTGCCTCTCCTAGCTTGGTGGTTCCTGCCAATCCTTGGTACCCCTTGGCTTATAGCCACATCACTCCAATCTCTGCCTCCATCTTCACATGGCTCTCTTCCTTCTGTGTGTGCCTTCTTATATGGACACCAGTCATTGGATACAGGGTCCCCCTAATCCAGTATAACCTATTCTTAACTTAGCTCATTACATCTACAAAAACCCTATTTCCTAATAAGATCACACTCTGAGGTTCTGGGTGGACAAGAATTTGGGGGGGAAATTATTCATTCCCATACAGGGATTGAGGGTGGAACTTGGGAGACTAAAGAGGAGTTTGAACCTTGTCGGTCATTTACTAGCAATGGGGACACTTCACCTTCTGACCCTCAGTTTGCTCATCAGGAAAATGGAGCTGCTGCAAGAGTGTTTTGAGCTAGCATAGAGAGCTTAGCACAGCACCCTCCATGGCTGTCAACTTTTCTTAGTAAAGCAGACCCCACACAGGTAAATGTCAAGATAGCTTCTCCTCGTCTACCTCTCTCCTCATCCTGCTTTCAGCATCATCCAGCCCAGAGCTGAGCACCTGGGAGCTTTTCAGGGTCAGTCAGGAGAGATTGGGGAAGGTGTCTCCAAGATGGTAAAGGGATTATGGGTGTGGTTCTGCATCCACAGGGTGGCTACCAAGGCTCGGAGGCAGATGTATCCCTCACAGCTCTTGTCCTGATCGCTCTGAATGAGGGGAAGGAGTTGTGCAGCCAGAAGATACCGGTAGGACCCAAAGACGACGGCAGGGTCTGCAGGGTGCCATACCCCCCGCACACAGGGAGCTCCCCTGCCCTCGTGTCCTTCTTAGTGCTTTCCTCTCTTCTAACTCCCAGACACCTTTCCTCTGATCACCTCCCTCCAGCCTCTTCTCTTGACTTTCTAGAATTTGGCTGCCAGCATGAAGCAAGCCGGTGACTTCCTGGAGAAAAAACTCCCCCACATTCAGACAACCTTTGCCATGGCCATAGTCTCCTATGCTCTGGCCCTCACCAGGAGCCCCCGAGCCAACGACCGCCTGGACAGCTTTGCCAGCCAGGGTGGGTGTGGGCCACTTTGCCACCAACTACGTGTTAACCACAGTCACGGGGGGCAGAGAGAGGGGCATTGTATGATCTCAAATCCAGCGAAATGTGATTCTTCATTTATGAGCACCCGTGGTGTGCCAACCCTTGAAGCTCAGACCCTGAGAAACCACGGTGAACAAGACTGATGTGGTCCCTGCCCTCAAAAGTCCCATCGTTCCTGGGGGAGGCGGGTAGAAGACAAACAGATCAAAAGAGAATTACAAATTGAGACAGGTGCTGAGATAATAACATACAAGGTGGGTGGTAGCGATGATGAGGGGAGGGGAGTATAGACTGGAGAACTGGGAAGGCCTCTGTGAAAAGGGGACCCCTCAGCTGGAATGAAAGATGAGAAAGCTCACCTACGTGAAAGGCCAAGGATGTTCCAAGCGGAGGGAATGGCACGTGCAAATGCTCTGAAGTGGGAAAGTGCTTGGTATGTTCGAGGATGGAGAGAAGGTCACAAGACATAGGAAACTGAGAGGGGTTTGCTTCCCATGGCCTGCCCTATCCCATCCCTGAGGGTCCTGATCTCATCCTCTCCATTCCCCAAGTCAAGAGGAGTGGAGGTAGAAAAACGCACTTGCAGTGGGACCGAGAGGGATGTCGAGGAGCTTCTTTGAACCTCAATTGCCCCAACTCTAAATAGTGTCCCTGTCTCCTAGAGTGGTTCTGAAAAATGCAATGTCCATACGTCTCCTCAGCAAAGGTTTTCACATAAAGTAGGTGCTCGATAAAATAGCAGATGAGAAAAACTGGGCAATATGACACGAGGAGGGGGCAGGTTTAGGTAGGTGGGCCCAGATCTGCGTGACAAGGTGGGCATCCATCTTCTAGACAAAACCCACTGGCCAGTGGCCGACCTGGACACGGGCTCCCTGTACACCATCGAGGCCACGGCCTATGCGCTGATGCAGAAGTTGGAGCTGGGTCGGCGCGATGAGACGCATGCCATCGCCAAGTGGCTACTGGAGAAACGGGAGCTGGGAGGAGGCTTCCAGTCCACCCAGGTGACCGGAGCCTCGGAAACTGGGGGTGGAGGTGGGGGGCTGGGGGGATGGGTCGCTAGCCGAGGCGCTGACGCTACTGGCCCACCGGAAGGAGCTGTCCGGGGTTCTCGCGCCCCACGGGGCTCCGGTGCGCCGTCAGTGGTGCCGATCCGACGCCCCCATCCCAACACCCAGACCACGGTCGTGGCCATAGAGGCCCTCACCCGCTTCCGCGAAGCTGTCCCCTTCGACGGTGTCCAGGATCTCCGCGTCCAGATCAGAGCCCCCAAGAGAGCCTTGAATATGGAATGGCTCATCGATGAGAACAATGCCTACCAGCTGCGGTCAGCAAAGGTATGGAGCTAAGGGGCAGCTGGGAAGTCCACACAGAAGTTGCACTGGAGATGAGACCAAGAGTCTTGTCCCTGGCAATCTCCCCTCACCAATATTATCTAGTCACCATGAGCTATACTATCAATGTATTGGTTCCTTCATTCCACAAACATTTCCTGAGCACCTACTGTGTGCCAAGCATTCTCCTGGGTTACATTATGAAACATCTGTGGTCCCTACTCTCAGAGCACTTACAGTCTAGAAAGAAATTAAGACAATAGATATAATTCTACATTCCACTTTCAGCTTTCAGAACACAGGGGAACGAAATAAGTGCGTAAAGGACAAAATAACCTGGGTATGGGGAGTAAGGTAATCTCCATGACCTTACTCCATGAAGGAGGTGATATTCACCTTCAATTATTCAATCATCTTTACTGAGCACTTACTGTGTGTCAGACACTGTTCTAGGTTCTGGGAATATGGCCATGAACAAGACAGAAAAAAAAAAATCCCTGTCCCTGTAGAATTTTATATTTTAGTGGGGATAGACGAAAAAGTGATGTGAATAAGTAGAATATGTAATGTGTTAAATGCTGGCAAGTGGCATGGGAAAGAATTAAGCAGGCAGGGGGTGGGAACATCAAGGAGTTGTAATTAGGCTGGAGAGGGAAGGTCTCACCAAGAAGGTAATGTCTGAGCAAAGACCTTACGGAAAGGCAGATGTGATCCTTGTGGATATCTAGGCAGAACAAACAGCAAGTGCAAAGGCACTGAGGCAAGAGTGTTCTAAGAACAGCAAATGGGATTTAAGCAGGGGTGATGTGATTGGATGTGAATTTGTAAAATTTTGCTCCGGCTGATGAGGGAAGAATGGATGAGGGAAACAAGAGTAGACGCAAGGACTTCCCTGGTGGTCCAGTGGGTAAGACTCCGCGCTCCCAATGCAGGCGGCCCAGGTTTGATCCCTGGTCAGGGAACTAGACCCCTCATGCGTGCCACAACGAAGATCCCGTGTGCCGCAACTAAGACCTGGCTCAGCCTAAATAAATAAATATTTTTTTAAAAAAGAAGGAAAAGTAAAACCATCTTCATGGAGAAAGGTGGGAGAGTCACTAGACCCCAAGTTAGGGCAATAACTGAGGCCCCAGTGCCCGTGCATGCTTTCCTCTCCATCCCCACTGCGTGTAAGCCATATTTTGCTGCTGCTTCTCCCCTCAAATCCTCCTCCCCTCTCTTTTCAGTTCTCTGCCCAGGATGACCTAGAGATCAAAGCCAGCGGCAGTGGAAGAGGCACCATCTCAGTAGGTCTTGTGTTCCTTAGCTAGAGCCCAGGGCTCCCCCAGTTGGTGGAAATAGAGGCAAATATAGACTCCAAAACAAGATTGAAATCAGCAATAATCTTAGCTACCGTTTAGGACACAACCATTTGTTAGGAATCAATCTAAGGGCACCTCAAACCGCCCCCCTTCCGAGAAGCTGGTAAAAATATGGGCTCCATTTGATGGGTGGGGAAATAGAGGTTTTCACTTTCAGTAAGTCAAGAGTCAGGGAAGACAGAGGCCAGAGATCTTTGGACCCCTCTGGCCCTCCTATGTTGGATCCCTGAAGGGGTCTCTTTCCTTGCCCCCCAAAGAAAGATTCTCCCGCCAGGGTGCCTCTCAAGACCCAGAGAACAACTCCACCCTTCCTCCAATATCTGAAGGCTCCATTACATCGTCTGGCCCTATGCCCTATGACCCAGGAGGACAGCCTTCTTTGTCACCAAATTCAAGGTAGCCTGCTATCATGTTTCAGGCCATGGAGCCACGGTTGAATCTCTGCCTTTGTTGTGTGACCTCAGGCAAGTTACGCTCCACCTTAAACTTCAGCTAATTTTAAATTACAGAAAATAAGAAATTCAGTCCCTGGGTCGAACTAGCCACATTTCAAGTACTCAATGGCCACATGTGCGGACTTCCCTGGCTGTCCAGTGGTTAAGACTTCCTGCTTCCATCGCAGGGGGCACGGGTTCGATCCCTGGTCGGGGAACTAAGGTCCCGCATGCCGCATGGCACAACCAAAAAGATTCTCCCGCCAGGGTGCCTCTCAAGACCCAGAGAACAACTCCACCCTTCCTCCAATATCTGAAGGCTCCATTACATCGTCTGGCCCTATGCCCTATGACCCAGGAGGACAGCCTTCTTTGTCACCAAATTCAAGGTAGCCTGCTATCATGTTTCAGGCCATGGAGCCACGGTTGAATCTCTGCCTTTGTTGTGTGACCTCAGGCAAGTTACGCTCCACCTTAAACTTCAGCTAATTTTAAATTACAGAAAATAAGAAATTCAGTCCCTGGGTCGAACTAGCCACATTTCAAGTACTCAATGGCCACATGTGCGGACTTCCCTGGCTGTCCAGTGGTTAAGACTTCCTGCTTCCATCGCAGGGGGCACGGGTTCGATCCCTGGTCGGGGAACTAAGGTCCCGCATGCCGCATGGCACAACCAAAAAAAAAAAAAAAAAGCCACGTGTCTAGTGGTTGCCACACGGACAGCACAGAGAGAGACTATTGCCAACGTTGCGGGAAGGTCTATTACAGAGCTGGCCTGCCTAGACTATATAGGGTGTTCTGGCCACTGAACACAGGGATTGAACGGGAAAGACCTCGCTGTGAATTCCCCATGGGGCAGAGAGCTGGGGAGGCAGGAACTGAAGCAAGGAGGAAAGGAGTAAGTGTGGATGGGCTCTGACGCCTCCCCCGCCCACCCCCGACAGATCCTCACCATGTACCACAGGTCTCCAGAGTCCTGGGAGGACACCTGCAACCTGTACCACCTGAATGTGACTCTTCACACAGCCCCGAAAGGTGAGCCTGAACCCAGGGATAACCAGCTCTTCTTTTTTATTACTTTATTTTAGCTATCATTCAGTAAGCATCTCTATTGCTTTATTCAGCCATTCAACAAATATTTTTCTAACATCTTTATTGGAGTGTAATTGCTTTACAATGGTGTGTTAGTTTCTGCTGTATAACAAAGTGAATCAGCTATACGTATACATATATCCCCATATCTCCTCCTTCTTGCGTCTCCCTCCCACCCTTCCTATCCCACCCCTCTAGGTGGACACAAAGCACCGAGCTGATCTCCCGGTGTTATAAGGCTGCTTCCCACTAGCTATCTATTTTACATTTGGTAGTGTATATATGTCCATGCTGCTCTCTCACTTCGTCCCAGCTTACCCTTCCCCAACAAATATTTTCTGAGCATTTACTAGGTGCTGCACCCTGTTTCTTGGCCCTGGGAACATAGGCATGAACAAGAAAAATATCCCTTCTTCTCCTGGAGCCCACATTCTAGTAGAAGGACACAAACAATACAACAATAACACTATATTATACTTTTATTGTTATTTATAACATAAGTGAATCTGCATTGTAAAATATAAATATGAAGCATAATAGCAGGTGATGATAAGTACCATATAAAATAAAGTAGGAAAAGGTGCTACAGACTTGGAGGAAATCCAGGGGAAGCTCTCTGAGGAGGTGGCGTTTGAGATGAAACATGAAAGAAGTGAGAGTGAGCCAGGAAGGATCTGAGGGAAGAGCATTCCAGGCAGACAGAACAGCAGGTGCAAAGGGCCTGAGGGAAGAATGAACTCACCTGGTTTGAGCAACAGCAGGGAGGCCAGTGTGGCTCCAGAGGAGCAAGGGGTAGAGTTTTAGGAGAAAGAGTTGGAGAGGTGATGGGGCAGATGGTGCAGGGACTTACAAGCCATGGTGAGGACTCTAGCGTTTGCTTGGAGTGAAACAGGAGCCAGAGAGGGCTCTGAGTAGAAGAGGGGCATGACCTAGCACAGGGTCGCACAGGCTCCCTCTGGCCGCTGTGGGGGAAACAGACTATAGAGGGCACAGGTGGAAGTTGGGAGACCAAGGAAGAGGTGACTGCACTGGTCCTGCAGGAAATGATGGGGCCGGACCAGGGAGGGGACTGTGGAGATGATCAGAAATGGATTCCAGAGTTTCCAGTCTGGGGTACCAAGAAGAAAGAGACAGGACTTTGCCACTGGGAGCTCACTGTCAGGGTAGGGGGAAACAAGTCTCACCAGTCCCAAGACTTTTAGGGACTAAAAGTGACCAAGACTTTGGTTTGGAGCCCATTTCTTAATTGTAGTAGTAGCAGTAGTAGTAGTAATATGATAATGGTAGTAATACTACAGTAATAATAGCTGACAGTTATAAAGCACTAATCAGGCATTATGTTAAATGCTTTACTTGTATTAACTCACTTAAAATTAACCAGCCGGGTTGGGAATATTATGATCCCCATTTACAGTTTAGGAAACCAAAGCACAGAGAGGTTAAACAACTTGCTCAAAGTCATAGCAGAGCCAGGATTGGAACCCAAGAAGCTGGCTCCAGAGGCTGTGTTACCCAGCCTCTAAATTCCTGCCTTCTCTCTGCAGATAATAAAAAGGGGGAAGCGACCTTTCAGCTCCGGATGGAAACAAGGTCAGGTCACCAGGATCTTGGACTGGGCAGGAGGAAGGACCCACTTCCTGGAATCCAGGCTCCTTAGCAGCTCTCCCTGTGTACTGAGTGGAGGGAGGGAACCAGCCAACCTTGCCTCTCCATGCCTGCCCCCCATCCCTACCTCTCCTCCTGCCCTCCCCTGCCTGTCCTCCATTCTGCTCCCTACCCCACGCTTCCATTGTTATCTACCATCCTGCTACCCCAACCCTGCCCCCCAGCTTTCCCTGTCCCAGAAAGGCGGGCTCCTGCACGGTGAACATGCACCATGACCCAGATGCCCAGGGCTAGCTCTGAACCCCATGACTCTCCCCTCTCTTCATCTTGTCCAGACATTCCAGCCCTCACCCCAATCTGTCTCTGTCTCCCAAATACCCTCACCCAGGTCTGTCCCAGATTTAAAAAAAAATGTATTGAGCACCTAATTGGTGCCAGGCTCTGTTCTAGGAGCTGGGGGCACAGCTGTGAGCAAGGCAGCTCCTCCCTGCCTGGTGGAGCTCACAGACTATCAGGGGAGACAAACAATAACCGAATAATCACCCAGAATCAATGCAAAATGACAACCGTGATTAAATGTGGCAAAGGAGAGGTCCACGGAGCCACAGGAGGGCAAATTAGAGAATGACCTGGTGTGCGGGCTGGGGAAGGCTTCCCAGAGGGGGTGATGCATCAGCTGAAATTGCAAAGATGACAGGATTTTCCAGGGCAAAGAGGGAGGAAGAATTCCAGGCTGAGAGAACGGCATGTGCCAAGGTCCAGTGGCAGGCGAGAGACTGACACTTCAGAGCCATCAGTCAGAGGCCGGAGGGGAAGGAGGTGAAGTGAAAGGATGAGGCCAGGTGTTTTGGTAAAGCAAGGAGGTTAAGCAAGGAGGCAACATACCAGATTTCTGTTTGCTACAGCTGTATTCTCTTGGGGGCAGAGGAGTGACAGGGAGACACAGGAGAAGGCTACTGCCCTTGCCCAGGCGAGAGGTGATGACAGTGGGAGGGTGGGAGAGGGGCAAAGGGACAGTGGGAGGACACTGGTGCTGTGAAATCCCCAGGTACCAGGGTCATCAAGAGGCCACAATGACCATCATGGAGGTCTCCCTGCTCACCGGCTTCTACCCCAACCAGGATGACCTCAAACAGGTAATGAGCAGGGCGGGGATGTCCTGGCAACATCCCACATTCCCCGAGTGGGTGCAGAACAGCATCTACCTGGGTCAAGACCCCCAGGTTACTGCCCCACAGTCCCTGCCCCAAGGTCAGCGGCCATGGTCACTTCTGGGGGACTCCCTGTATGACCTTAGCTAAATTCTCGCCCTGATTGTGCCTGAGTTTCCCCAACAGTGGGGCTGATTGGACAAGGGCCGGGAGCTCTGAGAGTTGCTTCACACTAACTGGAGCTCCCAGGGCTGGGTGCCTTGGAGGATCTCTGCCGACCGCGCAGTCCTCACCCTCTGCCCCAGCTCACGAGCGACGTGGAGAGGTACGCCTTCCAGTATGAGACCAAGACGACCTCCAGCGACAGCACTGTTGTCCTCTACCTGGAGAAGGTGAGAAAGGCCAGGTGTCCTCTGCCAGAGGTCCGTGGGCAGCCAGATGGGCGGAGAAACCACAATCAGCACCCTGGTCAGTGTTGTCCGAGAGCCATGCCCTCTGAGGTCAGCTCCTCAGTATTCAGGGCCACGCGGTCAGTGGTTATGGCCAAGGCCCTGTGGTCAGTACCCCATGCTCAGTGGCCCTGATCAGCTCAGACAGGAATTCCCTTCTCCAGCTCTCCCACACGGCAGACACGGTGCTGGGCTTCCGCGTCCACAGGATGCTGCAGGCAGAGTTCCTGCAGGCTGCCCAGGTCATGGTCTACGACTACTACGAGCCTTGTGAGCAGGGGCCTGGGGGTGGAGGGGTATCCCGGGAGGGTCCAGGGCCTGAGAAGGACTGGGCCAGAAAAAAAGGGAGGGGTGAGGGGCGGGGCCAAAAAGGGAGAATGGGGCGTGGCAGAGGGGGTCCTTGGCTCCGTGGGAGGGGTGGCCAAGAGGGCGCCGGAAGGGAGCCAAGGGGCGTGGTGATGAGGGGCGTGGCCTTCCTTGGTGGTTAAAGTGGCCCCGGGGGGGCCTGGAAGCCGCTGAGAAGGGACTTGGCGTGGCCCGCTGGGTAAGAGTGGGCCAGAAGGGGGCAGGCTCTTTAAAGAGGAGGGACCTGTTAAGGGGGTGGCTGGGCGGGTCAGGTGGGGCGGGGCCTGCTGGGGGCGGAGCCAGACGTGCACCCAGCCCCCAGGAGCACTGGCCCAAGCCAACCCCGGTCACTCGCCTCCTCTCGCAGCCCGGAGGTGCAGCTCCTTCTACAACCTGCCCACAGAGCACGCTTCCTTGAGGAAGATCTGCCACAGAGACGTGTGCAGATGCGCCGAGGGTGAGATCATGGGGACACGGAGGGCTGGGACTGCCAGGCTAGGGGTTCAAGAGCTTTTCATCACTTCCTGGGTGCCTTCTGGGCTGAGTTTAGACAGAGAGAGAGAGAGACAGAGAGATAGCAAGACAGAGACAAAGAGAGACAGAGAAAAGGAGACCCAGAGACAGAGAATGACACATACACTCAGGCACAGCCAAAGATCAGGCGAATCAGAGACACAGACACGGAGGGACACATAATAAACTCAGATGAGAGAAACAGAAAAGAAAAAGACCAAATGGAGAGACAGAGGAGGAGAGAGCACCCTACAGATCAGAAAGGCCAGACCCAGAGACCAGCGGCTGCCGCCTGGGGCCGGATGGGGATCAGATGGGAGGAAGGCCCCTCCGCCAGTGCAGCTAGAACAGCCGCCCCCCTCCCCCAACCTTCCAGAACAGTGCCCATCCCCAAAGAAGGACAGCAACCACCTGCAGCAGGAGGAGCTCCAGGCAGCAGCCTGTGAGGTTGGCGTGGACTTTGGTGAGTGTGGGGAGTGGCAGGGGGCAGGGGGCGGCCCACCTGCAGGCTGGACACCAACACGACACCCTCCTGGACCCCTTCCCCAGTGTACAAGGCCAGGCTGGAGTCTGTGGAGACCTCCGCCTCCAGCCCCTACATCTACTACAACATGCAGCTCCAAACCATCATCAAGAGTGGTATGTCCAAGATGGCAGAGGAGGGGGCGTGGGGGCCTACCCTGGGGGTCCCAATGCAGAGGAGGGCCAGGCCTATGCAAGCTCACACACTGGTTCTCCTCTCCTCCAGGCACGGACTCTGTCAAGCCCCTCACCATGAAGAAATTCGTCACTCATGCCACCTGCCATGACTCCCTGGGGCTGCAAGAACACGAGACATACCTCATCATGGGCCAGACATCAGACCTGTGGAGAGTCAAATCTGAGTGCGTGGGGGGCTCCTGCTGCCCTGGGGACTCAGGCCTGGGCCCCCTTCCCTACCCCAGTCCAGTCCTTGGTATCAAAGTTTCTACTGCACCTGTCAACAGGAGTCTTGGGTTTCAGGGATGCCCTGAATGGAGGTGCAGGCTGTGCACTGCACAACTCCAGGGAACACCATTCATAAGGAGAGGTTGTAAATGTAGATGTAAATTTCCAACAGAGGGCAGGAAAGAGTCAGAGGGAGGGGAGCATTTTCTAATCCCCAGCAGTATGGGCTAGAGGTGGGGGGACCTGAGACGGCCTGGTGGAGTGGACACTATAAGCTGTGGCTCTGAGAGTCTGTCAGGCAGGGCAGAGGGGCAAGTCAGAAAGGTCTCCACACCTTCAAGGCACCCGGCTCTCCTCACCATCCTGGCCACCTCTTGCCCGCAGATACACCCATGTCCTGGGCAAGGAGACGTTCCTCACGCACTGGCCAGTGGATGGGGCAGTGGGCAAGAAGGAATTGCTGGACCAGCTGGAGGGGTTTTCAGAATATATGCACACCCATGGCTGCAAGTCCTGAGACCCTGAGGCCTCTGCTGCTCTCAGGGGGTTGTCTCCAATCACGCCCAGGTCCCTGGGCTTAACCGCAAATAAAGAGCAAGGAATATCATACTCAAACTCCAGACATGTGTTCCTGCCTTAGCATTCAGCAGGGGCCCTGCAGAACCTGCCCTGACATTGCTTGGACCTGCATCCTCCCACTCACTCCTACTCCAATTCCAATCACACTGGCCTTCTTTGTGTCCTTCCAACACCTGAGTTGATTCCTACCTCAGGGCCTTTGCACACACTGTCCCTTCCACCAGGTACACCTTCCTCCAGATGTCTTTATGGATTGAACACTTCCCTTATTTGGACTCTGTTTTAATGTCACTTCCTCAAAGATACTTGCTTTGGGGACTTCCCTGGCGGTCCAGTGGTAAAGAATCCGCCTTCCAATGCAGGGGATGTGGGTCCAATCCCTGGTCGGGGAACTAAGATCCCACATGCCGCGGGGCAACTAAGCCCACGCGCCTCAACAAGAGAGCCCGTGAGCCTCAAACTACAGAGCCCACGCTCTCTGGAGCCCGCGAGCCACAACTAGAGAGAGAGAAACCCGCACGCCACAACTAGAGAGAAACCCGCGTGCCGCAGCAAAGAGCGTGCATGCCGCAACGAAGATCCCGCGTGCCGCAACAAAGACCTGATGCAGCCAAAAATAAAGTTTAAAAAAAAAATTTTTTTTAAGATACTTGCTTTATAACATACCTAAAAATAGACCTCCTCCCATCACTCTCAGTAACACTTAAAAATAGATTGTATGTGATATTTATTGGTTTGATTGTTAGTTAATTGGGTATTTCTCCTGCCCCACAATATCAGCTCTTTAAGACCAGGGGCCATGTCTGTCTTGTTCACTGCGGTACTCCCAGTTCCTATAGCAAGGGCTGGTATATAGTAGGTGTTCAAGGAATGACTGTTGAATGAATGAGTGAATGAATGAATGAATGTAGCACCCACTCTGCAGTTGGTCCTGATGTAAGCTTTGACCGGGAACCCCAGGCAACTGGAGAAAGGAGACAAGGGGCAGGGGAGGATGCATGAGTTTCATCAATGTGGCCTGGAGGGGGGCGGGCACTGCCACTCCAAGGCAGCAGCCCATGGGGGTTGAGGGAGTGCTGGAGAGACTACAAGGCATCCAGGATGGCTTGAACTTGGGATGTCAAGGACAGGCTGAAGGTGAGAGGGAGAAAAAGAAAGATGGGGTTTTGAACACCAGGCTAGAGGGCTTGGTCATTATCAAGGGCAGTGGGGAGCCATGGAAGGTGTTTGAGCAGGAGAGGAATTGACCAGCTCTGAAGTGGAAAGGCCCAGCTGACTGACGGGCAGGAACTGACTTGATGGCAAGAAACCTGAAGAGGAGGTGGGGTTTGGGGCCACAGGATAGCATGGCAGCAGCTGCCTGAATTCTAACTCTGCCTCCACCTCTTCCTGGCTGTGTGACATTAGCCCATTTACTCACCTCCTGTGCTTCAGTTTCCTCACCTCTAACATTACTTCCCTCAGAGAGTTCTTGTGAGTACCCAGCACATAGTAATTATTCAATAAACCTTCGCTGGCCTAATTATCAATGAGCCAGACAAGAGGCCTTGGGGAGGGAGTAAAGCTGCTGGAATCCACACGACAATCAGAGAAGAAAATCAGACCACAGCAACCCCTGCTCAAAACCCTCCCAGGTTCCCACTGCTCTGACACTGCAGCACTCAAGGCCCTGCAATGTGGCCCCGTCAACCTCCCTGACCCCAAGTCCCCCAACTCCCCACTCACTCCACTCCGGCACACAGGCCGTCTTTCATGGTTCCCAGAAACTCCAAGCTCTTTCTTGCCTCTGGGCCTTTGCATAAGCTGTTCCTTCTGGCCCCAAACACTTTTCCCATGACTGCTTTCTCCTCACCCTTCAAGTCTCCCATCAGAGAGGCCTTCTCCAAGCACCCTCTCTGGATGCAATTGCATCCTTCCCCTGAAGTTATCTCTCCCTGCAACCTGATTTTTTCCTTCCGAGGAAACGTCACAGTGCATAATGATAAATTAGATTCTTTACTTACATCTTTGCTGTCTGTCTCCCCTACTGGACTGGGAGCCCCAGGAGAGCAGGGAGGCTATCTGTCTTGGTCACAGATGTAATTGCAGCAGCTCAGTGAGGGCCTGGCACATAGTAGGTGTTCATTTTGCTGAATGAAGGACTAAATAAATAAAAGAATGAAAGACAGTGAGAGAGAAGGAAAAGAGGGAGGGATAAAGGGAGAGAGAGAGAGATAAAGAGAAAGGAAGAGGGACTTCCCTGGTGGCGCAGTGGTTAAGAATCCGCCTGCCAATGCAGGGGACACGGGTTC
>NC_041215.1:18400243-18443808 GCF_002837175.3 Physeter macrocephalus | reverse complement strand
ATCCCCCACGCCGCGGAGCAACTAAGCCCGTGCGCCACAACTACTGAGCCTGCACACCACAACTACTGAAGCCTGCATGCCTAGAGCCCGTGCTCCTCAACAAGAGAAGCCACTGCAATGAGAATCCCGTGCACTGCAACGAAGAGGAGACCCCGCTCGCCGCAACTAGAGAAAGCCCGCTCACAGCAACGAAGACCCAACGTAGCCAAAAATAAATAATAAATAAATAACTTTTTTTTAAAAAAGGAAGAGAGTGATGGAGGGAGGGAGGAAGGAAGGAAGGAAAGTAGAAAGGATGAAAGGAAAGATGTCAGGGAGGCTCTGGCTTGTTGTTCTTTTTTTAAAAATAAATTTATTTATTCATTTATTTAGGCTGCATTGGGTCTTGGTTGTTGCACCCGGGCTTTCTCTAGATACGGCAAGCAGGAGCTACTCTTCGTCGCAATGCATGGTCTTCTCATTGCGGTGGCTTCTCTTGTTGCAGAGCATGGGCTCTAGGCGTGCAGGCTTCAGTAGTTGTGGCACATGGGCTCAGTAGTTGTGGCTCGCAGGCTCTAGAGCACAGGCTCAGTAGTTGTGGCACAAGGGCTTAGCTGCTCCGCGGCATGTGGGATCTTCCCGGACCAGGGCTCGAACCCGTGTCCCCTGCATTGGCAGGTGGATTCTTAACCACTCTGCCACCAGGGAAGCCCTCTGGCTTGTTTTTGTACAGCCCTTTTCTCCGGTACGCGGGCCTCTCACCGTTGTGGCCTCTCCCGTTGCGGAGCACAGGCTCCGGACGCGCAGGCTCAGCGGCCGTGGCTCACGGGCCCAGCCGCTCCGCGGCACGTGGGATCTTCCCGGACCGGGGCACGAACCCGCGTCCCCTGCATCGGCAGGCGGACTCTCAACCACTGCGCCACCAGGGAAGCCCCAGCCCTTGATCTAAGAATGTTTTTTTACATTTTAGAAGGATTTCTAAAAAACAAAGAAGGATGTTTGACAGATACTGTACATGACCTGCAATGACTGAAATATTTATTATCTGGTCCTTTATGGGAAAGAAAAGTGTGCCTACCCCTGAATTAGTGCATTGTTTATCTATTGCCATGAAATAAATTACCCCCAAACTTAGGGGCTTAAACCAATAAATATTTATTATTTCACAATTTCTGTTAGAGAGCAACTTAGCTGCATAGTGTTGGTACAGCAGTCTTTCATGAGGTTATAATCAAGAGGTCAGCTGGACACAACATTGTTGACCATTGCATTTTTTTTTTTTTGGCCACACCACAGGGCTGGTGGGATCTCAGTTACCCGACCAGGGGTCGAACCCATGCCCCCTGCAGTGGAAGCACAGAGTCTTAACCTCTGGACCACCAGGGAAGTCCCTGAACACAACACTGTAAATCAACTATACTCCAATTAAAAAAAAAAAAAAAAGATGTCAGCTGGGGCTGCCATCATCTGAAGGTTTGACTGGGGCTGGAGGAGCCATCTCCAAAGTAGCTTACTCATACGGCTGGCAAGTTGGCGATGGTTGTTAGTGGGAGGACTCTGTTCCTCACCATGTGGACCTCTCATCACCGTCTCCTCACAATATGGAAGTTGGCTTTCCCCAGAGTGAGTGATCCCAGAGAAAAAGCACAGAGGAAGCCGCCGTGCCTTTTGTGACCTAGCCTCAGAAATCACTCACCATCATTTCTGCAACCTCCTGTCAGTCACGTGAGGAAGCACCAGTCGGTGTGGGTGAGGACTACACATGGCATGACAACCAACGGGCAGAGATCACTGTAGGCCATCTTGCAGGCTGCCAACCACAAAGAGTAAGTGGCAGAGCATGGGATTTGAACCCAAACAATCTGGACCCAGAGTCTGTGCCCTCACCACCATATACAGATGTCCTTCGATGGCAAAAGGTGGGTAAATTTTTAAAATAGACTTCATTTTTTAGGTCGGTTTTAGATTTACAGAAAAATTGAGAATATAGTACATGTATGAGAAACTTCTCATATACCCCTGCACAGTTTCCCCTACTATAAACATCATCATTACCATCAGTATATTTGTTATGATTAGTAAACCAATATGGATACATTATTATTACATGAAGTCCACAGTTTAGATTTCCTTAGTTTTCACCTAATATCCTTTTTCTGTTCCAAGATCTCATCGAGGACATCATATTATATTTAGATGTCATGTCTCCTTAGGCTTGACTTAACTGTGGCAATTTCTCAGACATCTCCTTGTTTTTGATGTCCTTGACAGTTCTGAGGAGGACTGCTCGTGAATACTGTAGGATGACGCTTTATTGGGATCTACCTGATGTTTTCTCAGGATTAGGCTTATCGGGTTACAGGCTGAGGGAGGTATATATCACAGAGGTAAAATGCCATTTATTTTATTTTATTTTTTGGCCATGCCGCGTGGCTTGCGGGATCTTAGTTCCTCGACCAGGGATCAAACCCCGTGCCCCCTGCAGTGGAAGCACAGAGTCCTAACCACTGGACCACCAAGGACTTCCCCTAAAATGCCGTTTTAATCATATCATATCAAGGGTATATATGATCAACGTGGTTTATGACTATTGATGTTGCCTTGATCAACCTGCTGAAGTACAGTCTATCAGGTTTCTTAACTGCAAAATTATTATCCCTGCTCCCTTTTCCATAATGTACTCTTTGAAAGGAAGTCTCTGTGCACAGTCTATACAAAAGGGGCGGGGAGTTATACTCTCCTCCCCTTCCTCCAGGGCAGAGCATCTACATTGATCACTTGGAATTCACCATGAGAAACTTGTCTCTTCTCCCCCCACTTATTAATTTATTCAATCCTTTATTTATATCAGTATGGATTCATGAATACTTATTTTATACTTCGGGTTATAATCCAATACTACTTGATTTTCATGAGCAAATCTCTCCAGTTTGACCATTGGGAGCTCTTGCAGTTGGCTGCTAGTAAATACATTTAAACTTTCATGTACGTTACTAAATGAGATCCTAAGAGTTTGGGCAGTTTATATTTCCACTCCGCCATAGATTGAAGTTTTTATTTTTTATGGAGGTGAAATTCACAGAACACACCATTAGCCATTTCAAAGTATACAATTCAGTGGCACTTGGTATCTTTATAATATTGTGGAGTCTCCACCTCTCTCTAGTTTCGAAACTTTTTCATCACCCCAGAAAAACACCCTGTACCCGTTATGTAATCATTCCCAACTTTCTCTTCCTTCCCATCCCCTGGTAACCACAAACCTGCTTTCTGTCTCCATGGATTTGCCTGTTCTGGATACATCATAAAAAAGGATTCATGCAATATGTGACTTTTGATGTCTGGCTTCTTTCAGTTAGCGTAATGTTTTCAAGATTCCTCAAAGTTAATAGCATGTGGCAGTCCTTTGTTTCTTTCATGGCTGAATAATATCCCACTGTGTGTGGGAGATACCACACTTTGGAGGTGGATTATTTTTAATTAATTTTTTTATTTTTGGCTGAGTTGGGTCTTTGTTGCTGCGCGTGGGCTTTCTCTAGTTGCAGCGAGCGGGGGCTACTCTTCGTTGCGGTGTGCGGGCTTTTCATTGCGGTGGCTTATCCTGTTGCAGAGCACGGGCTCTAGGCGCGCGGACTTCAGTAGTTGTGGCTCGCGGCCTTCAGTAGTTGTGGCTCACGGGCTCTAGAGCGCAGGCTCAGTAGTTGTGGCGCACGGGCTTAGCTGCTCCGCGGCACGTGGGATCTTCCCGGCCCAGGGCTCGAACCCGTGGGCCCTGCATTGGCAGGCGGATTCTTAACCACTGCGCCACCACAGAAGTCCCCCACATTGTTTATCCATTCATCTGTTGGTAGATGCTTGGGTTGTTTTGACCTTTTGGTTATTGTAAATAATACTGCTATGAACACTGGCGTACAAATATCCATTTGAGTTTTCCAATGCCTGAACATATCCTGGGATAAATCGCACTTGATCATGGTGTACAATCTATTTAATGTACTGTTGGATTCAGTTTGTTGGTATTATTTACCCACCAGATCATGTCTGGCTGAGGGTTGACGGTTGCTCCAGAGGGCATTAACAGCTGCACATGCTGGGGGCCACAAAGACCCTGAAGGAGAAAATAGAAAAACACATGCATTCTTGAGGTAGGAGTTCTATGCATTCTGGAGTTGTCCACAACAAATGCAGCTGAAATCCAGGTAGGCCAAGGAGATAAGAAGCAGGGCACTAAAAGGTTACACTTATACATCTGGGTGCATATATAAATATAATAATTCCTTTCTCTGAAGCTACCTGGTGTCCTGCCTCTCCTTATTATTCTTCCTCTGGTATTTTCCAGCCTAGACTTAAAGACAGCCCAAAACCCAGAACTGCACACTGGATGTAGACAGAAAGGGCTCTTTAAAAAACCCTTTCTTACTGGTCTGATGAGCAGGGAAGGAAGGAGGACCTATGGGTCAGAGAGAGTGGTGGTACATACACAGGATGGATCCAAATAGCACTGCAACAGCTTTGAAAACTGAAATGATATTGGAACGACTGCCTGGAGAAAGTGGGTTGCAACCTACAACCTGAACCTAACTGAGTTGACTGCCTGACAAAACATAAATATCAACATTCTCTGTAGGGTTTTAAACAAGACCTAGAGTATCATAATATAATAGTACAATATGTTGTATATAATGTCCAAACTGTCCAGGATACAATCCAAAATTATTCAACATGTGAAAAAGTAGGAAATTTCCAACTACTCACAAAGGAAAAGAAAATCAACATATGCCAACCCTAAAATAATGCAGATGTTGGAAGTATCAGACAAATACTTTAAAGCAGCAATTTTAACTATACCCGGGAAGTAAGAGCAAACACTCTTGAACTAATGGAAACAAAGTCTCAATAGAGAAATAAATATTTTTTTAAAGAACCATATGGAAATTTTGGAACTGAAAAATACAATAACCAAAATTAATAATTCACTGGATGGGCTAAATAGCTGAATGGAGATGGTAGAGAAAAGAGTCAATGAACTTGAAAATAGAGCAATACAAATTATCCAGTCTCAACGACAGAGCTGTGGGACAATATTAAAAGGTCTAACATTCCTGTCAGGGGAGTCCCAGAAAGAGAGGAGAAAGAAGTAAAATGCAGAAAAAAATATTTGAAGAAATAATAGCTGAAAACTCCCCCAAATGGCAAAAGACACAAGCCCACAGATTCAAGAAGCTCAGCAAATCCCAAGCACAACAAACTCAAAGAAATCCATGCCTGGACACATCATAATCAAACTGCTGAAAACTAAAAACAAAGAAAAACTCTTGAAAGCAGCCAAAGAGGGACAATCCATTGCGTACAGAGAAACAATGATTTGAATGATGATGGATTTCTCATCAAAAAACATACAGGATGGAAGGCAGGGAAATAATATTTTTCAAGTGCTGAAAGAATTGTCAACCCCAAATTCTATTTCCCATGAAAATGAAGAAATGAAGGTGAAGTAAAGACATTCTCAAATGAAGGATAGCTAAGAAAATTTGTTGCTAGCAAATCCTCTCTTTAAAAAAAAAAAAAAAAAAGGTTAATGGAAGTTCTTCAAATAGAAGGGAAATAATACCAGAAGGAAGGTTGGAACTTCAGGAACAAAGACCAACAGGAATGATAAATCTCTGGTAATACACTATTTTCCTTCTCTTTAAAATGTTTGATGGTTGAAAGCAAAAATTAAAACATTGATGACGTTTTCCAGTGTATGTAGATGTAACACCTGTGACAATTCCAACACAGAGAGGGGAGGAAAAAGGAAACTAAACAGTGATTCTGCACTCCACTTGAAGTGCTAAAATATTAATTCTAAGTAGACTTTGAAAAGGTAATTATGTATATTGTAATCCATAGAGCCATCGCTAAAAAGGAGAGAGAGATTGTGAAAAACTCAAGAGCTAAATTTAAATGGAATACTAAAAAATATTCAAATACAGGCATACCTTGTTTATGGCACTTCATTTTATCGCGTTTTGCAGATTTTGTGTTTCTTACCAATTGAAGTTTTGCGGCAACCCTGTGTCGAACAATTCTATTGCCACCATTTTTTCAACAGCATTTGCTCACTTCATGTCTCTGTGTCACATTTTGGTAATTCTCATAATATTTCAAAGTTTTTCATTATTATTATATTTATCACGGTGATCTGTGATCAGTGATCTTTGATATTACTACTGTAATTGTTTTCTGTTCATTTAGTATTTTTTAAAATAAATTTAGTTTATTTTTTATTTATTTATTTTTGGCTGTGTTGGGTCTTCGTTGCTGTGTGCAGGCTCTCTCTAGTTGCGGTGAGCAGGGACCACTCGTCGTCGCGGTGCGCGGGCCTCTCACGGCGGTGGCCTCCCTTGTTGCGGAGCACGGGCTCTAGGCGCCCGGGCCTCAGTAGCTGTGGCACGCGGGCTTCAGCAGCCGTGGCACGCAGGCTCCAGAGCCCAGGCTCAGTAGCTGTGGCGCACGGGCCCAGTTGCTCTGCAGCCTGTGGGATCTTCCAGGACCAGGGATCGAACCCACGCCCCCTGCATTGGCAGGTGGACTCCCAACCACTGCGCCACCACAAAGTCCCTGTATTTTTTTTTAGAAGTTTTTTTTTTAATTTATTTTTGGCTGTGTTTGGTCTTCCTTGCTGTGAGTGGGTTTTCTCTAGGTGCAGTGGGCGGGGGTTACTCTTCGTGTGGTGTGTGGGCTTCTCATTGTGGTGGCTTCTCTTGTTGCAGAGCACGGGCTTCAGTAGTTGTGGTGCATGGGCTCAGTAGCTGTGGCGCACGGGCTTAAGTTGCTTCGTGGCATGTGGGATCTTCCCAGACCAGGGCTCGAATCTGTGTCCCCTGCATTGGCAGGCGGATTCTTAACCACTGCACCACCAGGGAAGTCCTAAGCATAGCTTTTATATGCACTGGGAAACGAAAATATTCATGTGACTCACTTTATTGCGATATTTGCTTTATTGCAGTGATCCTGAACCAAAGCTGTAATATCTCCGAGGTATGCCTGTAATCCAAAAGAAGGCAGGAGAGGAAAAAAAATAGAGAAGAATAAAGAAACAAAGGAGACCAACAGAAATAAACAATAAAATGGTAGGGAATTCCCTGGCGGTCCAGTGGCTAGGACTCAGCGCCTTCAATGCCAGGGCCTGGGTTCGATGTCAGGTTGGGGCACTAAGATCCTATATGCTGCTCAGCATAGCCAAAATAATAATAATAATAATGATAAAATGGTAGACCTAAATTCAACCAAATCAAACTTTGAGATGATGACAGTCCCAGCAAACATCATTATTGCCATCTTGTGAGAAACCTTGATGCAAAGGCACTTTGTTAAGTGATGCCCAGATTCCTGACCCAAGGAAACCACAAGATAATAGAGGTTTGTTGTTTCAGCCATTAAATGTGGGGACAACTTGTTACGCAGCACTAGATAGCTAACACAGTGCCTACATTTGGAAAAGAGTGTGCCACCACCTGGGTCCTGTCCAACATCTCTGGGTTGTTTAAGACCTCTCGATGAACCTATCTCACTCCTTACTCTCATCAGAGACCCGACTTCACTGTCCTGCTCAAGCATGGCCAAGTTATATCGGCCACCCAATGGCCCATAATGGGTAGGTGAAGAAGGGAGGATTTGATCCCAGGACTGTCTCACTCCAGATCTTGAGTGCTTGGTCATGTTGTCATGTATCTTGCTTCTCTAGATATGGTAGGAGACAAAAATGAGACATGTCTTAAGAATAATAACCAGTGGTCCAGTGGTTGGGACTCCGCACTTTCACTGCTGAGGGCCTGGGTTCAATCCCTGGTTGGGGAACTAGAATCCTGCAAGCCATGCGGCACGGCCAAAAAAAGGGCTTAAGTGGGGTCAGCCATGGGCAGAGAGACATCTTGGGACTCTGGTCTTGAGATGGGCTGGGACCTGGGACCCTTTGCTGCAGTGCTTACGTCTGGACAAACCTCGAGCAACAAAATACAAAGAAACTATATGGGACGAAAAATAACTGCGTGCATGCGCAGTTGGGGAAAATTATGCACAAAAAGATAGAAAAGACTAAAACAACTCAACTGCCACTTCTGAAGAGCCTGGACCAAAAACAGGACATTGGGAGCAAAAGCACGGGTACTGAGCATGCCCCCTACACACAACACTGCCAGAGGGGAGGGCAAAACACCTAAGCCACCCCTCCAGCTCGACCCCTGGACACACCCTTATCCTCACCGCATATAAGAACAAGCTTCCCCCCTTCAGGGAGCAAGAAAGCAAGGGGACCTGTTGCTTGTTCTTGCCCCCCCCACCCCCCGCTGCTGCAGCGGGGGCCCCAATAAAGCCTTGCCTGAATTTTTTGTCTGGCCTCTAGTCAATTTCTATTGATTGGGGAAGGCCAAGACCACTGGTCGGTATCAGTCTGAACCTGCATCTTGTAACAAGAGTCGAAACAAACATTTATTGAGTACCTATTACCTGCAGGCTCTGATCTAAGCACTTCACACACATGAATGCCTTTCTTTCCCCAGCAACTCTAGGAGATGAGGACTGTTTTCTTCCCATTTCCTAAATGAGAAAAGGAAGGCACCCAAAGGGTGCATATCTTCCTTGAGTACCTGGCAACAAAGTTTCTCTTTTGATTCTGAACTCTGTTTAGAAATCTGGATGTTTTTAAGTTACTGTTTTTCTTCAAATATCACCATCATGAAGTCAGATAGAAAAATAAGTAGCTCAAAGGAAAAAGATCTGGAAGAATATATTGGGTTAGCCAAAAAGTTCATTCGGGTTTTCCCCGTAAGACGTTATGGAAAAACCTGAAGAAACTTTTTGGCCAATCCAATACATCAAATTTAATGAGGCTTATCCTAGAAGCAGGGCAATGAGGAGTTACCATCCCTTCCTTTATTATTTTTGTGGTTGTTGTTGTTTTTAATCATACATGAAGACCTAGCAAAAAGATTCCCCAAAAGGCAGGCATATGGGAAAGAAAATGTGATGCCCCATCCAAATCCCCCCTCCCCCACAAGGAACCAGAACTGTCCATGGTTTGCACACCCTGTGTCCTCTTTCCTGCAGTTTACGAACACCTCTATGGCCACAGGCAAAACTATAACTTAAGGTTTTATTTTCCTAGGTATATAAAGGCCTCCTCTTTCTAAAACAAATATTTCTTAATGTTTAACTTTTTTTTTTTAAGAACAAGCACACTTAATTTTTGCAATCAGAAAAAAAAAGGCAGAGTGTCCTGTTTTTTTAGGGGGGCTATCCACAAATTTGAAATTTCAAAATGTGAAATATAAAGAGACGAAGTCACCTGGCCACCCCAGCTCCCAGAGCTAAGTGTACCTCATGAACTTTCCCGATACTTTCCCTGTGAACTTTCAGGAATGTGGGATCAATAATTAACTGTGGGTATTTCTGCTGCCAGGAGCAGACACGGGGCCACCAGGCCCAGGGCTGGAGCAGAGAACTGTCTTCCCACAGTTAATGCCTTAGGAAAAGCAACATAACCAAGGTGGTGTGGTCATCAAAATAGCTACATGCTCCTTGGAGGGTTACTATGTTTTGCATCCTCTAAATCCCATAAGAATATAATGCAAGTCACATATGTAATTTTAAATTTTCTAGTCGTCACATTAAAAAGGCAAAACAAAACCGGTGAAATTAATTATAATAATTTTATTTAGCTCAATAAATCCAAAATACCATTTCAACATGAAATCACTACAAAAAGTCAATGATGTGTTATTTCACCTAAATCTTCAAATCCAGCGTGCATTTGACACTGATGGCACATCTGATTAGGACCTGCCACGTTTCAAGAGCTCAAATGCCACATGTGACCAGTGGCTACCCTTTCAGACAGCCCAGTTCTAAATGGTTTATCTATATTAACTTACGGGACCTTCACAATAACTCTATGCCCATTTCAGAGATGGGGAAACTGAGGCCCAGAAAGGCAAAGAAATTGCTCAAAGAGCTAGGAATGGGCTCAAACCCAGACTGTCTGGTTCCAACGTGTGCCCTCTTGACCCTTATACTTCTCATCGTCAATTCCAGCTGCAAGGAGCATTGCGGTCAGCTGGCCTGAGTTCAAGTCCTAACTGTGCCACCTATAAGCCAGGTGCCTGCATGATTTGCTTAATTGCTCTGAAATTCAGATTCTTCATCTGAAAAAGGGATACTGGCACCTAGCCAGAAGGCTGAGGGATGACTTGATAGCCTAAAGCCTGGAGGACACCCCACAGAGAGCCTGGTGCCCACCTGGCCCCTGGGTACACTCAGGCTCTTTTAGCCGCTGTGATTTCTCCACTCACCAAATTCATTTGAGCAGAGTCCCAAACAAGCTACCCAACTTTTGCACATAATGCATTCTTGGAAACGTGTTTGAATGTGACTTCGCAAAACTTGAACAATAGATTTCTGTGCTGTAAAGGACGTTCCATTTACTAAGGACTGCACAAATTATGAAATCCTAAATTACTTCTCACCTCTTAGGTGTCATTGTCAAAGACAGATATCCACGGTTTCGTACATGTTATTTTAAAACGTAATTGGATTTGTCTCGTTGTGTATTTTCTTGGTTCTCATTACAAAAGTTATGGATGCTTGTTGCAAAAAAAAAACGCCCAAAATTCGATTGTTAGGGAAATATGCCATGTCGAAAGTAAAGGTGGTGTGGAGATCCACATGCAGAAATGCACACAAATGGTTTGTGTGTGTGCCCAGGGAGGGTCAGCGAGGCCCCAGCTGTCAAAGCATCAGAATACAGAAGTTGAAAGAGACAATTAAAATAGCACACAATCTTCTGAAATTTCATGGGCGCGTGCACACACACAGGAATAATGAACTACGAGGATGAAAAAAAAATTTCTGTTATTAATAATAAAAAACAAATACTGATCAACCATGATAGAGAAAAGATAAATTATCTTAGTATTCTCTCTATAGAAAATATTACAAATCATTGTCATATGAAGAGTCAATTAAAGAGTACATAGCCATAGGACTTCCCTGGTGGCGCAGTGGTTAAGAATCCGCCTGCCAATGCAGGGGACACGGGTTCAAGCTCTGGTCTGGGAAGACCCCACATGCCGCGGAGCAACTAAGCCCATGTGCCACAACTACAGAGCCTGCGCGCCTAGAGCCCGTGCTCCGCAACAAGAGAAGCCACCGCAATGAGAAGCCCGCGCACCGCAACGAAGAGTAGCCCCCACTCACCACAACTGAAGAAATCCCACGCGCAGCAACAAAGACCCAACGCAGCCAAAAATAAAAAATATAAATAAATAAATGTATTTTTAAAAAGAGTACGTAGTTATAAAATGTGGGAAAAAAGTTTGGAGAGGCATGTCTGATAGCTAATTAATAAAAATATTTTGTTGTTTTAAAAAAATAGCACACAATGCTTTAGTAGGTGTTGTCGAGTTGCCCTCTCCAAAGGTTCTACCAAGGGATGCCCTTTCCAACCAACGGTTTGGAGATTTCCCATTTCCCAACATCTCCAATTCTGGGCATCCCCAAATTTCTTCATTTGGCTAAACTGAGGGGGGACTTCCCTTGCGGTCCAGTGGTTAAGACTCCTCGCTTCCACTGTAGGTGGCACGGGTTCTATCCCTAGTCAGGGAACTAAGATCCTGCATGCCACGCAGCATGGTCTAATTAATTAATTAATTAATTAAACTGAGGGGGAAATTGACTAGGTTGCAAAAAGTACACACATGCTCCAATCGGGTCCATTTCCTCCACAATTAAACCTATGGTCACCCAGCATACGCCTCAAAAGGTTCAACTAAAGATCAAGTTTTCTTGCTTTGGGCATGAGCTTCCCCTCCCTCCACTCTCCCCCCTGCTCGCTAAGCCAGAGCCATGGTGGCCTATAGATTGCTGCAATAGACCCTGCCCCTTCCCACCTCAGGGCCTTTGCACTTGCTGCTCTTTCTGCCCTGCACCTCTTCACCTAGTTAGTTCCTATTCATCCTTTGGAGGGCCCCCTTGAGCAGGTTCCTGAACCTGTCTTCCCTTTTGTAATAATATTACCTCCCTTATAGGATTGCTATGAGGATCAGATGAGATACATAGTTCAAAACACTTGACACAGTGTTTCAGAAAGTGTTAAGATTTTAGTTCATTGGGACTTCTCTGGAGGTCCAGTGGTTAGGGCTCAGAGCTTTCCTACCATGACCCACAGTTCAATCCCTGGTCAGGGAACTAAGATCCTGCAAGCCACGTGGAGTGGTCAAAAAAAAAAAATTCAGTTCAAGAGGCACCTCCTCCATGAAGCCCTCCGTGACCACCCTACCCAGTTCAGGGTCCCATGTGTTATCCTTTCTCATGGCTCTCTCAATTTCTCTTTTTTGGTACATATCATAAATATAATTAAATAACTACTTGTGATATCATCTGCTTCATGTTTCTCTTTCCCATTAAGACCATGACTCCAGAAGGGCAGAAATGGTGCCAGACACCACGCCTGCCGGATAGGAGGCAACTGATGCATGTTTGTCAAATTAATGAATGGATGGATCAAATGGGCTCCATCTTTGACTCAATTATACTGAAGTGTCAGAGGCTACACTTCTTATCACTGTTATCAGCACATCCATTTTCTCCCTTTCCACACCTTTTTATAAAGACAAAGGATAAAATGCAGAAATGTTCACACCACTCACTGTACAACCAAGCTACATCTGGCCAGACAGACCAAGATGGCCACAAAGCTCAAACAGAACTGTTGGTGGGTAGGTAGCGCCCCCATGTGTTCGCTGGGAATCTGTTTTTCTGATCATCTACAAATGCCAAAATTGAATACTCAGGTTGTATCTTTATTTGTCCTTCTGAATTGACCCTCACCCTTCTCCCCCTGCTCTGTGCCCTGACAGGCTAACTGCATGACTGGCTCCCTTACCTTCCTTGCCTGCTGGTGCAGCCAGTGAGAGGCTCCAGCAGGAGATGGGAGGGGAGGAGGGGAGAGAGGGCAGGGTCTTTATTCCCCTCTCCCTAAACATGGTCTGGATCTAGTGACTCAATTGGCGGCAGAAGTGATGCTACGTGACTTTCAAGGTGAGGTCTTGAAAATATACAATTTCCACCTGGCTTTCCTTCTCTTGGGTTGCTTGCTCTGTGGAGGCCAGCTGCCAGGTTGGGAGTATCAAGCTCAAGCAGCCCAAGTAGGGAGGAATTGAGGCATCCCGCCAACAATCAGCACCCACCTGCCAGTCATGTGAGTGAGCCACCACAGAAGCAAGATCCTCCAGCCCCAGTCAAACTTTCAGATGGCTGCAGCCCCAGTCAACATCTTGACTACGACCTTATGGAAACCCTGAGCCAGAAAGCTCAGTAAAGGCATTCCTGGATTCCTGACCCACAAAAACTATATGAACTGATAAGTGTTTATTGTTTTAAGCCATTACATTTGGGGAGAATTTGTTATGCAGCAATAGAGAACTACAACACCTGGTAACAAGAGTCCCAGGCTCCCACCTGTACCTGGAACTCTCTTCTCCCACATCCTTCAGGTCTCCACTCAGATGTTACTTCCTGCAGGCTTCCCTAAACTCCCTTTACCCGTCCCCCTGCCCCAGTTCATTTTTCATCCTGGCATGTATTCTCTCCTACCTATTACATATTTGTTTCTTGTCTGTCTCCCCCACTAGAATGCTAGCTTTATGTGGGCAGGGATCTTTGTTTTCTTTGATGCTGCGTCCACAGTGGAACAGTGCCTGGCACAGAGTAAGCTCTCACTGTGGTGGGAGCAGACCTGAGTTGTGTGGGGGCTGGATCAGACTCCCACCTGTTTCCTGCCTGCTCTGTGCACCCCCTGACCAAGGAGTGGGACGTAGCTGTGACCTCCCCCTCCACTGGGTAAGTAGTAATTGGCAACTATACTGGGAGAGCCCCTCCACGCCTCCCTACTTCCCTCAGAATAAAATCCCAGGTCCTCTGTGCTGCCTATTCCCCCCCACTTCCCTGCCTGAAATCCCACCACTCAGCACAAAGAACCATGAACTGTTTACATGCACCCCAGGGAGGGGTGCATAGACCCCACAAACAAAACTTTGGGGTTCAAGTAGAAAACATTAGAACATTTTTTTAATCTTTTTTTTAAGTTTGCTAAGGAATATCATTATGTAATAAATACATTATTATAAAGTGATCTACAGAATCTCTTAGTATAACTGTATTTGTATATAATTTATAAACAAATATCCCTCTGGGGGTTGAGATTCAACATTTTTACTGATAGAGGTGCATGTTGAAAATGTTTTAAGAGTCATTTATCCTAATGCAATTTTGCCACCCCCAGAGGACATTTGGTAACGTCTGGAGACATTTTCAGTTGTCACGACTGGGGCACGGGTGCCACTGGCATCTAGTGGGTTGAGGCCAGGGATGCTGCTAAACATTCTACAATGCACACGGCAGGCCCCCACCGCAAAGAACCATCCAGCCCCAAATGCCAATATTGCTGAGGTTCAGAAGCCCTGATCTAAAGCGCTAGACTCTCTTGATTCCGGGGGTTTTGCACGGCTAGCTGCTTCCTTCCCCCACTCCGTTCTTCACCTGCTGAGACTTCACACTTCCAGGACTCCTCCAAGAAGACATTTCTGATGCGGCCAGGCTGGGCCAGAGCCCCTCCCCGCCTTGCTGGGTTAAAATTGTCCTGGCCCCCCCGGGTTCTCAACCTTCCGTTTTACAGTGCAAATCCCCTGGAACCCCTAGACAGCCCGATTCTGCAGGACGGCTAGGGACCAGGAATCAGTATTTGTAGCAAGCACCCCCTCCTTCCCACCAACTGCCTGCCCCTTCATATTTTGCACATAGTAGGTGGCCCAGGGACTAGTTGAATGTCTACAGCATGCCGGGAGCTACTAAGTGCTCTACCCGGGGACTCGAATCCTGGCACACGCGCGCGGGCACACACACACACACACACACACACATAGACACACACCCCAGGATGTAGCCACTATCATCATCCCCATCTTACAGAGGAGTAAACTGAGGTTCAGAGAGGGGACGTGGCGAGGTAAGAGGCTCAAAGCGAGAAAGGGGTCCAGGTCCTAATTAGCGCCTGATTCCTTGGGGAGGGGAGGGGACAGAGCGATGGACTGGGGGAGCGCGAGCTAGCGGGGGCCGGGAGGCACACCGCGGCCTTCAGATGCGGCCCCGCCCCCACGAGGGACGTGAAGACGCGGACCCCGCGCAGCGTGGGGACATGTGACCGACTGCAGAGGCCGCGCCGCCTCCCCCGCCCGAGGTCTGCGCGCTCCGCCGCAGGGTGCAGATCGGGGGCGCCCGCCTGGGTTTGGGGCGCAAGAGCAGAGGTGGAGCCAGGGCGGAGCCAGCGCGCCCCGTCCCCCCCGTTTCCAATCGAAAGCGAAACGGAGGGCTGGAAAGGAAGGGCGGAACCGGCCTGGAGGCCCCGCCCCCTGCCCTAAGAGGAAGCTGGACAGACGGGCGCGCCCAGGTAGGGGGGCGCTGAGCGCCCAGTGCGGACCCTCGCGGGGACCTGCGCCGCCACCATGTCTCAGGAAGGTGTGGAGGTAGGAGAAGGCTACAACTGGGCCGGGAGCCCGCGAGAGATGCTGGGGAGGAGCCGGGGGCGCGGAGGGGGCTTCGCAGTTCCTGGGGACTCCATCCGAAACCTAGACCTTCCCCCGGGCTGGTACTCGTCCCCCTCAGAAAGGAGAGTGACCGCCACATGCCCCAGAGCGAAATGCGGCCTCCTCGAGGAAAAGCGGGGGCTGCTGGGTCAAGGGTCAGAGGCCAGGGGTTACCTGGCCGGCCTCCTCCCTTAGCCTGGGACGTTCGCCTTAGTCCGCTCCCTCCCCCAGTGCCCTGGGGACTTTGGCTTTTTCCAGGAAATGCAGTAGAGGGATTGGGGGGGTGCGGTGCGGAGGCTAAAACCAAGGGTCAAGTTCAGGCCGTGAAAAAGGATGCCTAGGGATGGGGGAGGGGCAATCGCGCCTCTCCTTCTTCCATCTGAGCCCCTCTCTCCCCACCCCAGCTGGAGAAGAGCGTCCGGCGCCTCCGGGAGAAGTTTCATGGGAAGGTATCCTCCAAGAAGGCGGGGACTCTGATGAGGAAATTTGGCAGCGACCATACCGGAGTGGGGCGCTCCATCGTGTACGGTGAGCTGGCGGGGGGTCCTCACTGCAGGGGGTTCCGCTGGGGAGCGGGCAGGGGGTGTGGTCTCTGCTGAGGGTAGGAAGAGGCGATGAGATCATCTCTGGGGGGTGGTCTGTATGGGGGGGGGGGCGGGGGGCTCGGGGGGGGGGGGGGGGGGGGGCGTGGGAGGGCGGGGGAGGGGGGGGGGGGGGGGGGGCGGGGGGGGGGGGGGGAGGGGGGGTGGTCGCTGCTGAGGGTAGGAAGAGGCGATGAGATCATCTCTGGGGGGTGGTCTGTATCGGGTTCGGGCCCTGAAACTCCCACAAGATCTTTCAAAGGCCTTTCACTTACACTCTCTCCCCACCAGGGGTAAAGCAGAAAGATGGACAGGAACTGAGTAATGACCTGGATGCCCAGGTAAACTGCGCCCTCCCCTCAAAGGACGTGGTAAGGGGAGGGAGAACAGAAGGGTCAGCCTCATCCATGGCGAGCCCCCTCTGTGCCTTGTCAGTCCACAACTCATGGTCTAGCCTCATTCACTTATGCACCTCTCAGTCGTGTATCTGGCCAGGGAGCCTGCAAACAGTAGATGCTCATTACATGCTGACTGTATTAAATGGAAGAGAGAGACAAGAAACTAAGCAGTGAAACGAATCAGGATTGTCATTATAGAGGAGCCAAAGAGATCAGGGAAAGCTTCCTGGAGGAGGTGGTACCAAGTTCTTCAAGACTAAGGAGGAGTGATCTCTGGGAAGGGGAGGGGTTGGAGAGGGGCTTCCTGGAAGAGGGGGTGGCATGACAAAAGGAACACACAGACAGGCTGGGTTGAGCAGGAGATCAGAGAGGAGAGAGGGGCAGGGGAGCCCATGTGAATGAATGAATGAATGAATGAATGAAAGGCTTTGCATGGCCACTTTGTCCCTTAGATGGCTTTGGTGGCTGGTGTACTGGTTGGCCTGCCTGAAAGACCCAGCACAGAGTTGTTAAAGAGCATAATAAAGTATGTATTATACCCTTAACATTTATATATTTACAGTTATACATATAATGAGTATGATAAAAATAGCAGAGTATCATTGATTGAGCACGTCCCCTGCAGCAGGAATTTTACCTGTTGACTTATTTCATTGCCACAGGTCCTGTGAGACAGGTCCTATTACTTATCATGTTCATTTTACAGATGAGAAAATTGAGACACAGGGTGATGAAGTCACTCACCAGGTTCATGCTGAATGCAGGTGGCAGCTGGGATTTGAACCCAGGCCACCAAGAGTCAGAATCTGGGCTCTTAGATGTCCCTCATTAGGAGGAGTGGCTTGGCCACACCCCCACAGCTGGAAGTGATGAAGCCAGGGTTTCAACCTGCATCTATCTGAATCCAGAGCTCAAGCACTTAACCTAAAGCAGCATGGCCTCAAAGAGGTGACCTGTCACAATGCCAGCAAGTGTGTGGCATTCATTGGCAGGAAGGGAGCATGGGGTCCAGCCTGTTCCGCCATGCTCACTCAGGCAAGCCCTCTCCCGGCTCTGGGCCTCAGTTTCCCCATCTGAGCAATGGGGATGACAGGTGTGCCCACCTCCCAGGGTTGCTATAAGGACAACTGAGGTCATACATCGTGCCCTCAGGAAGTGTATGCTGCTCAATCAACTCCTCCTGAGTTAGGGACACTCTACTCTTATATGGGGCCAGAACCCTGCCTCCCCGTGCAGAAGCCTGGCCCCCAGAAAAGAGGCGTGAACCACATCTCCAGTTTCTGCCCCTGGTGTTTCCACCCAGGACCCCCCAGAGGACATGAAGCAGGACCGGGACATCCAGGTGAGTCCAGGATGTGGGACAGGGAGGTAAGCAGGGAGGACATCCATGGGGGTGTTCATAGGTAAGGAGGAGGGACATTGTAGGGGCAGGAAGGGGAGAAGAGGGCTGACCACCCTCTCCATTCTGCAGGCGGTGGCGACCTCGCTTCTGCCACTAACAGAAGCCAACCTACGCATGTTCCAACGTGCCCAGGAAGACCTCATCCCTGCCGTGGACCGGCAGTTCGCCTGCTCCTCCTGTGACCATGTCTGGTGGCGCCGCGTGCCCCAGCGGAAGGAGGTGATAACCCAACCTCTGACCTTGGTTCTGTCCCGGCTCTACTCCAAAGCCCCACTCTCGGTGTCCAAACCTCTGACCCAAGAACATCAGCCTCTGAGAGCCCAACCCCGGACCTGCAACCTCAGAGATCAACCCCAATCTCAGACCCTAACCCCAACGCACTGAGCTGGACTTTTCAACTTGACATTCAACTTGAGAAGCTCACCTCTTATCCCAGAACCTGACCTCTGACTACACAGTTTGACAGCTACCACAGAAATCAAACCTGACCCCCAAACCACAACCCCAAATCTGGCTTCTGAACCCCCTGACCAGTGGTATGCTTCTGGTAAATGCCTAATAACCGGCTCTCGTGGGGCGAAGGCACCCCCGGATTTACAGTGTTTGCCAATTTCCATAGTGTAAATCTTTTCGCTCTGGCTAACATCAGGCTATCACTGCTCACCTCTGACAGCAAGCCTGCTCCTCTCTCCGCACCCCCAGGTGTCCAGATGCAGGAAATGCCGGAAGCGCTACGAGCCAGTGCCCAATGAAAAGATGTGGGGCGTGGCTGAGTTCCACTGCCCGAAATGTCGGCACAACTTCCGGTGAGGGCGCTGACCCCACCCCCACCCCCCATCCTCGGCCCTGCCCCACCCCAGCCCTGCCCCTCCCTGCCCTGGCCCCACCCTGGCCCAGTTGGCCCTTGGACCCTCACGGCCCTGCCCGCCCCCAGGGGCTGGGCACAGATGGGGTCCCGGTCCCCCTGCTACGGGTGCGGCTTCCCCGTGTATCCGACACGGATCCTCCCTCCACGCTGGGACCGGGACACAGATCGCCGCAGCACCCACACCCACTCCTGCTCGGCTGAGGACTGCTACAATCGGCGAGGTGAGGGCCTGGTGCGTCCCCATGGCCTACCCCACCCCCCCCATTCCGGGCAGTGTACTTGGCTCTGACTGACTCCTGGGACATACACTTCTGAGGCTTTAAGAACCAAGGTCTCTGCCTGCTTCTTCCACATACCTCCTACGGCCTCAGTCTTGGAGGCCTTTTCATCTCCCACTGTAACGGCCCCTCCTTCCACATCTTCCACGGTCCTCCAGCCTCCTTACCTCCAGGTCACTCAGGACCCCTGCCCCTCCTAACACCCACCTCCCATGGCGTCATCCATCTTCCATGTTTCCTCGCATAAAGTTCTGTGGTTTCACTCTGGTGGCCCACACCCCAGTGTCCTGTGGACTCTGCCCCTGTGGTCTCTGTGTTCTTGACTCCTGTTCTGTCCTCTGTAGTCTCAGGTGACGCCCATGTCCCTGGGTCTCCTGTGGCTTCAACACCTGTGACTTTCACCTCTGAATCTCCTGTAGCTCTGGCCCCAGAGCCTGTGGCCTCAGCCCCTCCCCTCCCCAGAGCTCCCCGTGGCCTCAAGCCCCAGGACCTCAGAACCTCTCCCTCCCCAGAGCCCCACGTGCCTGGGACGTCCTGCGCACACCCCAAGAGTCGGATGCAGAACCACCTGCCCAAAGTCCTGCACCCCAGCAACCTCCACATCAGCAGTGGCTCCACTGTGGCCACCTGCCTGAGCCAGGGGGGCCTCCTGGAAGACCTGGACAACCTCATTCTGGAGGACCTGAAGGAGGAGGAAGAGGAGGAGGAGGAGGGCAGGCATGGGGAGTGACCCCTGCCAGGTGCAGATGCAAACCAGACACGGTCTGTGGATATTTTGTGTTGTTATAAAATATGAGCTCAAACGGAGATCTAAATGCCCTTGGGGAGCCGTCTGGGTCCAAGATATTGGCAGGGGGGTTCCTGGGTGCTGTTTTCAGGGTCCTGGGGAGCAGATCCACAACGAGAAGAGGTCTGTGGGACACAGCCCACACTGAGTCACAAAGGAGGTGTGGCCAGGACAACTTGGGCTCCTGCTGACACACATCCCCTGTGACCTGGGGGACAGATGAACAGATGGTCACGGCCTCAGGGGCCTGATCAGCATGGCAGCCTTCTTGAGAGAGTAAGCCCCACCACGAAACTCGGCCCAATAAACGCCGTCCTGGTAACGGCTACGGTAGTGGCCACCATGATGCCACACACCATTGAGGTTGGAGTGGGCACAGGCATGGTACCACCAGCCTCCCCGCTGGTACAGGGCGCAGTTACCTGAGGGAAGAGAGAATCCATGTCTTCTCACCAGAATAAAAGCCTCTACCAGCACCTCACTAGTACAAGGCTTTTACCAGGCATCCTCTGTCCCCATACTTTCTTCAGAGTAATAGCCTTAATTCCTTTCTTATCCCCTTACCAAAGTACAAGTCACATTTTCTCCACCCTTTCTGCAAACTAGGAGCTTTACCTCTCATTCCTTTATCAGGGAAAACAACCTTCTCTACTTCCTTTCTAGAATAAGAGTCCTAGCTCATAGCTCCCCCTATTCCCCACCCCCCGTCCCCCCACCACCTTTCACAAAGGCAGGAATCCTCTTACTGCCTCATCAGAGAATGAATCTGGACTCTGCACCCCCTACCAGAATAAGAGTCCTGTCCTCCACTCTCTTGTTTATCCTGATCCTTACCAGAGGGAAGTCTTACCCCACCCCCTTTCATTTCCTCACTAACAGTCTCCTACTCCCTTCCCCCACCACCACCAGAATAAGAGCTCTTTACCAGAATAGGAGTCTCGGTCCCTATCCACGGTGCTGAAAGGCTTGTCATTGTGCCAGGATAGAGAGTCTCCAGCATCTCCATGGTAATGGCCAAGCCGTAGGCGGTAGTGGTCACTCTCAGGCTCCAGGGAAAAACCATCATAGTGGGCACGTGCCCTGCGGCCTCCCCAGTCCTCAAGGAGCACCAGTAGCTCATGGTCCCCATGGCTGGTCAGCTGATGCACAGGTTCAAGGCCCAGCCAGTATTCCCCATCAGGCTGCCCAAAGCCCGCCTGGCAGAGCAGGAAAGTCAGGGAGTCAGAAGCAGGTCCCCTTCCCCTGCCCAGCCTTGCCCCAGCCACCTGTGCCCACCTTGTAGTGCTGCCAGGTAGTGAAGAAGTTGACGGAGCCATCTTGCCGCCTCTGGATCACAGTCCAGCCTCCACCCTCCAGCTGTTGCTCACACCATGCTGACATCACATGCCGGCCCACTCGTAGCTCATACACTCCGCTCCGTCCATGGCCTGCCTGGCGGGCCTCTGCACAATCCCGCCATGGGCCTACGGGCACAAGGATATGGGATAGGCACAACCTGGACAAGTCAACCCTTTACTGGAGTAAAAGTCCTGATTCTCACTGGTCCCCTTACCAGAACAGTCGAACTGCCTCTCCTATTCCCCTCTCCAGAATAAGAGCCCCAGTACCCCTTTTCTTACCTAAATAAGACTCTAAGTCATTCTTCTCTCACTAGAGCAAATGTGGAGCCTGGGATTCTTAAATTCTCCTTCTGTGGTCTCCTCATCAGAATAGAGGTCTTGAACATGGCCCTCTGAATTCCCTCAAATTCTCACCAAAGTAGCAGTCCTGAATCCCCTGCCCTCTTGTCAAAGTAAGAGTACCTCTCCTTATTTTCACACCACAGTAAGATTTTTGGTCTTTATCAAAGTAAGAGCCATATCTCCCTGTTCCATTATCAGAATAAAAGCATCATTTCCTCCAGTCCCCCCAGCATGAGAGGAATCTGGCATTAAAGTCCTGACTCATATTTCCCTCTATTCATGCTGCACTGGGAATCTCCTGGCTCCTCACACCCCCAACAGCCCTGCCCTTGTCTTACCTGCTGGCTTGGTAGAGACAGCAGGGTTCCCTGAGGGCACAGGAGAGGCCAAGGGCCCCTGCGGTCTCAGGGTCTGGTCTCTCTGGGATTCTGGGGATGAGTTTAGCCTCCTGCTGGTGTCATTGGTGCCACCTACCAGACTGACTGGAACCACAGGCACCAGGGGCGGTGGCAGGACCTGGGGTAACCAAGAGAGTTAGATGTGATTGCACTAACCCTTAGCCCAGCACGCTCTGGGCTCGTAAATCTCCCAGCACCCAGATGGGAAGATCAAGCAGGGGCGTGTATTGATCCTCCCAAGCCTAACTCTAGTAGTCAAGAAGAGACAGAGCTGGGCTTAAACTCCTGCTCTGGTGTTAATAGCTTAACCGATATGTGCCTCCAAACTTTTCTGTGAAGTAGGGATAATATGAGTACATCCAGTATTGAGTACTCACTCACTGAATCCTCCCAACAACCCTGTAAGTTAGGTACTGTCACAAAGCAACAATTGCTTATTCAAAACCTAGGGCGAGACATAATCCAGAATTTAGAATAATAAGGAGTTAGAAACAGTAATACAGGGTCTACCTTTATATTACCTAACACCCCCAACGAGGTCTTTGGTCTTTATCCACATATTAATAATATGCTTGATTATAGGATCCTATGAGTATTCATATTAGGTAGATAAGTAAAGACTTTAAGTAACTACCAGTTGCGTTTTGACCCAAATGAGTTACTGGGGAAGAGGTAGGGGGTCCGTTTTTGGAGCTTTTTGTATTTCGGAACTGAGAATCATGGGGTTGGGACTTCCCTAGCGGTCCAGTGGTTAAGATTCGGTGCTTCCACTGCAGGGGGCACCGGTTCGATCCCTGGTCGGGGAACGAAGATCCCGCATGCCCCGCAGCGCGGCCAAAAAAAACAAAAAACAAAAAACAGCATGGGGTTTCAGGAGGCCCATCTACTGAAGATGCTCACAAGAAGTGGCTGCTATTTGGGGAGGGGGATAGTTTCAGAGTTACCTGCTGCTGCTCGCCCGCACTCCCCGGACACAGGCGTTCCAGGCGGGAGATGAGGCCACTCTGCTGGCTGACCAGCTGTGCCAACTCGCGGAACTTGACGTCCAGCTGGTGGAAGCGGGCGGCGGCCCGCTGCGCCTCGGCCGAGGCGTTCAGCACGCGCTCCCCAAGCAGCGCCAGCGCGGCGGCAGGCTCCGCCCCCAGGCCTAGCCCCGCCCCCGGGCCCGCCTCGTGCTGCAGCTGCGCGCGCAGCTGGCCCAGGCGCGCGCTCAGGCCACGGCTCTCCTTGCGCAGCGCACGCACCTCGCCGGCTACAGCGCCGTCGGCCGTCGCCAGCCGCTGAAGTTCGCGCAGCATCTCCTCGTGGCGGCCCACTCGCACGCGCAGCGCCGCCACGTCGCTGACGTTCACGGCCTCCGGAGTCGGGCGCGGAGCCGCCGGCCCGCTCCAGCACACGGCGCCTGTGAACTTCTGCGGGGGCAGCACGAAGGTGTAGGTGCAGCGCGGGGCGGCTGCGCGCGCCCACCAGGCGTCCAGCAAGAGCAGCAGCTGAATCGTGAGCAGCCGGGGTGCCGACATGGCGGACCTGCAGGCAGAGGATGCACGAGAAGGAGGGGGCCCCGGAACCCAGGCTCGACCCCCGACTCTCAAGCTGGGCCAAACCTATCTGGTCCCACGCGGGAATGCACATGTGTACACCTGCGTAGATCAGGGTCCACACACGCCCGCCTGCATCCCTTTCCCTGCCCCAAGGCTGGAGATACTCCAATAGAATCCAGCTCTGGCCTCGCTACTGAGTTCCAGGCGCCCTGCGGGTCAGTATGTCTCGTCCATTCATTCAGCAAGCATTCCCTGAGTGCTTACTGTGTGCTGGCCTCAGTTCTACGCGCTGGGAATACAGTTGGAAACAAAACACAAAAATCCCTGCCCTGGTGAGCAAGGACCAAATAAACTTAGAATTAATAGAGTGTATTAGACAGCCCTAGGTACTAAAGATAAAAGGTACTTTTAGTAAAAGACAGAGGAGAATTCCCTGGGTGTCCAGTGGTTAAGACTCCCAGCTTCCATTGTTCGATCCCTAGTCTGGGAACTAAGATCCCGCAACCTGCACGGCGCGGCCAAAGAAACAAACAACAACTACAAAAAAAACAAAACAAAAAAAAAAAACAGTAAAAGAGATATGGGGATATGTGCAGGGGCAATTTGAGAGGAGGGAAGACCTGGAAGAGTGACAGTTTTGAACAGACATGAAAGAGGTGAGGGAGGAAACCATGGGGGTATCTGGGAGAAAAGAGGTCCCTGGCAGGGGGAACAGAAAGTACAAAGGCCCTGAGCTTGGACCATGCCTGATGTATTAAAGGAACCTGGAGGAGACTGGAGCAGAAGCCATGGGAAAACAGGTGGCGAGGGTGAGGGGAGATGAGGGGAAAGTCTCACTAATTCAGTCTAGTAGAGGACACCCTATTTCCCAGGTCCTCAGACCAAAACTCCAGAGTCATCCATGTCTCTTCATGGCAGATGGAACCCATCAGCCAGGCCTGTCAGCTCTTGTGTTTAGACCCTGAATTCCTCCACATTCCCCCCCATTCTCACTCCCTCCCATGATCCCAGCTCAAGACACCATCTGGATTTCCTTAGAGCAGCTGCCTGCCAGGTCTCCAGGCTTCCATCCTCAGCCTCTGCTCTGTTTCTCCCACAGTGGCCAGAGGATACCCGTGAACACCCAAGTCAGGTCACGTCCCTCCTCTGCTCAGGACCTCTGTGGCTTCCTCCTCACTCCGAGGAAAAGCCCAAGTCCTCGCTGCAGCCCACAAGGCCCTGCATGCTCTGCCCAGCCCCCTCCCTGCCCTCCCCTCCTCCCATTCACCCTCCCACCCACCGCACTCACTCTGCTCAGGCACCCTGGCCTGGCTGTTCCTCAAACACACAAGGGACCCTCCAGCCTCAGAGCCTTTGCACTTGCTGTTTCCGCAGCCTGGAATATTCTTCCCTGAATTTATCACAGCTCCCCTGTCTCTCCTTATTCAGGTCTCAGCTCAGCTGTCTCCTCAGAAGCCCTCTTTGAGGGACTTCCCTGGTGGCACAGTGGTTAAGAATCCGCCTGCCAGTGCAGCGGACACGGGTTCGATCTCTGGTCCGGGAAGATCCCACATGCCTCAGAGCAACGAAGCCCGTGTGCCACAGCTACTGAGCCTGTGCTCTAGAGCCCGCGAGCCACAACTACTGAGCCTGCGTGCCACACTACTGAAGCCCATGCGCCTGGAGCCCGTGCTCTGCAACAAAAGAAGCCACTGCAATGAGAAGCCCGTGCACCACAACGAAGAGTAGCCCCTGCTCACCGCAACTAGATAAAGCCCGCGTGCAGCAAAGACGACCCAACACGGCCAAAAATAAATTTAAAAAAAAAAAGCCCTCTTCGGCTACCCCACTTAGAGTTGCCCTGCTTGGGCACGCCCTAGCACAGTCCATCTATTTCATTTTAGCATTTATCACTCTGCAATTGCCTTGTTTGTTTGCCATTGTTTATGATCTGAATTCCTCCACCAAAACATCAGCTCCCAGAGGCTGAGCCTGGGTTTTGTTCACTGCTCTGTCTGCAGCGCCTAAAACAGTGCCAGGTGTCACACACACCCCGCAACACCCACATGCCCCGGGTCTGCCCACATGCCCCGCCCCCACCAGGTGTTCCCTGGCTCCCACAGGTGAGCTTATACAGGTGTCCTCGCTCAACAGTGTATACTTGTGGCCACCAACCCACGGCCCTGCAGGATCCACACGCGGGCCTCCATTGTCTTCATTCCTGGGGTTCACACACTAGCAGGCTGTCTGATGGGGAAACACATCCCTCCCACGTGCACATGCCAACATTAAGAAAATGTTCCACATGTCCACATTCTGGCCCTGTCCACGCCAAGATCCACCATATCCAAACCCACACATCCTGGTGGCCACACAGGACCATGTCCTGCAGGCTTCACTGTCACACACATTGCCTTGTTCACACACTCTACAAACATTCCTTGAGCACCTGTTGTGTGTCAGGAGCTGTTCCAGGAGATGGGGACACAGCTGTGCCCAACACAGACAAAACCCCTGCCCTCGTGGAGCAGGTTGGGAAAACAGATGGTGGGTAGGCCAGAGGTAATTGCTTAGTAGAGAAACAGGGAAGGTGGTGGGAGACCTGGGCTGGGGGGGCATTTTAAATAGAGGAGTCAGACCTTACTGAGAAGATGACACTTGAGTGAAGACCTGAAGGAAGAGAGAGAAAGGGAAGAGCATTCAAGCAGAGGGAACAGCAAGTGCAAAGGCCCTGAGGTGGAACCTTATTTGATATGCCCAAGGAATAGCAGGAAGCCTGTAAGGCTGCAACAGAATGAGTGAGGGGGAGAGCAGGAGGAAGTGAGGACAAGGAGGTGATGGGGGCAAAGTGTGCAGGGCCTTGTGAACCTTGAGGAGGATTGGGGGTTTTACTCTGAGTCATGTGGGAACCATGGAGGGTTCTGTGCTGGAGAAAGGCACATTCACTACTGTACTCACACCCCAAGCACTAGCTACCAAGGGCAGAGCAGGGTCCTCTCATTGCTGCCCCCCACCCGAAGACATCAGGCCCTCCACAGCAGGGATGGACCAAACCCGTTGGAACTAGAGTGTGTGTAACATCCACTGCCTTCCAGGATCTCAGCCTGGGGTAAAGAGGAGGTCTGGGGAGTCCCCCAGCCAAGCCAAGGCCCAGGTTTCCCAACAGACAGATTCAGCCTCCACCTGCCCTCCCACCCTCCTGCGCTCTCACCTCTCACGACCAAGACCCTGAGTTCAGCAAGGCCCGCAGCAGACACAAGAAGTCCGAGGAGGAGCTGAGGGTCCAGCAGGGCCTCTGAACTGGAGAAGGGGAGAGGCTGGTGGGAGAGCAGGAGGGAGGAGGCTTGGTAACCACCCAGAGCCTGGGACTAGAGCGGTGATGCTGAGCCCAGGAGCTCCAACTGTAAATATTTAGCATTCCCTATGTGAGAACTGAGGCAGAATTGCCAGACCCTCCTGCCCAGGCCACCAGAGCCTGATAACACAGTTCAGTGCCCTGGACGTTCCCCCCACAGCAGAGCACAGAGCGTGGGAGGCTGCAGGCCCAGGGAGGCTGGGTGGATCCCAGCCTCAGACATAGACAGACAGACACAGACACACAGACACACACACACACACACACACACACACACACACAGACACACACACACACACCACAGAGAGCAACAGTAGCGAATATCAGCGGTACCTGCTGCCTGTCAGGCATGACTCTAAACTCCACATTTTTTTTTAAACTCTACATTTTGTATCTCATTTAATCCTAGCAACCAGAGCTGGTTTCTGTATGTAGCCACATTTTACAGCAGAGAACGGAGACTCAGAGAGGGTGAGCAACTTGCCTGTGGTCACACAGCCAAAGAAAGGATCGGCAATGAGATTCGGCACAGGTAACATGGCTCCAGAACTCACACACATATACCACAACAGTCACACACACACCTCTGTGTGTGCACATAACAGTAGAACACAAAGACACACACGGATACCCAATGAGACATGCAAACCACTGCACAAAGCAGCAAAGATAGACAGATGGAATCTGTGTGTGTATGTGTATGTGTGTGTGTCTGTGGATTTTCCTGGCACAGACAGTTACAACAACATAACTGGAGGGAATTCCCTGGGGGTCCAGTGGTTAGGACTCAGCACTTTCACTGCTGGTGCCCAGTTTCGATCCCTCGTCTGGGGACTAAGATCCCACAAGCCGCGTGGTGCAGTCAAAAAAAAAAAAAAAAAAGACACAACTGGAAATAGCACAGATTTGGGAAGCAACTGTGTGTTCAAAATGTGGTCACAGGACTTCCCTGGTGGCGCAGTGGTTAAGAATCCGCCTGCCAATGCAGGGGACATGAGTTCGAGCCCTGGTCCGGGAAGATCCCACATGCCTCGGAGCAACTAAGCCCGTGCGCCACAACTAGTGAGCCTGCGCTCTAGAGTCCTCGAGCCACAGCTACTGATCCCACGTGCCACAGCTACTGAAGCCCGCGCGCCTAGAGCCCACACTCCACAGCAAGAGAAGCCACCGCAATGAGAAGCCCGCTCACCACAACAAAGAGTAGCTCCCACTCGCTGCAACTAGAGAAAGCCTGCGTGCAGCAACGAAGACCCAACGCAGCCAAAAATAAATTAATTAATTAATTAAAATAATAATAATAATCCGCCTGCCAGTGCAGGGGACACAGGTTCGATCCCTGGTCCAGGAAGATCCCACAGGCCGGGGAGCAACTAAGCCCGTGCGCCACAACTACTGAGCCTGCGCTCTAGAGCCCGCGAGCCACAGCTACTGAGCCCGCGTGCCACAACTACTAAAGCCTGTGCACCTAGAGCCCGTGCTCCACAACAAAGAGAAGCCACCACCATGAGAAGCCCGCGAAACGCAACAAAGAGTAGCCCCCGCTCGCCGCAACTAGAGAAAGACCACACGCAGCAACGAAGACCCAACGCAGCCAAAAATAAATTAATTAATTAAAAAAACAACAACAAAAACTAAAAACAAAATGCGGTCACACACCACGACTTAAAGGAAAATACCCCGTGGGCTGAGCGTGTCTGTAAATCTGCATCAGGCACGTACACACCCAGGTACACGTGGTCACACACTGGCAAGCGCAGAGACACAAACCAGGCACACGGCGAGCCCCTGATACCCGCCCACAGCCCCGCGCAAGTTTCCATTTATCTCCCACACACACTCTCACATCCTCACACAGGTCAGGTCCTGCAGGGCCGAAAACAGACAGAAGTAACCCACACAATCATGTCTCTGAGGAACAAAGTGACTCACGTAGAGCCCCCACCAGGCTAGGGTCTCCGACTTGTAAGAAGGCCTCCCGGACTAGCAGTCTCCTCCCAGTTCCTACAGTCCTGAACTCGTAACCCGAGTGGCCTCCCGGGCTGAAGGAGGAAATGGTCGTCCCAGATCTGAGAGAGGCTGCCAGGCTGGGCTCCCGGCCTGGGCTGGAGCCCCCCCCCACGCTGGGCCCCCTCCAGCTTCCCCCACTGGCAGCAGAGAGAGAAGAAACCTCATAAGTCAAGGAGAGGGGATGACAGGAGGGAAAGAGAGTCAAAGAGACAGAGAAGGAGAAATGTCTGGGAGATCAGGAGAGAGATGGGAGATGGGGATAGAGATGAGAAGAGAGAAATGGGGATAGGGACAGAGAGAGAGAGAGAGAGAGGAGAAAGATGGAAACTTACAGATGATGAAGGAGACAATTTTTGGCAAGTTCAAAGCTGGGTAGAGGGAGACAGAGACAGGGAGAAGACAGGGATGGGGACGGGGAGACAGAAGGGGGCAGAGGAGAAAGAATTGGAGTAGGGAGACAGATAGGAGAGGGGAGGCAAAGGGTGGGGAGACAAATGGGGGAGGGGAGGCAAATGGGGAGGGGAGACAGATGGGGGAAGGAAACAGATGGAACAAGGAGAGAGATGTTGGGGGATCTCTTCCCCCCACCCGAAGGTTCTGGGGAAGAAGCCAGAGGCCTGAGGCCAAGGCTGGGGCTTTGAGCGGAAACTGGGAGGGGGTGAATTATTCACGAAGCTCCCGCCTTGCTCTGAATTTCCCGAAGGTGATGTGGAATTTCCATCCCTCAGCCCGTCCGCAGACAGGGCCCCCGCGGGGGACAGCTGGTCCTCAGGAGCTGGGGCCCAAATGAGCAACTGCCAAGGTGCTATCCCCTTTTCAGGCCCCCAAGTGCCTGGCGCCAGTGTGCCAAGTACTGTGCATACATCATCTCTCTTAATTCGCGGGTCAGAGAGGAAATGATGATCATCCTCACTTTGGGATACTCTAGGAGCCTTGGAGTGGAGAACGTGTGCCTCAAAATCGCACAGCTGGTGGAAATGGCCGAGGCGGGATTCGAACCCATGTCTCATTTCGAACCGTGCCCACCCCCGGTTTCCACAGAAACAGGCACCAGGTGTCTCCATAGCAACCCCTCCGAGGAGGTGTCCCGCGACCTGGTGCGCATGCCCGTGTGGTGACGTCATCACGCAGCGGCGCCTCACGTAGTCGCCTCGCCGGCGCCGGAAGTGAGCAGTGCGGCGCCGGAAGCAGCCAGCAGAAGAGGCCTCGAGGAAGAGACGGTGGCATGGGACAGTCGGGGCGGGTGAGGCGCGGCGGCCAGGAAAGCGGGCAGCGCGGGCGGGGTCCCGGCGGTGGCCGCAGTGCTCACCTCTCGCCTCTCGCCCCCGCAGTCCCGGCACCAGAAGCGGGCGCGCGCCCAGGCGCACCTCCGCAACCTCGAGGCCTATGCCGCACAGCCGCACTCTTTCGTGTTCCCTCGGGGCCGCGCGGGTCGCAGCGTCCGACAGCTCAGCCTGGACTTGCGGCGGGTCATGGAGCCGCTCACCGCCACCCGCCTGCAGGTCTGCATCGCCCAGCCCACCTCCACCCGCCGTGGGCCCCGTCGTCTGCGGGGGTGGCTCCATTCTCGAAACCGCGCGAGGCCTCAGTCTCCCTGGCTGGAGAAAGGAACCCTTATGGGGACCACCGTGGCTGCCTCTCAGGGTTTTGAGTGGCAGCAGCGAGGGCGAGCAGATGAACCGCACCCAGCTTGGCTGGGCGCCTAGGGCTGGTGGTTAAGAGGGGACTCTGGAATCAGCAAAGCTGGCTTCTCTCAAAGGCCTCCATCAAGTTACTTCACCAGTCTGGGCCTCAGTTGGTCGTCGAGGGACAGAGGCAGTGCTCAAGATTCAAGTCTGACTGGCTCTAGAGGCCAAGAGCATTCCACTCTCTCCTCCCCCCTTCTTCCGAGGGTTAAATGCAAGAAAGGGCATAACAGCTTAGGCGTATAGGCTTTGTTCAATAAGGGGATATCAGTGATCATCCCTTTTTCTTTTTGCCGTTTCCAGATTCGAAAGAAAAACTCTCTGAAAGATTGTGTGGCAGTGGCTGGGCCCCTTGGGGTCACACACTTCCTGATCTTGAGCAAAACGGAGACCAGTGTCTACTTTGTGAGTGGACGCTCTCACCGGTCACTCCCCCACCCCCTCCTCCTCCCCCAGCTCTCATGATGACCCCTTGTGCCTCTGAGCTGCCGTGATTCTGGCTTCAAAGTAAACGCTCTGAAGAGATGGGCAGAGGTGCCCATTCCCCCTGCTCCCTAGTTGGACACCTCGACCCTCACTGATCCTTTTTTTCTGTAGAAGCTGATGCGCCTCCCGGGAGGCCCTACCTTAACCTTCCAGATCCACAAGGTAAGGACTAGAGGTGGTATGAGGCCTCCGAGGGGTGGGAGCTGGGTTTGGGGATTGCCCCAGCCACGTGTGCTTGGCGGTCACCCACTCGTCACCCTGTCCTGCAGTACACCTTGGTGCGTGATGTGGTTTCTTCGCTGCGACGTCACCGGATGCACGAGCAGCAGTTTGCCCACCCTCCTCTCCTGGTGCTCAACAGCTTTGGCCCCCACGGCATGCATGTGAAGCTCATGGCCACCATGTTCCAGAACCTGTTCCCCTCCATCAACGTGCACAAGGTGGGCTGGGCCAGCCGTGGTGGCAGGCGGTGGGGCAGGCCACAGTTACCACGCAAGGCCCTGGGGTTGACTGCTCAGTCCTCCCCTCCTAGCATTGAGGCTGAGAGCTCCGGGTTCTGAGGTCGAATCCCACTCAGAACGTTCTAGGACACTGGGCAAGAGGCTTCCCCCATGATCTGCCATCCCATCTGGCAGGTGGAAAACGATGCCCATAGTGCTTTATTTCCTAAATGCGTGTTGAGTGCTGGTCTAAGTAGAGTAGCGTGTATCGTGGCTCCATCTTACAGAGGGGGAAACTGAGGCTGACAGAGGTGAAGTCACTAGTCTCAGATCAGATACGAGGGACAAGAAGGCAGGACCAGATTTTTAAAATCTGTCTGGCTGCAGAGCCCCTGCTTCTAATCCCTGGCACCAGTGGATCTCAAGTTAGCCTTGTTAGATGCCAGTCACCAGGAAGTCCGGTGTCGACGGCCTCAGTGGGCCTCGGAACCAGGATTTCTAGCCAACGTCCAGGTAGCCCATGGACACCAATTGCAGCCCCATCCGTCCCTGCAGTGCTGTCAGCACTCTGTGCCCTTTTACTGTGAGGTTTCAGGAGTGCAGTCATAGCCGAGGCCTGGCATGGGCTCCAGCATACAGTGGGGCCTGGGTGCAGCTCACGTGGTGCCATGCCTTCTCTTCTCTCCCTTCCAGGTGAACCTGAACACCATCAAGCGCTGTCTTCTCATCAACTACAACCCTGAGTCCCAGGAGCTGGATTTCCGCCATTAGTGAGTCCGGGGTGGGCTGGCGGGTGTGGCCCCGCTCTGCGGCTGATGACGGCACTGCTACTGAGCCTCTGTGATTGCTTAGTCCCAAAGTACACGCTCTGATGGACCAGGGAAAGGGTTGGTGGGGGGTGGAGCTCACCGGCGACCCCATGGCTCCTGACCCCCGTTCTCCCTCACTCTGACCCCTGCAGTAGCATCAGAGTTGTCCCTGTGGGTGCAAGTCGTGGGATGAAGAAACTTCTTCAGGAGAAGTTCCCCAACATGAGTCGCTTGCAGGACGTCAGTGAGCTGTTGGCCACGTGAGGAGGGCTCAGGGTGGGGGCGAGGGGCCACCGCACGCCAGCGGGCCCCAGAGCCGTCACAGGAGCCTGGGATCCCCTGCTGAGCCCCGTGTGTGCCCCGCACAGGGGCGCAGGGCTGTCCGAGAGTGAAGCGGAGCCAGACGGTGAGCACAATATCACGGAGCTGCCCCAGGCCGTGGCAGGGCGCGGCAACATGCGGGCCCAACAGAGCGCCGTTCGGCTCACCGAGGTGAGGCCCAGCCCGGGGCAGGCCCTGTGGCTTCCGCCAGCCTCGAGGAGGGACTGACACCCCCTCCCCCAACCCCCTCCCCCATTCCTCCAGATCGGGCCTCGGATGACACTGCAGCTCATCAAGATCCAGGAGGGTGTAGGAGAAGGGAACGTGCTGTTCCACAGTTTTGGTAAGGATGGGGCTGGAGGGGCAGCAGGGTCTGAGGCCTGATCGAAGGTGGGTCTCAAGGTGCTGGGGGGCTCACCTGGATCTTGGTGAAGGCCTCAGTGGCTGTCTCTTCCCATTTAGTGCACAAAACAGAGGAGGAACTGCAGGCCATCCTGGCAGCCAAGGAGGAGAAGCTGCAGCTCAAGGCCCAGAGGCAGGACCAGCAGGCCCAGAACGTTCAACGCAAGCGAGAGCAGCGAGAGGCCCACAAGTGTGTGGTCACCAGGCGGATGAGTCGGGGTCCTGGGCACAGGCTGCCACGTTGACCAATGTTCCTCCTCTAGGAAGAAGAGCCTGGCGGGCATGAAGCGGGCACAGGCAGAGGCTGATGGGGACAGCGATGCAGAGGATCCCGGGGCCCCTCCAGAGGCAGAGGGGGTCAGCCAGCAAGAGGAAGAGGAGGATGAGGCCGAGTATTTCCGCCAGGCTGTGGGCGAGGAGCCTGATGAGGGTGTGTGGCAGGCAGGGGTCAGTGTAGCTGGGCACCATGGCCTTGTCTTTCCCTGTGCCCTGGTGGTCCTGACACAGTCTCTTCCCACAGACATGTTCCCAAAGGCAGCCAAGTGCAGGCGGCCTGCCGGGCCCCCAGGCAAGAAGCGACGGGTAAAGGAACGGAAGCCAGACCGAGTCAGTGACCGGAGGCCTCCAAAGGCCAAGGGCAGACACCCGGAGGCCCAGGCCAAGGTGGGACCCAGAGGGGCTGCCCGGGACCACAGGCGAGGCCGACCGAAGAGAGTAGCTTGAGGCCAAGCCCGGGTGGCAGGTGGAATGCCCCAGATTGGGGCCTGAGAAATGCTGCCCTGGGCTCCCCACCTCCTGGGCCTCCACGTGCAGCCCTCGGTTTCCTTTCATAAAGGAGAACTGTTTTCCTAACCTCCCTCTCTAATAAACTGATTTCTCATGAGTCTTAGTCTGCGCTTGAAATGGGGGGCCTGGTTTCTGCCCAAAACCCGGGCCCATTTCACCGACCCTGGGCAGTGGAAGTGCAGGGCCTTGTTTCACAGGCAAGGGTGACGGGCGGATTTGACCCTGCTTTGGCGCCTTGGGGTCCTGGGCCCCTCCCGCAGCCTACCAAGGGCCCCCGCGAGCAGATGGGCCAGCTCTGGAGGATCGGGTGTCATGAGGAAGGAAACGGGGGGGGGGGGGGGGGAGTGAGGCGTGTCCCCAGACCCACTCTGCAGGCTGAAGGAGGTGCTGCTGGGAAGGGGAGGGGCCAGCAGCGCTGCTGGTAGCTCAGCAAAGGACCGTGTGCAGCACAGCACACGGGCTGCAGACGTAGAGGCAGGCCATGCGGGCCACGGCCACCACCGCCTCAGGTGAGGAGCCGGCACTGCTGGGTCGGTTGAGCCAGGCACACATCCAGTGCCATGGGGGTGGAGGCGGCCGGCTCCTGGAAGGCAGAGGGGAGAAGGGTTAAGAATCACGTCTGGACCGACTTCCTCCCAGGGCGGAGGGATGGGATAGGAAGGCAGAAGTGAGAGTGGGGTAGCTGGCAGGGTCAGGGAAGGGGTACATGCACCTCAGAGCTGGCCAGCCTGCTGGACTAACTGGAGACAGGCCAATTCTCAGGTTGGAAAGGTGGGGTGTGTGAAGGATCAACTGCAGAGCTCAGCTTTCCCCCACACTGCTCAGTCCCAGGTGCTGTTCTGGGCACTGGGAAGCCAGTAGCAGGGCACTGCCCCACCCTCAGGAGGGAACATTCTGGGTATTTTTCTTACAGTGATCAGATGGAGATACAAGCTGTGGCAAAAAAATAAGCAGGGTAGGGGACCAAGGGTGCAGTCACGTTAGGGTGGTCTCAGGTCCTCTCTCAGGACCAGACCAGGAGGAGGTGAGTAGGACAGCCTTAAGGACGCCTGTTGCCCGTGACTCAGTGCAAAGGCCCTGAGGCAGGCTGTGCCTTAAGGAACAGCCAGGACACTATGGTCACAGGGAGCTAGGAGTGGGAAATGAGAAGAGCCAGTGGGGTGAGAGGGATAGCTCCTGCAGGGCCCTTTGCGAAAAGGTGAGTGCTGGCTTTTCCTCCATGTGAGGAGGAAGCCGGAAGCCGGGGAGGGCTGGGAGGATAGGGATGTGACCTGTCTCAGGTGCCCTTTGGAGGCTGTGAGAGAACAGATGGGTGAGGGCCAGAGCAGGGAGACCCAAGTGGAGCCAACAGATAGATCGTGGGGGCTGGACTTGGGTGACACTAAGGCGGTGACAGACTGACAGATGGGACTTGGAGTTGTGTAGTGGGGTGGGACACTCCCCTGGGCTCCCTCTCCTCCACCCCAGGCCCCGATGGCTCTGGGTGGTCACTGCCAGGTTACACGCGTCCCTGGTTCTTTTTCTTTATTTGGCTGCGTTGGGTCTTCGTTGCTGTGCGCGGGGGGTTTCTCTAGTTGTGGGAAGTGGGGGCCACTCTTCGTTGCGGTGCGTGGGCTTCTCATTGCGGTGGCTTCTCTTGTTGCAGAGTGCGGGCTCTAAGTGCCCAGGCTTCAGTAGCTGTGGCTTTCGGACTACTGAGCGTGCGCTCAGTAGTTGTGGTGCACAGGCTTAGTTGCTCCGCGGCATGTGGGATCTCCCTGGACCAGGGCTCGAACTCGTGTCCCCTGCGTTGGCAGGTGTTTTCTTAACCACTGCGCCACCAGGGAAGCCCGCGTCCCTGGTTCTTGCTCCAGCTGGCTCTTGATGGTGCGGGACACAGAGAGAGCCTGAATGAAGGACTCTGTGCTTCTAACCTCTCTGGGTCTCTGGGCCTCTTCGTACAGATAGATTCCCTCTGTATGAAGGAGCTGTGGTTGGCCCCCGCTCCTGGGTGTGGAAAAGTACTCAGTGGAAGTATGCCCCGCAAAGGGGTCCTGGCACACAGTCGGTGTGGGTGCCACAGTGTTCCCGACTCTGAAGGCGGCGGGAGCCACGGTCAGGGACAGGGCTGATGCAGCAATGCTCTCTGCCCCAGGTCCCACACACTGCCCAGCCAACTTCTCGGCGGCTGCTGACCACATCCTCAGCGGCTTCCAGGAAGACTTTCTGTGGCCCATGCTGGTGGCTGTGTTTCTGGTGGCCTTGGCTGGCAACAGCCTGGCCCTGTACCGCTTCTGCACCCAGGAGCATCGCCCTTGGCACCCAGCCGTGATCTTCTCAGCCCAGCTGGCAGTCAGCGACCTGCTCTACGCCCTGACGCTGCCCCCGCTGGCCGCCTACTACTACCCACCCAAACACTGGAGCTACGGGGAGGCTGCCTGCCGCCTGGAGCGCTTCCTCTTCACCTGCAACCTGCTGGGCAGCGTCATCTTCATCACCTGCATCAGCCTCAACCGCTACCTGGGCATCGCCCACCCCTTCTTCACCCACAGCCAACTGCGGCCCAAGCACGCCTGGGCTATCAGTGCTGCCGGCTGGGCACTGGCGGCCCTGCTGGCCGCACCCATGCTCAGCTTCTCCCACCTGAGTGGGCCACAGGAGGAAGGCAAGTGCACCGTGGACAGGCCTGATGCCTGCATCAAGTGCCTGGGGACAGCGGATGACAACCAGCTTGAGGCCTACAGGGTCTACAGCCTGGCGCTTGTGGCACTGGGCTGCGGCCTGCCACTGCTGCTCAGCCTGGTGGCCTACAGCGCCCTCGGGCAGGCCGTGCAGCAGAGCCACGGCATGACGGCGGCCAACAAGCTGCGCGTGATGGCGCTGGTGGCCAGTGGCATTGCCCTCTACGCTAGTTCCTATGTGCCCTACTACGTCACGGGGGTGCTCAACGTGCATGCCCGGCGGCGCTGGAGAGCCCTCTGCCCAGGCTTTGCAAGCGTGGCCCAGGCTAAGGCGGCGTTGGGCTGGAGGACGTACGTGGCCCACCAGGTAACACGGGGCCTAGTTCCCCTGGCCATCTGCATACACCCGCTGCTCTACATGGCTGTGGTGCCCAGCCTGGACTGCTGCCGCCGATGCTGCCCTGGCTGCAGGCAGGGGCGGGCCCCAGAGAACACGGAGTGCTCCGGCCAAGCCGTGCCCCTCAATGTCACAGCCACCCCCAAAACCTCGGGGCCCCAGTCCCGAGTTGAGCCCATGACCTAGCCCATCTTCAGCCCCCTCCTCATCACGAGACACCGGGACCCAGCAGCAGAATGGAGGCTGAGAGCACAGCAGGCCCCTGGCTCTGATCCCCCGAGAGGCCCTGAGCCAAAACTTCCTCCCCAAAGAAAGGCCTGTATAGGGACCAGGGAGCGCCCAAGCCAGAGCAGCAGGAATTGCCACCCGCAGCAGTAACCCCGGGCAGGGCCAGGGAGCAAACCCACAACGGGGGAAGGGGGGAGGGGGCCTGGCCCCGCCCACCACAGTGTGAGTGCCATCTGCGAATAAATGGAACAGCACAGGGTGATGGAGACCTTTTATTGCCCTCGGAGCCCCCTGCTTCCGGAGGCTGCCCTCGGTCGCTGAAGGATCCCGGGGCTGGGGGCCCAGCAGCAGCAGCCGGCTTAGTTGGTTGACGGCCTAGAGAGGGAAACACGAGGTGGCTGAGGATGGGAAGTATAGGGGCTTCAGACCCCTAAGGAAATCCCAAGAGCAGCCCCTACACCCACACCACAGGGAACTCAACGGGGATGAGGGGGACGGGGCAGGACGAGACCGGGTGGCGGCGCAGAGCACACGACGAGCCGGACCGGTGGGAAGCAGCTGGCCCCGCCGCGCATGGGCTGTGCGCCCCTCCGTGAGAGGAGGAGGATAGTAAATGACCTGCGCCCCAGGACAGCCTTTGTGGCTGTTAACCTGGCCTGGGGCCTGCAGTCAGCCCGAGCGTCTGTGGGCCGCGACGCCGTGGGGGGCAGGGGAAGGCAGGGGTCTCACTTGGCCCACTCGACGTTGAGGATGAGGTGGTCGTAGCCGAAGCCGGACACCCCGGCAATGGCGCGAGCGGCGTCCTCGCGGCGGTGGAAGCTGATGAAGGCAAAGCCCTGGGGGAGGGGGTGGGGTCAGGGACGCTCAAGGCACAGCTGGGACCGATGGAGGACCCCTCCCCGCCCCCCGGCCGCCAGCCCACCTTGGACTGGCCGGTGGTCTTGTCCTTTGCCAGGTAGATGCGGGAGATGGAGCCGAAGGGCCGGAAGAGCTCCTGCAGGTCGGTCTCACGAGTGTCCTCGGACAGGTTGGTGACGCGGATGGTGGCGTTGTCGTCGGCTGGGCAGGCGAGAGGCATCTGTAAGGGGCCGGCCCCGCCCGCGGGATAATCACAGGGTGCAGGGAGGTGCCCGCCCGCCGGCCCGGTGCCAGGGTGCCCTCGCCACCTCACCTCTGCGGTTGGGCTGCATGGATTCCCCGCGGCGGCTGGCTCCATCCCGCAGGCTCGGAGGCACATACTTCCCCGTCTTGTTCTGAGTGGCCTGCACAGGCTCCAGCTCTGGAGACCAAAAGCAAGGCCCAGTCAGGCCTCCCCAGGCACAGACCTGCCCCAGGATGCTGGCGGCTCCAGCCACGGCCCTGCCCAAGCACCATCTGTCAAACCACAGGTGATCGGTTGATTCCTTCAAGGCCTTGTGGTCACAACAACTTAAAGGTCACGTGCAGGAAGCTGACACCACCTCAACACCCTGCCGGTGGCACAGGAAGAGCAAGAGAACCCACAGGGGTTGACGGCAACGTCCAGCCTCACAACACATGGGAAGACAGGTACACAGGGTTAAGGACAGCCCCCAGGTACCTGCCCCCGGGCAGGTGACAAGTGGCTGCTCACCTGGGTGAGTCTGCTCCTCGGTGTGGGCGTGCAAACACAGCGCACTCGAGTCAGGAAACTCACAGACACATCCGGGGAACAACCGTCTCCCCACCACTCACGGTGTATGTAGTCACACACGCGGCCGTGCCCACGAGCGGCTCTCACAGCCCCCAGTGAGGAGAGACAGGTGACATCACCAGCAGTCAGAGCACCCACCTGCCAGTCTCTCTCACACAAACAAACGTGGCCTGTGGTCACAGCCTTGCAGTGCAGACACTGTTGTGTGGGAGACGACAGCCGCCAGCAGTGGCGGTCCTGTTCAGATGCCAGGTGACGACCCACGACTCTCCCAGAGGCGCACACAATCCCCGTCCTCCACCCCACAGCCTGCCAGCCGCATCCCCGGGCCCTGGCACCTCCGGGCAGCTTCTCCTTCTCGCCAGTGGACAGGCCCAGCTGCTCGGCCAGCTCCTTCTGCATGGGCCCCAGCGTGTCCTTGTAGGGGCAGCGGGTGGTCCAGTGGTCACCCTTGCAGATTCGGCAGGACACGATCTTCTGGCCCTTGAGCTTGTTCATCGGGTCCTCCTCTTCCTGGCAGTTCAGATCCTGGCGGGGCAGGTCGGAGCAACTCAGACTGGGCTGGCACAGCCCCAACACCACCACCACCCTGGCCACTGGCCCCCAGCCTCTTGGCCCACTTACCTCTTTGCTGGTGATGAATGTCATGGATACATCATCGCTGACGGTGGTGGTGGCCACATTGGGCCCTGGTGGGTCAAACTCTGAGTTCCCAAACTTCTTCCAGTTCTGAGCTCAGGGCGGGATAGGGGACAGGTCAGGGCAAGGACAAATGGGACCCCCTCCGCTGGCACCCTAGACTTACAAGCGCCACCTCCAGGGTGTCTTGGCCTTGAACCCCACTCACCACCCTCCCCAAATTCTCCTCAAGGCAGTGGTGATGACAGTTCCTGTTCCCTGAGTGCCTGCCGGGCCCTAGCTTCATGCCAGCTCCAGGAGGCAAGGGCAGCTCTCAGCCCCATGCTCCAGATGAGAGAACTGAGGCTCAGCGGGGCAACGGCTCCACAGCCAACAGCTCCTGGTGGGGGCCATGCGGGTGGCGGACCAGCTCCCACCATGGAGTGATGCTCAGGGGTGTGCAGGGTCACCCAGACTTCCAGGGGCCTTGAGCTAATTAAACAACCTGAACCTCAACTTCCTCCCCTATAAAAAAGGGACCACAATGCTCCCCACACCTCCCCAGAACGCTACGGGGACTGAATGAGAAAATACTTCCTGCAAAGCACCTGGGTCTAACACAGAGAAAGTACGCAGATAATTGTGCCAAATGTATTTATTGCTATCACTTCTTCAGCCGTGACAGCCACCTGAGGAGAAGGCTTGGCTCTGTTCCTCCTGGTAGACAACCTAAGAGGAGTAAAAATCAACCCCACCCACTGCTGCACCTGCTGGACTTTTCAGGGCCCCCATAGACTGCAAACAGGCCTCAGTTCTGCTGCAGTAAAACAAGTACAAACAGTTAAACCCCACTTCTAAAAATAAAGGTACCGGGGAAAAGGATTCCTATTTTTCTCTGAGTCAGCCCTGGAGGCGCCCCCAAGACGGGGAGAAGGGTCTTACCTTCCTCCCTTTTTTTTTTTTTTTTTTTTAAATTCTTTTCTTTTTTTGGCCACACTACGCACGGCATGCAGGATCTTAGTTCCCCGACTGGGAATCGAACCCATGCCTCCTGCAGTGGAGGCGCAGATCCCTAACCACCGGACCGCCAGGGAAGTCCTTACCTTCCTCCTTGCCACAGCCTTTGAGGCCTTCCGGGTCTCAATTCTGAAGGTGCGAACAATCTGTAGACAGAAGGGGAGACGTTTGGGCTTCCTGCTTCTCAAGGTTCCTGGGGCCAGGGAATCTTCCTTATCAATGCACCCAACACACATCATTCTCTCCTTGTCCAAGTGCCCCCAAGCAAAGGGCACCCACCTCTTCCCCAGCCTCACCTTGAACTTCTTGCCATCCTCATCTATCTTGTACTCAGTCAGTGTCTTGATGTTTCCATTGATGACCTCCCTGGGAGGCGGCAGTGGAGCTGGGAGAGGGAAAGACACAAGAGGAACTGAGCCCTGGGGAATGGGGACTAGGCAGGAAGGCAGCTGGGGAGAAGAGGCAGCCCAGGGATGGAGAGGAGTCTGTCACTCACCTCCCGGCAATAGTTCAGGCTCTGGGCTGGTATCCCCGGTGGCCAGAGGGATCCCCTTGAGGAGCTCGCTGGTGACACATTTGTCTGTGAAAGGGAGTGCAGGGAACAGATGGAGGGGCAGGGGCTCCCACACCGAAATGGAGGGAACTTTGGGATGATGTCCGCACCAAGAGTTGAGAAAGGAGGGACCAAGGGCAGACGACTGGCCAGGAAGTGTCCTGGGATAGCCGTCCGGGGACACGATGCTAGCTGTAGTAACTTCCAGCAATGGCAAGCATAGGGGATCCCTGGCACCCGGGCGCTAGTACAAAGGCAGGAGGGAGGCTGTTACAACTTCCTCCCCGGAGAAGGGGAGCAGCTGTGCTGGTACCAAGGATTTGGGCGGTGGCATGGGAGGGAGAGGAACTGGCTGGTGAACATCTGGAATTGAAGATAGGCGGGCCCGGATAAAGATGGCGCGGGGCAGGGGCTGGCCGTGAGATGCAGGGTCAGACGGCGGTGCCAGGGTGGGGGATTGGAACAGGCAGCAGTGACGGCCTGGAGGGATGGCTGTGGTGATCCGGGGCGACAGGGCAGACTCACCGTCCTCTCCCTCCTCTTCCACCTGGTCGGCCCAACTGGGCTTCGAACTGCGAGGAGAAGTTTGCCAGGAGGAGGGCTGGGTGAGGCGAGGCCCGGCTCCCGCGGCCTCGGCGCGCCCAGGCTTCATAATACCCCCTAGAACGCCCAGTCCGCCTCCCAAGCCTCCCTCCATGACCCCAGACTCACTCAAAGTCTCCGGTCGGCATTGAAACGCCTTCTCCACGCAGCCCAAGCCTGGGCCAAAGACCGGAAGTGAGAGGAGCACGAGACTTCCGATTCCGCTGCCTAGAGCCGCCCGACCGCAGTGCCCCACAGCGCCTCCCTACGGACGGAGGTAGAGGCGCCGGCTGTGTGAGAGGCTGGGCGCTGGTACCCTGCTAGGTAGCTAAATAGAAGCGCATCTCATCTACGTTTTTTAAACAAAGCTCAGTTATTGAGCTTTCACTGTTTGCAGGAACTGTGGGGAGAAATTATTATTTCCATTTTGCAGCTGAAGAAACCAAGGCTGGTCTTCCTTGTCTGGAAAGAGCTTTCCTGATTCAAATGATCAAGATGTCAAGTGGCCCCCTCAACCATTCTTCCTCCTTTGGTAACTTTTTTTTTTTTTAGCCGCGCCGCGGAGCTTACAGGATCTTAGTTTCCCAACCAGGGATCAAACCCGGGTCCCCTGAAGTGGAAGCGCGGAGTCCTAACCACTGGACCACCAAGGAATTCACAGTAACATTCTTGGCTCCCTGAAATGATCTTTTCCACTTCCTTGTTTACTGTCCAGCTCTCCCTCTAGAGCATGCATTCTCAATGGGAGTGATATGGCTCCCAAGGCGGCCAAAACTAATTCTTGGGTGGCAAAAACAAAACAAAACAAAAAAACCTTAGACATGACAATGGCTTGTGGCCCTCCAAAGCCAACCGTCCCTGACAAAATCTTATTCCTAAACATTTAATTTCTGTTGTTAGGGAGAAATTAAATGGAATTAGATTAAAACTGATTTAAATTAAAGATAATTCCATTTTTCTCCTATAGAGAGGCAATCGTGAAAAAAATAGGAAAAACTGCTGTAGACTGCTGCAGAAAGCAGACATTTGCCTGCTTCATTCATCTCTGGGTCCCCAGCACCCACCGGGTGTCTGAACTTAGTGCTCAATTAATGGGCATTTGGGATGGGGTAGGAACCATATTATAAAGGACTTTTTAAGCTAGACTAAAGAACATAGGCTCTTTATCCTGCAGGCTGCGGGGTGTAGGTGAGGTCACTGACATGGTTTGAGTGGTGACCCAATGTGACCAGATTTTCTTGTGAGAAAGGTTATTCTGGAAGCCTGCAGAGGATAGAGTGGAAAAGAATAAATTAGCAGGAGTCCAGGAAGGAGGCTGGGAAAGTAAGTAAATAAAGAGGATGGTTGGGAATTCCCTGGCATGCAGTGGTTAGGACTTCAAGCTTCCATTGAAGAGGTCACAGGTTCGATCCCTAGTTGGAGAACTAAGATCCCGCAAGCCATGCAGCGCCACCAAAAAAAAAAAAGACAGACAGAAAGAGAGTGTCCACAGAGAAGAAACTATTATAAAGTTTGTACAGAGAGCCTATAAACATTTGTGCAAACTCACTCAAGTTTACTCCAAGGAATGCAAAATCCAAACAATGTAGCAGATGGGCAAAACTGTAAAAAATTTATCTTACCCAATGGTAGCAAAGATGTAGAGAAAAAGACACTCCCACACTTTGTTATTACATGAAATTATGCAAACTCTTTGGATGGAATATTGACAACATCTGCTAAAAATTAAATGCACATATGTATTTTCCTTTGAACTAGCTAATAATCCAACCAGTGAGAAAAACTTGTAAATGTATGCAAAGATGTGAGAATAAGCTATCTGGGCAGTATTGTTTATGATAACAAAAACTAGCACTGCCTATCTGTCCGTTCATGGGACTGGTTAAATAGATTAAGACATGCTATGCTGTAATCTATTAAATGCTATGCAGTCTTTAAGGAAGTAGATCCCTTTGTGGTCATGTTAAAAAATATATCTGGGGCTTCCCTGGTGGCGCAGTGGTTGAGAGTCCGCCTGCCGATGCAGGGGACGCG
>NC_041215.1:18391015-18399870 GCF_002837175.3 Physeter macrocephalus | reverse complement strand
AACGGGAGAGGCCACAACAGTGAGAGGCCCGCGTACCAAAAAAAAAAAAAAAAAAAAAAAATATATATATATATATATATATATATCTGAGGGACTTCCCTGGTGGTCAAGCGGGATCTTCCTCGCTGCGGTGCGCGGGCTTCTCTCTAGTTGTGGCGCAAGGGCTCCAGAGCACATGGGCTCAGTAGTTGTGGCGCCAGGGCTTAATTGTCCCATAGCATATGGGATATTAGTTCCCCAACCAGGGATCGAACCTGCATCCCTTGTATTGGAAGGCAGATTCCTAACCACTAGACCACCAGGGAAGTCCCTAAGATTTATTTTTTTTTAGACATAATGCTATCGTGCACTTAATAAACTACAGTAGAGTGTAAATGTGACTTTTATATGTACTGGAAAACCAAAGAAAAATTGGCGACTCGTGATATTCTCTTTATTGATTGATCCACTGACTGATTTTGATATTTGCTTTACTGCAGTGGTTCACAACCAAATGTGCAATATCTCTGAGGTATGATGTACTTCTTTTTCAGTATTCTTTCTGTATGGAATACTTTTTCTTTTTTCTTTCTTTTTTTTTTTTTTTTTTGGCTGCACCACGCGGCATGCAGGATCTTAGTTCCCCGACCAAGGATCGAACCCGTGCCCCCTACAGTGGACGTGTGGAGTCTTAACCACTGGACCACCAGGGAAGTCCCTGGAACACTTTTTCTTAGACATCAAGTGTGTATTATTTTTTTCTAAAAATCAGGAATTTTCCAAGGAATAATAAAAGGGGGCCCAGGGAAGCATAGGGCAGTGGGGAGGAAGCCTGAGTCCAAGGCTGAATGGAAAAATGTCCCCGAGCCCTTCGTTTGGTCCCTTTCATGGCACGAACGTTCTTTCCACATCCAGAATCTCCACAGGACAGCAGCCAAGACGAGGGCAGAAGCAACCCCTGCAAAAGGCATAAGGAGGAGAGTGTGGACGTGCAGGGTGTGCCATCCCTTGGAAATTCAACAGCAGCATCGGGGATTCACTGGATGTCACACGTGGCATTCCACTTCTCAGTATTCTTCATAAGAGCCACAAATACACGTCCACGAAAGGCCACGCATTAGAGTATGTACGTAGTAGATTTATTCACAATGGCCAAAACTGGCAACAATTTGAATTAGTTTCTGCCGTAACAAAATACCACAGACTGAATGGCTGATAAACAACAGAATTTTATTTTCTCACAGTTCTGGAGGCTGGGGGTCTGAGATCAAAATGTCATTCTGAGGCCTCTCTCTACCTGGCTTGTGGATGGCTGTTTTCTCCCTGTGTCTTCACATCATCCTTATAAGGACACCAGTCATATTGGTTTGGGCCCACCCTAATGAGCTCATTTTACTTATCTATTTTTTAAAATATAGTTAAGTATAGTTGACTTACAGTATTGTGCTAATTTCAGGTGTACAGCAAAGAGAGAGGGAGGGAGGGAGGGAGGGAGAGCATGGCTCACGGGCCTAGCCGCTCCGCGGCATGTGGGATCTTCCCAGACCGGGGCACGAACCCGTGTCCCCCGCATCGGCAGGCGGACTCTCAACCACTGTGCCACCAGGGAAGCCCAAATGTACTTCTTAGGACCTCAGTTTCCTCACCAATTCTATGGGGGCTACTCCATATACTGCTGACACATTCAACGAGATGCACGGGACATTCTAAAGGCTAACAGCCATTCTTTTTTCCCCATTATATTACTGTAAGCCTCCAAGACTGATGGAATTTTTACGGATACAAAGGAAACTGAAGAGCACAGGGTCAAAGACTTCAGACAAACGTCATGCCTTGAACTGAACTGACTAAAGTGTTGAAAAAGTCAGAGAATAGCTTTAAATTTTCATCAATGAGAAAAACAGCTACCATTTCTTGGGAATTCTCTGGCAGTCCAGTGGTTAGGACTCGGTGCTTTCACTGCCGAGGGCCTAGGTTCAATCCCTGGTCAGGGAACTAAGATTCCACAAGCCACATGGTGTGGCCGATCAATCAATCAATCAATAAATAAGATTCTGCTGTTTAAAAAAAAAAAAGCTACCGTTTCTTGAGTGTTGACTGGATACCAGGCACTGCTAAGAATGTTATATGCATCAGCTAATTTAATCCTCACAACAATGCTAGATGTTAGCACTATTATTCAACCTCATTTTCATAGATGAGAAAACTAAGAAGTTAAATAACTTGCTGAGATCACAAAGGCAGAGCTGGACTCAGCTTGTGTTTTTAGCACTGCTACACTGCCCCTCATTTAAAACAAACAAACAAAGAAAAAATCAGTCACTGTGTCATTCAGGGGTTCTACAATGTACAGCATGTAGACCTTATACATTGTTTGCTGCTTATTAGTAAAAAAAAAGAAACTACAGTACATTTCCTATTTTTTCTTAATATTTATTTATTTGGCTGCATCAGGTCTTAGCTGCCGCGCACAGTCTTCTCTCTAGTTGTGGCGTGCAGGTTCCAGAGCACACAGACTTGGTTGCCCCTTGGCACGTGGGACCTCAGTTCCCAGACCAGGGATCAGACCCGCGTCTCCTGCATTGGAAGGTGTATTCTTAACCACTGGACCACCAGGGATGTCCCTCCTTTCTTTTCCTAGACCTAAACCTGATCATTTAAAAGGCAGAGAAATTCTGAAATAACATCCTGTGATCTCTGAGTTTTCCAAGACACTCAAAGAAACAGGATCTCACATTTAGCCACACACTATCCTTAAAGCAAAAATTAAATACCAGAAAGAAAAAAAAACCTTTGTTAAAAACATCTAAGTCCACCTCTCAGCTTGTTTTGTCAAGTAAAGTTACCTTAATATTTACAAGCTAAAAACTCAATATTCTTTTGACTAAACGAAGATAAAACTAGAGTCGATCCCTGCAAACCTACGCTATACTACGCGCAAACTACGTAGCCAGTTTCTAATCTGTTGTATATTTACCCATAAACGGAACCGGAAAAGCTGATTACTTTCTCTATAAATGAATGGTCATCCCTACAGAACAGATTCTGAGCCCGCATGTGTGTAGTTCAACCCCTCACTCAGGTCAACATAACGACCTTGGAAGGTTTATGGACTCACCAATACTCGGTCTCCAATTTTGAGCTCTCTTTCTCCTTTCTTGATTGAGGCAGCCTCCGAAAGGTTGGAAATAGATTCACCGGTGGTTTCTGTAAGGTTGCTGATCTGAGGCGTAGCTGAAGGTCCCTTTGCGGTTGGCTGGGGCGATTTTTGGGAAATATTTGAGGGGGTGGCTGGGGAAGAGGACACCATGCTGGCTGTCGAAGTGGACAGAGGCGAAGTCGCTCTGGAAGCATGAGTTGTCTGCAGGCCGTCGGCTTCGTCTTCTGCCTGCACCTTCCTCGTCAACTTTGAAGGTCGGGTGAATATGCCGTTTAAAGACTCACACTGGAAATACCGACCGAATTCCTGCCACTGAACCATCGTTCTTGCCTATGGGTTCATCTAAAACGATCCCGGCCCATTGGCCTGGTGCAAACTGGGTTTCTCCCAGGAACTGGATAAATCCAGGCTTCTTCCCATTCTTTTTAAAATATAGTTAAGTATAGTTGACTTACAGTATTGTGCTAATTCCAGGTGTACAGCAAAGAGAGAGGGAGGGAGGGAGGGAGGGAGAGGGACAGAGGAGGGGGGGTCCCTCCCCCTCCCCTCCCCTCCCCTCCCCACTGCTTTCTCTTCTTTCTGCTTCAACAACCACCAGGCGCCTTTTAGATCAGCCCTGAAGTCAACGTTGATGCCTGGACGGCCTGACCTCCCCGCCGACTTCCAGCCCGGGACCACCGCTGAGAGATGACGTCTGCGGGGCCCTGGGCGTTGGGCTGCACAGGCACCTCCTCTGACGCCCAATCTCTCCTCCTTTATGAGGCAGCCGCCAGCTCCCCTCCCTGACTCCCCAAGAATTTGAGCCTTTTTCATATGTGTCGATAATGCCATGAACTACTATTTAACTTTTCCACGAGGACCCGTCTCCCAAAATGCAGTAGTTTTCAGCCTTGGCTGCACTAGAGAACCTCCAGGGAAGGGAGAGACGTCTCTCCCTCTCTCACTCTCCCTCTCCCTCTGGGGTGATGCCCGATGAGGTCAGACACGCAGATGGCCCCCCATCCCCTCTCTGTGCCTTGCGTGGCGTCTGGGTCTTCGCTCATCTAACACACGCACTGTCCCCGTGAGCACGTCACCGCCCTCCTGCACTTGGGACACCGGCCAACACTTCAGCTCTATGCTCGGAGCCGTGTTGAGCAGAGAAAGCACCCCGAAAACACAAAAATGCACACATCGGGGCATTCAGCAGACCGTGAGACTTGACATTCAGACATCGGGTCCTGCATGGACACTTGTGTTTGGTCCATACCGCGTGTGGCTGCAGTCTGTGCTTCTCCTGTTTCACACCTTCGGTAGATGGAGGCTGTGCATGAGCCCTTCATCCTCCCCGCAGACACCACTGGTGCTTGCTAGGCCTCGCGGGGGATGCGGGGGAGCACGGGGGACAGTCCTGGGTCCCCACCTTCTTGGGCTGCACACAGGCCATGTTGGTCCTGTGGTGACTGGGGGCTCCCAGGAGAATCCCACCGCAGAACCGGAGAGGTGGCCCCAGAGAAGGTGGCGTACGCCTGGGGCCAGGCCTCACCAGCGAGCCACGGGCCACCTGCAGCAACAGGTGTCTCACCTTCCAGGGGCTGGGTGTTCGGGCTCCGTAGGGATGAGCTGCTGTCTGCACGGCAGCCGAGTTTGTATTGTTGAGCCCGGGGAGGCCCACTGGTGGCTCCCCGAGAGCCTGGCCGCATTGCTTCCTGCCTTTGGCCTTAGAGCCCGTCACGGTTCATGCCGTTTCTGGTTCCGAAAGGACCTGTGTTTATAAAGACCACGTGTTAGGACAGCACCAAAGTGTCTAGAAATCCGGGCCAGAAGGAGGAGAGACGGGGATTGGCTATGCCCGCCAGCGGCCTGAGAGCCCTGCCCGCCCACGGAGACCTGGCCCGGGGCCCCACGGGGAGGGCGTGGCCCACGGTCCCCAGCGCCTTCCCTCTCTGGGTTCCAGGAGAACTGCGCGATCCGCGGGGAGCTGGTGAGGCTGCAGGCCCAGAAGTCCCACCTGCTGGGGTTCAGCACGTGTGCCGACTCCGTTCTGGAGACGAACAAGGCCAAGACCAGCCAGGTGGTGGCCACTTTCCTAGGTAACCCCGCCTCCCCCTGAGTCCCAGTGGATGCATCAGCTAATTTAATCCTCACAACAATGCTAGATGTTAGCACTATTATTCAACCTCATTTTCATAGATGAGAAAACTAAGAAGTTAAATAACTTGCTGAGATCACAAAGGCAGAGCTGGACTCAGCTTGTGTTTTTAGCACTGCTACACTGCCCCTCATTTAAAACAAACAAACAAAGAAAAAATCAGTCACTGTGTCATTCAGGGGTTCTACAATGTACAGCATGTAGACCTTATACATTGTTTGCTGCTTATTAGTAAAAAAAAAGAAACTACAGTACATTTCCTATTTTTTCTTAATATTTATTTATTTGGCTGCATCAGGTCTTAGCTGCCGCGCACAGTCTTCTCTCTAGTTGTGGCGTGCAGGTTCCAGAGCACACAGACTTGGTTGCCCCTTGGCACGTGGGACCTCAGTTCCCAGACCAGGGATCAGACCCGCGTCTCCTGCATTGGAAGGTGTATTCTTAACCACTGGACCACCAGGGATGTCCCTCCTTTCTTTTCCTAGACCTAAACCTGATCATTTAAAAGGCAGAGAAATTCTGAAATAACATCCTGTGATCTCTGAGTTTTCCAAGACACTCAAAGAAACAGGATCTCACATTTAGCCACACACTATCCTTAAAGCAAAAATTAAATACCAGAAAGAAAAAAAAACCTTTGTTAAAAACATCTAAGTCCACCTCTCAGCTTGTTTTGTCAAGTAAAGTTACCTTAATATTTACAAGCTAAAAACTCAATATTCTTTTGACTAAACGAAGATAAAACTAGAGTCGATCCCTGCAAACCTACGCTATACTACGCGCAAACTACGTAGCCAGTTTCTAATCTGTTGTATATTTACCCATAAACGGAACCGGAAAAGCTGATTACTTTCTCTATAAATGAATGGTCATCCCTACAGAACAGATTCTGAGCCCGCATGTGTGTAGTTCAACCCCTCACTCAGGTCAACATAACGACCTTGGAAGGTTTATGGACTCACCAATACTCGGTCTCCAATTTTGAGCTCTCTTTCTCCTTTCTTGATTGAGCCAGCCTCCGAAAGGTTGGAAATAGATTCACTGGTGGTTTTTGTAAGGTTGCTGATCTGAGACGTAGCTGAAGGTTCCTTTGCGGTTGGCTGGGGTGATTTATGGGGAATACTTGAGGGGGTGGCTGGGGAAGAGGACACCATGCTGGCTGTCGAAGTGGACAGAGGCGAAGTCGCTCTGGAAGCATGAGTTGTCTGCAGGCCGTCGGCTTCATCTTCTGCCTGCACCTTCCTCGTCAACTTTGAAGGTCGGGTGAATATGCCCTTTAAAGGCTCACACTGGAAATACCGAATTCCTGCCACTGAACCATCGTTCTTGCCTATGGGTTCATCTAAAACGATCCCGGCCCATTGGCCTGGTGCAAACTGGGTTTCTCCCAGGAACTGGATAAATCCAGGCTTCTTCCCATTCACCCAAACTCGCTCCCCAACTCGAAAATCATCCACAAACTCCTCTTGTGTCTCAGCACACGGCCTGCTTCAGCCTGCAGCCGGGCTGCCTGCACCAGGATGGGAGCCGCCAGATCGCCATCGCGGCCACGGTGGCCAACTTCACCAAGCCCACGCCCGACCCGCCCTTCCTGCTGCAGCACGATGAGCTGGAGACCTATTTCCACGAGTTCCAGCACGGGATGCGCGCCAGCTCTGCTCCCAGGTGGGTGCGGGCCCGGGGGCTGCAGGCAGGGGGCTGGGAGGGCCCGGGCGCGCGTGGTCCTCAGGCAGGCCCTCGCCACGGGATTCTTCTGCTGACGTCACCCCACACGTGGCAACGCCCTCAGGGTCAGCTTCCATCATCAAACCCCACACACTCGGTGATTAAACCATGGAAATGGATGTCCTCGAGGCTCTGGAGGCTGGAAGACCCAGATCAAGGTGTCAGGGCTGGTTCCCTACATGTTAAACACATGTACTCAAGAGTTGCCTTTAAAAAAGACGAAAGAAAGGAACGTGGCCTGCAAGTCTGGTGACAGCCTTTGATGAGAACCAGAGGGAAGGCTCTGGGGCCGGGAGCGCCGCGCCCCGTGAGGCCCTGGGGCTGCTGCCCGGTCTCGGTGGAGGCTCAGCAAGTCCCAGTGACTTCCCCACGGGTGGGGCCCCCAGCTGAGCATCTGGGCCCAGGACCCACTGCTCCTTCAGTCTTCCTGCCGTCAGCCCTTCGTCCTGAGAGCGATGCTCTCACAGGCTGCACCGGAGCACGTGGGGACAGTTTACTGAGCCGGGCAGCCGTCACTACTGCCCTGTGTTGGAACATCAGGCGGACCTTGACTGGACGTGGTGCTGCCTGAGACCCCACTGTGTCAGCTCTTGGGGGTCGCCTTCCCGGACCCTTCATTCTGCCTCGAGGGACGCGGGGTGGGGGGCGGCTGGGGGGCCGTCCCAGGGACATAGCTGAGCCTCTCCCCTCCGCCCACAGATGAGCTGGCCCAGAAGCTGAAGCCCCTCGGGGAGCAGGGGCGGCCGTGATCCTGGAGCTAAAGAAGGCCGAGCGCCAGAGGCGGGGCCTGCACTTTGACGGCCCCATCAACGCCTGGGACCTGCGCTACTACATGAACAAGGAGGAGGAGACGCGCTACGGCGTGGACCAGTACCTGCCCAAGGAGTCCTTCCCCATGCAGGTGGTCATGCGCGGGCTGCTGGGCATCTCCCAGGAGCTGCTGGGGCTGACCTTCGACCTGCAGGAGGGCACCAACGTGTGTCACGAAGATGTGACGCTCTACATGGTCCGGGACGCGGCCTCGGGCAAGGTCCTCCATCGGCAAGTTCTACCTGGACCTCTACCTTCGGTGCGTGCATGGGGGAACCTGTCGGCCGTGGGCCGGGGCTCCTCTGCGGAAGCTGGGCCTCACCCCGCATCCCTCCCCAGGGAAGGGAAGTCCGAGTTTGTATTGTTTGTATTTTTTGTTTAATATTTATTTATTTGGCTGCATCGGGTCTTAGTTGCGGCGCACAGTCTTCTCTCTAGTTGTGGCGCGCAGGCTCCGGAGCGCACGGACTTGGTTGCCCCTCGGCATGTGGGATCTCAGTTCCCGGACCAGGGATCAAACCCGCGTCTCCAATACTCGGTCTCCAATTCTGAGCTCTCTTTCTCCTTTCTTGATTGAGGCAGCCTCCGAAAGGTTGGAAATAGATTCACCGGTGGTTTCTGTAAGGTTGCTGATCTGAGGCGTAGCTGAAGGTCCCTTTGCGGTTGGCTGGGGCGATTTATGGGGAATATTTGAGGGGGTGGCTGGGGAAGAGGACACCATGCTGGCTGTCGAAGTGGACAGAGGCGAAGTCGCTCTGGAAGCATGAGTTGTCTGCAGGCCGTCGGCTTCGTCTTCTGCCTGCACCTTCCTCGTCAACTTTGAAGGTCGGGTGAATATGCCGTTTAAAGACTCACACTGGAAATACCGACCGAATTCCTGCCACTGAACCATCGTTCTTGCCTATGGGTTCATCTAAAACGATCCCGGCCCATTGGCCTGGTGCAAACTGGGTTTCTCCCAGGAACTGGATAAATCCAGGCTTCTTCCCATTCACCCAAACTCGCTCCCCAACTCGAAAATCATCCACAAACTCCTCTTGTGTCTCAGCA
>NC_041215.1:18355108-18390439 GCF_002837175.3 Physeter macrocephalus | reverse complement strand
AGCTATCACTCCGTCCCCTCGCCAGCCCCTGACAACCAGGAACCCACTCTCTGAGTCTGTGGCTCTACCTGTTCCGGACGTATCCCCTCAGTGGAGTCGCACCCTGTGGGTCCTTCTGTGTCTGGCTTCTCTCGCTGAGCATTGTGTGCTCAGGGCGCATCCACGTGGCAGCGAGTGTCAGGGCTTCACCCCTCTGTGTGGCTGAGGGACGTCCCCGTGAGTGGAGGGACCTCTTATTACTAGTATGTTTATGAGCAGAAGGTTTTGACTTTGAAGTTCAGTCTATTAACTGTTTTCTTGCACCTTTTGTGTCCTATGGAAGAAATCCTTCTCTAACCCAAGGCACTAAGAGTTTCTTCTAAATTTTCTGCCTAGAAGTTTTGTAGTCAAGCTTTCCATTTTGTTGTTGTCCACTGTGGTGGAGTGTTTTCTGTGGTGTGAGGCTGGGGGGTCACCCTCTGTCACCACGTTGTCGCCACCGATCCCCACGCGGCCACATGTGATGTGAGTTTCTGCTTAGAGCCACCTGGTCTGATAGCGGTTGTTGATTCACTCACAGCGGGGCTGTAACCCTCGCCTAAAGGAAGCTCATCTAACACACGCACTGTCCCCGTGAGCACGTCACCGCCCTCCTGCACTTGGGACACCGGCCAACACTTCAGCTCTATGCTCGGAGCCGTGTTGAGCAGAGAAAGCACCCCGAAAACACAAAAATGCACACATCGGGGCATTCAGCAGACCGTGAGAAGGACGCTTGTTTGCAGTTGGGGCTGGAACCGGAAGTTGGGGGTCGAGTGACCCAGGAGTGAGGAGGCGGCGTCTGCCCTGCTCCCTGGGGCCTGGGAAGGGCATGCCGGGGTCACTGGGCTCGTGTGGACCCACACCTGCCGGGCCTGGGTTCCAGCCGCACTGCGTCAGGCGCCGTGTATTCAGGAAGGATTTCAGGCACGAAAGAGGAGCAAAGAGTGCCTGCCAACGGCCGCCATCCGGATGCGCCGTGTCCGCGCCTTTGCCTCCTGGGCGCGGGGCTTTGGCTGGGGAGTGTTGGCTCCGTGGGTGGGGAGGGGGCGCGGTGACCCACAGGATGGCTGGCTCTCTGCCTCACTGTGTCCGGGCAGATCTGGGGTCCAGGGTGGGGCCCTCCTGCAGCTCCACAGCCCGCCTTGCAGGCCGAGTTCGCCACGTTCTGCGGGACACACGTGGAGCGGGACGTCGTGGGGGCGCCTTCGCAGATGCTGGAGAACTGGGTGTGGGAGGTGGAGCCGCTGCTCAGGATGTCCCAGCACTACCGCACGGGCAGCGCCGTCCCCCAGGAGCTGCTGGACAAGCTCATCAAGTCCCGGCAGGCCAACCCAGGTGCGGCCGGGCCGAGGGAAGGGAAGGGGGCTCCCGGACCACCTGGCTGGAAAGCGACGCCTGGACACAGAGCCAGCGCCCGGCCCCGCCTCCTTCCTCCTGCACGGGGGCTGGGGGGCGACGGGAGGCTGACGGGCGTGGCATCCGCCTTCACCACCTCCCTCCTCTCTGGGCTGAGCCCTGCGGCCCCGCGGGTTCCCAGTGGGCCCAGCCCCCCCGGGGCCCGTCCTTTCAGGTCCTCCCAGCTGCCTGACACCCCTCTGCCCCCAACATGGACCCCAGAGCCCTCAGCTCTTCCCACTCCTGGTCCAGCGGATGGGGTCCCTGCGGCGCCCTGGACAGGCGGACGATGGGCAGCCCGGCCCCTCCCGGGAGGCAGCCTCGTGGGGTGGGGAGGGGGGCGGGCACGGCGAGCCACCCATGGTCGAGCGCGTCACCTCGGTGGGGGGGCGTGGGCGCCGGCGCTACACGCATCCTGATGGCCAGGATCAGACCCAGCTCTGCCAGCAACTGGCTGGGTGCCCGGAGGCCGGTCACTGGACCCCATTGTCGCTGTTCACCCTCTGCAACGTGCGTGACCCGAGGACCCCCTCACAGGTGGTCGTGAGCGCTGACCGAGTCGGTTTGTGTGGAGGACAGAGAACAGTGAGGCCAGCTGATGAGGAAAGAGCTTGTCGCTCGTGGTTCTGGGCAGGGGCCCGCCTCGTCACCTAGGGCCTCCCGGGAGCACAATGGTTGGGCAGGAAGGAGGGGAGGGGTGGCTGGGGACTGGAGCCTGAGGTGTGGGTCCCCGGGAGGGAGCAGGCTCAGGATCGGCTAGAATGACCGGGGCTCCGGGCCTCTCCGGGGTGATGAGGGCAGGGGGACTGTTTATGAGCAGAAGGTTTTGACTTTGAAGTTCTGTCTATTAACTGTTTTCTTGCACCTTTTGTGTCCTATGGAAGAAATCCTTCTCTAACCCAAGGCACTAAGAGTTTCTTCTAAATTTTCTGCCTAGAAGTTTTGTAGTCAAGCTTTCCATTTTGTTGTTGTCCACTGTGGTGGAGTGTTTTCTGTGGTGTGAGGCTGGGGGGTCACCCTCTGTCACCACGTTGTCGCCACCGATCCCCACGCGGCCACATGTGATGTGAGTTTCTGCTTAGAGCCACCTGGTCTGATAGCGGTTGTTGATTCACTCACAGCGGGGCTGTAACCCTCGCCTAAAGGAAGCTCATCTAACACACGCACTGTCCCCGTGAGCACGTCACCGCCCTCCTGCACTTGGGACACCGGCCAACACTTCAGCTCTATGCTCGGAGCCGTGTTGAGCAGAGAAAGCACCCCGAAAACACAAAAATGCACACATCGGGGCATTCAGCAGACCGTGAGAAGGACGCTTGTTTGCAGTTGGGGCTGGAACCGGAAGCCCGGAGCCCCGGGGTCATTCTAGCCGATCCTGAGCCTGCTCCTTCCCGGGGACGCACACCTCAGGCTCCAGTCCCCAGCCACCCCTCCCCTCATTCCTGCCTAACCCTCGTGCTCCTGGCAGGCCCTAGGTGACGAGGCGTGCCCCTGCCCAGAACCACGAGTGACAAGCTCTTTCCTCATCAGCTGGCCTCACTGTTCTCTGTCCTCCACACAAACCGACTCGGTCAGCGCTCACGACCACCTCTGAGGGGATCCTCGGGTCACGCACGTTACAGATGGTGGACAGGGACAATGGGGTCCAGTGACCGGCCTCCGGGCACCCAGCCATTTGGAGACAGAGCTGGGTCTGATCCCGGCCATCAGGATGCGTGTAGTTATGGTGCCCACGCCCCCCACCGAGGTGACACCCTTGACCATGGGTGGCTTGCAGTACCCGCTCCCCTCCCCACCCCACGGGGCTGCCTCCCGGGAGGGGCCGGGCTGCCCATCTCCCACCTGTCCAGGGTGTCGCAGGGACCCCGTCCTGCTGGACCATGGGTGGGAAGAGTTGAGGACTCTGGGGTCCACGCTGGGGGCAGAGGGGTGTCAGGCAGCTGGGAGGACCTGAAGGGACAGGCCCCGGGTGCGGGGGTGGGCCCACTGGGAAGCCGCACGGCCGCAGGGCTCAGCCAAGAGAGGAGGGAGGGGGTGAAGGAGGACATCACGCTCTTCAGCCTCTCGTCGCCCCCCAGCCTCCGTGCCCAGTGGGAGCCACGCTGCGAAGTACAGGAGAAACGGGTCGGGTCTTGGCCCCCAGTCCTGGCACACAGCTCCTAAAGTCACAGGAAGGGTTGCATCTTACAGCCCCACTGCCTGCCCACCTCCTGGGGGGAGAGAGGGCCAGGGGTGGCAACGTGAATCAGTTGCCCATGGCCACCGAGGTAATCGTGCTCATGGAACAAAATCTCTTGGTAAACACGGGGTTCAGAGAGCTGCGGAGTGGGCGCCTGCAGGGGGCCTGGAAGCCCCGCGCTCCGCCCCACACCTCCCCACCTCCTCCTTCCACCTGGCTGTTCCTTTATAATAGCCCGGTGCTCTAGTCCGTGGACTGGGTGCCTGTGTGCTGGGGGCCACGCCAGCCAACGAACGGAACTCGGGCTGGGGGCATGGGAACTCCTGACATGCGTGACCCGAGGACCCCCTCAGAGGTGGTCGTGAGCGCTGACCGAGTCGGTTTGTGTGGAGGACAGAGAACAGTGAGGCCAGCTGATGAGGAAAGAGCTTGTCACTCGTGGTTCTGGGCAGGGGCACGCCTCGTCACCTAGGGCCTGCCAGGAGCACGAGGGTTAGGCAGGAATGAGGGGAGGGGTGGCTGGGGACTGGAGCCTGAGGTGTGGGTCCCCGGGAGGGAGCAGGCTCAGGATCGGCTAGAATGACCGGGGCTCCGGGCCTCTCCGGGGTGATGAGGGCAGGGGGACGGTGGCCCCGAGTGTGGGAGCCCCGTACAGAAGGGGCTGGGGCGCAGCCCTGCGCTGGCTGGTTTGCGTCAGAAAGCGACAGACGCGGTTAACGCGGGTACCAGGCCCGACCCAGGGCTCAGCGACAGTTCTTGTTACTCAACACACACCCTGTCCCGATTCGGCCGGTGCTGTGCCTCGTGGTGGAGGAAACCGGACTCGGAGGACTGCGGGACTCCGGCCTCCAGGGTGGGGCCCGGGCGCGGGGGCCCCGAAGTCCTCCGGAGCGGCAGCCACGTGGAGCTTCGAGGCTGGGGGAGGTGAGGGTGTGCACCGTGGGGCCGCGCAGACTGCCTTGACGCCTGAGAAGCACTGGCCCGAGGGACCACGGGGACGCCCGTGGAGGGGGGCGCCCAGGAGAGGCGGCCCGCTGGCGCGGGGCGGGGTCCTGAGCGCGGCCACGCCCTCCCAGGGCGCCCTGTGCTCCTGCCCAGTCGTGGCCGCCAGGGCCGTGAGGCCGCAGGGAGGCCAGTGCCCGGCACGGCGCCTGCTGCCCGCAGAGGCCCGGCGTCCCTCGGGCTGCTTCTGAGCCAGGCGTGCCCGACGAGCCCCTGCTCCTGGCAGAGCCAGCGGGCGCCATCCCCCAGCGCCCCTCCTGTCCTCTGACAGGCACTTCTGCTCAGCCCGGGAGCGGGGCCGGGCGCGCTGAGTCCTGCGCTGGGCAGTGGGCGCAGCCTGGGCAGGTCCTCGAGGCGCCCCGCCTGCTGCTGGCCCGGCAGGGGCCCCGGGGAACCGGTGCCTTCCTCTGCGCCCCACGTCCCTCCCTCCCCCAGGCTGGTCCATTTCTACCCGTTTCTGCAAACCAGATAGACCCTGAAGGGACAGGAACTTAGCTCCGTTGAAACGGCTGAAGCTTAGGCTGTCACCTTGGGGTAACTCCTGAGGAGGGTCCTAACAGTTAGGACCCGAGGCCCTTGCTCTCCCATCTCCCTCCTCTCATCCGCCTCCTCTCCCTGAACCCCCCTCCGCGGCCCCGCCCCCCGATGCACAGCCGTCTTCGTCCTTCAGAAAATCAAGAGCATCAAGAAGAAGCTGAGTTTCCTGTGCACCGACTTCAACAAGAACCTGAACGAGGACACGACCTTCCTGCCATTCACGCGCGAGGAGCTGGGTGCCTGCGGGCCCCGCGGGGTGGTGGAGAGGCGTCCGTGTTTCCCTGACTCCCGGGAGGGCCTTCTTCTCCTGAGGCGCTCAGAGTGTTTGGGTCCCAAGGTTCTGGATCCTTCCTAGTGGAAGGTGGCGGTCTGTCTACCGAGATTCTGCCCCGAAGGGAGTTGTCCCTCGAGACCCCGCCCCCCTGCTCTCTGTGATGTTTCTTTAATCTCACAGGGTCCTCCCCCACCTGACCCAGCGTGGGGTCTGGAAGGGCTGGGGCCTGGGCGGCTTTTTCAGCTTCTGCCCTCTTCCCTGAATGCTTTATTTTGAAAACTGCACACCGGTAGGGAAGTGGCAAGAATAGTACCAGGGAGACCCCGTGTGCTCCCCGGGCTCGGCCTCCCTACGTGGATGCCGTGTGTGCTGTTCCCGCGCCAGGGCCTCTGGACGCATCGCCAGGAGCAAGGGCGCCTCCTGAGTCCCCGGGTGCAGGCCCCCCTCGGGAAGCAGAGCGTGGAGCCGTCCCCCAGAGGTCCCGATGGCGGTCTTTTAAAATTATTTATTTATTTATTTATTGGGGGCTGCGTTGGGTCTTCGTTGCTGCACGCGGGCTTTCTCTAGTTGCAGCGAGCGGGGGCTCCTCTTCATTGCGGGCACATGCTTCTCATTGCGGTGGCTTCTTTTGTTTCGGAGCACGGGCTCTAGGCCTCCGGGCTTCAGTAGTTGTGGCACGTGGGCTCAGTAGTTGTGACTTCCAGGATCTAGACCACAGGTTCAGTAGTTGTGGTGCACAGGCTTAGTTGCTCTGCAGCACGTGGGATCTGCCCAGACCAGGGCTTGAACCCCTGTCCCCTGCACTGGCAGGAGGATTCTTTTGTTTTGTTTTTTGTAACCAAAACATTAATCCCAAGGATTCTCATACAACATATTACAAATGACAGCATGAAAAAAATATCTTGCACAGTAACTCAAAGTTCAGCTCTACAATGGACCCTTAAACGGGCAAGACATTGGTATCTTGAATAGTCTCAAATTTCCAAATAATATTACAAAGAGTTATGTATTCATATACAGCAATCACAGAAGGAACTTATGACCTAAAGCAAAGGTAAACTAACTTTCTTGAAACTTCTTAGATTCTAAACCCACTAGACAACCTCTTGTCTGGTGTGAAGACTGGTGGAATTTTTAAACCTCTAACCTAGGGTAAAGGTGCAGCTTTCATTTTTACCTGCTGGCTTGTGTTCACAGCAGCTTTTTTTTTTTTTTTTTTTTTCCGGTACGCGGGCCTCTCGCTGTTGTGGCGTCTCCCGTCGCGGAGCACAGGCTCCGGACGCGCAGGCTCAGCGGCCACGGCTCACGGGCCCAGCCGCTCCGCGGCACGTGGGATCTTCCCGGACCGGGGCACGAACCCGCGTCCCCTGCATCGGCAGGCGGGCTCTCAACCACTGCGCCACCAGGGAAGCCCTACAGCAGCTTTTAAAGACTGCTTGCTTAACTACAGCTGCATACCGTATCCCAGCTACAGAAAGTCTTTTCAATAGTTGCCAGTTTTGTTTCCATCATATTAAACATCACACTTTAGGTGGGCAGGAGTTAGAGTTTTATTATCAGTCTAGGCAGGACTAAAAATTCAAAGCAAATTCAATTTTGCTTAAGGGAACATTGTAAAGTAACAATTCTTCATATTACAGGCCTCATATGATCCATTTCAAACCACAGAGAATGACACCTTTATGTGTCACTGTCCCGAGAGACAAACAAATGTGAACAGCTAAAACATTTTAAAAATGCACCAAGCTCAGGAAGTCTCAAACAAAACTTGAATTTTCTGTACATACGCCTGTCAGATGAAGTTATTTCCTGTACACCAGTCCTCTTGCAGAGTGGTCTTCTATTTCCTTTCATTTGACCCAGATCGGCTAGGAGACCTAGAAAAAGATTGGAACGGCTGGTGATTTCTCTCCCGAGACAGTGATCTCTCTCTTCTCCTATCTCTAGAAAGGGACCTGCTCTGGCTGCAGGAGAAGCTTCTCCGTCTTGGAGATCTGTGGCGAGGTGGAGGACTCCTCCTCCGATAATCATGTCGAGGGCGACGACCCCAAGAAGGAGGCGGCCACGATTTCGACTTCTCTTTTCCCCATTCGACAGGTCCACTCTTAATAGGCAGCCACATAATGTTCTCCCATCTAGTTCTCGGACAGCATCGGCTGCATCTGGGGGATCTTCAAATTCAACTAAAGCGAAGTCGGTAGGGTTTCTAGCAACCCACACACTTCAGAGTGGTCCATAATAGCCAAAAGCTCGTTCCAATTCAGGCTTGTTACCATCGTTTCCAAGATTCCCTACATAAACTTTACACTCCAACGGACAGGAATCACGATGCATTTTGAGATCTCGGGTTAGAAATGCAGAGGCTCAAATCCACACACCCTTGGCTGGGTCTTCCTGGTCCCCTCCCGCCTGGCACCCGCAGATGCTCTCTCACACCCGTTGTCCACGAAATGGCCTCCAGGCGGATTCTTAACCACTGCGCCACCAGGGAAGTCCCCCCTCCACCCCGCCATGGCAGTCTTTATGTTTCTGGCCCCATCTGGCTCGAGCCAGGCCTCAGGCATCGCGTTTAGTTCCTGTCTCTACAGGCCCCTTCCCAGTTGATCGGTTCCTCAGCCTTTTACAAACTTGCTTCCATCTTGCCCCCGTGGACAGTTTTGCAAACGGCAGGCCAGGTGGGCAGCGGCCTGTGAGCTGTGCCCGGGGTTCAGACGGGGCCGAGCGTCCTCACAGGTTCTGTGTAACAGGCTGTCGCATAAGATGTGACACCTTGTTTGCCTCTGGACGGCTAGATTTCGGGGACAGCCACGGATGCACGCTGACCCAGGCAGATGCTTCAGGTCCATCACGCCAACCTCTGCTGCCCTAACTTCTGGTGCCCAAGCCCCTGTCCCGGGCAGCAAGACCCACGTGGCTCCTGGGTTTCACGGGCCACAGGGTGATCCTGGGCCTCTGGAACCTGGCAGCTGAATCTGCTCACACAAGCTATCCTGTGGGGCTGCTTTTCCCCCTGTGTGTCCAGCCCGGGGCCCTGCTGTCTTCACCCGGCCTCCCGGGCAAGAGGGTGAACTCCAGCTCCCTGGAGCAGACATTCAGAGCCCCGGTGACCTGTCTCACGGAGCTGGGGCGGCAGCTGGACATGTGTGGCCAGCCTGGTGGTGTTTGGCCCCGTCTGCAGTTCCAGTTCCAGCTGAGCAAGAGCCCCTCTGTTTGTTTTCTCCTGGTTGTGTCAGGATCCCCGGTGTCATTTTACAGAAATGTAGATAGTGTGTTCTTTCTCTGATTTCTCCCTGCTTCCTCTCCTCCCCCTCCCTCCCTGTCTCTCCCTCGCTCCCTCCCTCCCTCCCTCCCAGAGAGGGAGAGACAGGGAGGGAGAGAGGGAGAGGGAGGGAGGGAGGGAGGTTTTATTATATCCTATAATATTGTTTATTATAGGATATTGAATATAGTTCCCTGTGCTATACAATAGGACCCTGTTGTATCTATTTTATATATAGTACTTTGTATCTGCTAATCCCAAACTCCTAATTTATCCCTCCCCTACCCCCTTTCCCCTTTGGTAACCATAAATTTGTGTTCTATATCTGTGAATCTGTTTTTGTTTCGTAAGTTCATTTGTATCAGTTTGGATTCCACATGTAAGTGATATCTTATGGTATTTCTCTTTCTCTTTCTTCACTTAGCATAATAATCTCTAGGTCCATCCATGCAGCTGCAAATCCTAATGACCTCATTTTAATTCAATCACTTCTTTAAAGACTCTATCTCCAAATACACTCACATTCGGAGGTACTGAGGGTTAGGGCTTCAACATATGAATTTCAGGGGGACACAGTTCAGGTCATAACACAACTCAAAAATCCATCAACAAATGGATGGACAAAAAACTGTGTTCCATCTCTACAATGGAGTACCACTAGCAATAAAGAGGAGCAAATGACACTGATGCACGGTGACATGGATGCATGTCACAGACACAAAAGAATAGATACCATATGATTCCATTGGTGTGAAATTCTCAAACAGGCGAAACTAATGCATAGTAACAGAAGTCAGAACTGTGACCATCTCTTTATGGGGATGGGACCCACTTGCGAGGGGTGCCAGGCAGGTGATGGGGATTTTCTCCATCTTGATCTGGGCAGTTGATGACAGACAGACAAATACACATGTAAAAAATCCAGCTACCCTTAAAAAAAAAGGGTCAGATCCTTTAAAAAACTCCAGCTGCACATATAAGATCTGTGCATTTTAATAATAAAATCTAGAGAGGAACAAAGCAAAGATCAGAGTCGCTCCATCCCAATTCTCTGCTTTATTTATTTTTTATTTATTTTTTTTTTGCGGTACGTGGGCCTCTCACCGCCGTGGCCTCTCCCGTTGCGGAGCACAGGCTCCGGACGCGCAGGCTCAGCGGCCATGGCTCACGGGCCCAGCCGCTCCGCGGCATGTGGGATCTTCCCGGACCGGGGCACGAACCCGTGTCCCCTGCATCGGCAGGCGGACTCTCAACCACTGCGCCACCAGGGAAGCCCCCAGTTCTGCTTTATTTTGATTGTAGCGGTTCTCGCTCTTTCAAATCCCCTTGTTCGTTGTGGAGTTTGCCTGCCTGCCTTGTTCTTGAGACAGGCAGGGGCGGCATTGGTCTGTCTTATTGCTACGTGCATGCCCAGCCCGGGAACCAGGACTGGAATAGTCAGCGGTAGATCAGTGGTTGTGTGACGATGTCTGTGTAAGTTTTTGAGTAGTAGTTGCAAACGATTGCATGTCAGTGTGGCCAAAGCCGACAGGCACATTACACATGTGCGTGACCATGGTCACCGTGATGATGATGAGGTGTTAGAACGGCTTCCTCATGACACAAAAAGAGGAAACAAGTGCTGACCATTCGTTTTGGCTGTCGTGGGATTCAGTGTCTTTTTTTCTATAGCTTGCTTTTTACAATCTGCAAACACGCTTGAGGGAGAAAAGCAGGTTGCAGATAGATATGTGTGGTAGAATAGATTAACCTAATGTTTTAAAGACACAGAGAATAACTGAGTTTAGGGACATGTGATAACTGTGGGAAAACCTGGACAGGAAGGAGACAGACCAACGCTTTCATAGTGGTTGTGTCTGGGGAAGCAGCAGATGGGGATCCGAGAGGCACACAAATGGGCTTCCGCTGTGCCTTGAATATTTATTTCATTTAAAAAAAGACCAAAAAAACCCCCCTTCTGTTGTGGAAAACAGTATGACAGGTCCACAAAAAATCAGAAATAGAATTACTGTAGAATAGAAATATGACCCAGAAATTCTACTGGGAATTGAAAGTGTGGTCTCGGGACTTCCCTGGCAGTGCAGTGGTTAAGACTCCATGCTTCCATTGCAGGGGGCACGGGTTCGATCCCTGGTCGGGGAATTAAGATCCCACATGCCATGCGGCATGGCCAAAAGATTTAAAAAAAAAAAAAAAAGGGGGGGGTGTCTCAAACAGATATTTGTACATCCACATTCATAGCAGCATGATTCACACTAGCCGAAAGGTGGACGCAACCACAGAGTCCATGAATGGATGAATGAACAAAATGTGGTCCATCCATACAATGGAATACTATTCAGTTTTAAAAACGAGGGACTTCCCTGGTGATGCAGTGATTAAGAATCCGGCTGCCAGTTCAGGGGACACGGGTTCGAGCTCTGGTCCGGGAAGATTCCACATGCCACAGAGCAACTAAGCCCATGCACCACAACTGCTGAGCCTGCACTCTAGAACCCGCAGCCACAACTACTGAAGCCCGTGCGCCTAGAGCCTGTGCTCTGCAACAAGAGAAGCCACCGCAGTGAGAAGCCCACTCACCTCAATGAAGAGTAGCCCCTTGGGGCTTCCCTGGTGGCGCAGTGGTTGCGCGTCTGCCTGCCGATGCAGGGGAACCGGGTTCGCGCCCCCGTCTGGGAGGATCCCACGTGCCGCGGAGCAGCTGGGCCCGTGAGCCGTGGCCGCTGGGCCTGCGCGTCCGGAGCCTGTGCTCCGCGACGGGAGAGGCCACGACAGAAGGAGGCCAGCATACCACACACACACACACACACACACACACAAAAAAGAGTAGCCCCCTCTCGCCACAACTAGAGAAAGCCCACACACAGCAATGAAGACCCAACGCAGCCAAAAATAAACAAATTTATTTTAAAAATAATTTAAAAAACTATTTCAAAAAAAAAATGGAAGGAACTTCTGAGAATTCCCTGGCGGTCTAGTGGTTAGGACTCTGTTCTCTCACCACTAAGGGCCCAGGTTCAATCCCTGGTCGGGGAACTAAGATCCTACAAGCTGTGTGGTGTGGCCAAAAAAAAAAAAAGAAAGAAAAAACCTAAAGAGAAGTATTTTTTAAAAAAAGAGAGGAGGAACTTCTGACACTTGCTACAATGTGGATGCATCTTGAGGACATCATGCTCAGTGAAATAAGTCAGTCACAAAGAGCAAATACTGTGTGATTCCACTGATATGAGGCCTCTAAAGGAGTCAAATCCAGAGAGACAAAAAGCAGAATGGTGGGTGCCAGGGGCTGAGGTTGGGGAGGGATAAGGAGTTAGTGGGGGTTTTTTTTGTTTTAATTGAAGTATAGTTGATTTGCAATGTTGTGTTAATTTCTACCATACTGCAAAGTGATTCAGTTATACATATACATATTCCTTTTCATAGTCTTTTCCATTATGGTTTATCACAGGATATTGAATACAGTTCCCTGTTCTATACAGTAGGACCTTGTTGTTTACCCATCCTATATATCACAGTTTGCATCTGCTAATCCCAAACTCCCAGTCCTTCCCTCCCCCACACCCCCTCCTCCTTGGAGACGACAAGTCTGTTCTCTATGTCTGTGAGTCTGTTTCTGTCTCTTAGGTAAGTTCATTTGTGTCATATTTTAGATTCCACACGTAAGTGATATCAAATGGTATTTGTCTTTCTCAGTCTGACTGACTTTGCTTAGTATGATAATCTCTAGGTCCATCCATGTTGCTGGAAATGGCATCATTTCACTCTTTTTTATGGCTGAGTAATAATAGTCCATTGTATATACATAGCACATCTTTTTTTCAAAAATTTATTTTATTGACGTATAGTTGATTTACAATGTTGTGTTAATTTCTGCTGTATAAAGTGATTCAGTTATACATATATATACATTCTTTTTCATATCCTTTTCCCTTATGGTTTATCACAGGATATTGAATATAGTTCCCTGTGCTATATAGTAGGACCTTGTTGTTTATCCATTCTCTATACAGTACTTTGCATCTGTTAATCCCAAACTCCCAATCCATCCCTCCTCCACACCCCTAGGAGTTGGTGTTTAATGGGGACAGAGTTTCAGTTTCACAAGATGAAGAGAGTTCTGGAGATGGATGCTACTGACAGTTCCACAATGTGAAATTACTTAGTGCCATTGAACTGTACAATTAAAAATGGTTAAGATGGTTTAAAAATTTTTTTTAAATCTCAGTCATGATTCTTGACTGAATAAATTAGATCATTAAGGGTTACAAAATGCTTACTTCAGTTTATTCTTTCACCTACATTTATTAATTGCCATTCTATTGGAAATAGAGCTTTCTTCTGATCAGCAGGCACGATCTGGTTATCATGAAACACAGTCCCTGCTGGAAAGAGAGAAAAGGCTTCAATGATTTAAAAATGTGGCATTTGTAGGAACTCCCTGGCGGTCCAGTGATTAGGACTCAGCGCTTTCACTGCCGGGGCCCGGGTCCGATCCCTGGTCAGGGAACTAAGATCCCACAAGCCGTGCTGTGCGGTCGAAAAAAAAAAGGGGGCATTTGTGAATAGTCACCTCAAATGGTAATTAGGTTTTTTTGTGTGTGTGTGTTTGTTTGTTTGTTAATTTTATTTATTTATTTTTGGCTGCGCTGGGTCTTCATTGCTGCGCACGGGCTTTCTCTAGTTGCGGCGAGCTGGGGCTACTCTTCGTTGAGGTGCACGTGCTTCTCATTGAGTGGCTTCCCTTGTTACAGAGCACAGGCTCTAGGTGCGCGGGCTTTAGTAGTTGTGGCACGTGGGCTCACTAGTTGTGGCTTGTGGGCTCTAGAGCGCAGGCTCAGTAGTTGTGGTGCACGGGCTTAGTTGCTCTGCGGCATGTGGGATCTTCCCAGACCAGGGTCAAACACGTGTGCCCTGCACCGGCAGGCGGATTCTTAACAACTGCACCACCAGGGAAGTCCGGTAATGAAGTTTTGAGCACCACTGGATTTCCATTGATTAAATGTATGCCAATCTGCAGCCACTGTGGAAAACAGTATGGAGGTTCCTCAGAAAACTAAACATAGAATTACCTAGGGGGTTACTTACAATTTGGGACTTCCCTGGAGGTCCACTAGTTAAGACTTCACCTTCCAATGCAGGGGGGTGTGGGTTCGTTCCCTGATCAGGGAACTAAGATCCCACATGCCTTGCGGCCAAAAAAACAAAACATAAAACAAAAACAATATTGTAACAAATTCAGTAAAGACTTTAAAAATGGTCCACATCAAAAAAAATCTTTAAAAAAATTATCATATGATCCAGCAATCCTGGGTATATATCTGGACAAAACTCTAATTCAAAAAGATACATCCACCCCTATGTTCATTGCAGCACTATTCACAATAGCCAAGACATGGAAACAACCTAAATGTCCATCAACCGATGAATGGATAAAGAAGATGTGGTACATATATACAATGGAATACTACTCAGCTATAAGTAAGAACAAAATAATGCCATTTGCAGCAACATGGATGCAACTAAAGATTATCATGCTAAGTGAAATAAATCAGAAAGAGAAAGACAAATACCATATGATATCACTTACATGTGGAATCTAAAATATGACACAAATGAAGCTATCTATGAAACAGAAACAGACTCACAGACATAGAGAACAGACTTGTGGTCTCCAAGAGGAGGGGCTCGGGGGAGGGATGGAGTGGGAAGCTGGGGTTAGCAGATGGAAGCTTTTATATATAGATTGGATGAACAACAAGGTCCTACTGTATGGCACAGAGAACTATATTCAATATCCTTTGATAAACCATAAGGGAAAAGAATATATATAAAAAAGAACGTATATAAACGTATAACTGAGTCACTTTGCTGTACAGCAGTAATTAACACAACATTGTAAATCAGCTATACTTCAATTTACAAAAATAGAGTACATGTACGCCAATCTACTACCATCACTCTTCTCCCCAGAAAAGGCTTAACTTCCACCCTGATGGAAGGAACAATTTCCCTGCCAGTCGGCCAGGGTGGCAGGAGCTAGCTGCTGGCAGCAGTGTCCCCTCACTCTGGCCCGCCCAAGCACAGCAGCACCCACTAGGTCCACAAGCCTGGCTCAGGCCAGAGAGCTCGGTGTGCATGGAGGTGGGTATACCTCACAGGCAGGTATACCCTGGGCCACCCCTGGAACTGCACCCCTGAGGGAAAGCCCACCACCCAGCTGAGACCCAAGGGCTGAGCCACAGAACACTGTTTCCACTCCTTATGCTAACGTGATCCTCAAATTTTTCCTGGTAGCATATTGAATACCTGAAACGAAGACCTCAACTGGAAAAGTATCATAAAAATGATGGAATTCAGTAAGTTGGCTAAGTTAAAAAATATATATATAAATACAAAGTCAATAATCTTTCTGTAGGCAAAGGACCACGGTTTGGAAAATAACACTCTGCATACATTAGTAATAAAAGGATTAAATACCTAGGAATCGAGTTAAGAAACTTGTAATATCTATATGAAAACTTTAAAACACAGAATGATGAGGTTTAAAATAAGGACATTCCTTCTGCATAGTGAGAAAGAGGGACCAATTACCGATTATACATTAGCAACATGGGTGAATCTCAAAACCATTAGGCTGAGTGAAAGCAGCCAGACAGAGAAGTCCACACTGCACCAACAGATGAAAGTCATCCATGAAGATGGACGTGGACCAGAGGTTGCCTGTTGGTGGTGGCAAGGGGGGATACTGAACTGGGAAGGGACACAGGGGACTTCTGGGGTGATGGAAACATTCTATAGTTTGATAAGGATGTCGGTCCTCAGACTGATTCATTTACCGGAATAAACTGCTGCACACCCAGGACTTGTACATTTCATATTAGACCTCAGTTTACAATGGGAATCCAGTGAGACACCCCTAGGTAGAACAACCTTCAAAGTGCAAAGCGCTTATAATCGATGCCACCGTTTATTTGTAGCAAAGATAGACACACACACCTGCACTCGGGCACAGAAGGACTTTGGAAAGACAAGGATTTGATGTCTTGGTCAGGGGACCTGAGAATGAAGACTTAGCATACTTTTCACTGTACTCACGATATACTTTTTAATGCGTTTTTAGCTTAAAAAAAAAAAAACAGCAGAACGTATAGCTAAAATATAAAATCTGACGGGGGAACTTTACCATGTCGAGCTGTTGTGTTTACCATGTGCGTTTGTTACCTGTTGAAAAAATCAGTTGAGATGTCAATTTCCCGCCACATAAAAATGATTCACATGTTAAAATGTCGTAGAAATATGGAAGAAAACACTAGTTTGATTTAGGGGTAGGGAAGGCCTTTCTAAATAGGCTCTAAAAAAATAGAAGAGCAGACAAATATAAATCTAATCCCTAAAAATAAAATCTCTTTACAGCAAAGATAGGATGACTCAAGATGAAAGTAACACAAGCAGGGGACAGCCCCCAGCAAGGACAAAGGTGACAGCATGTGTCACCACAGAGATAAGGAACAAATTCCAGTGGCCACCAGACACTTGGGAGCGTTGAATCACTCCTAAAAAATGCTAACAAGGGAATTCCCTGGTGTTCCGGTGGTTAGGACCCCACGCGCTTTCACCACCGAGGGCCAGGGTTCAAGCACTTTCACCGCCGAGGGCCAGGGTTCAATCCCTGATCGGGGAATTAATTCTGCATGCCATGCACGTGGCAAAAAAAAAAAAAAAAAAAAAAAATGCTAACAAGACTCACTATTCCTTTGACAGAATTGAAGAGGCAAAAGCCAGGGTAGGGTAAAGTCCAGGTGGCACTGTTGGTGGGAGAAGCATTAAAACCTCTCCAGGGGGGTAGGTCAGCCACATGACCTGAAAGGGAAATATGAAAACATTTATACTCAGTGATCCAGGAAGCTCTCTACATATTTCCCTGAAGGGTACAATGGAAGATTCCATACAAGGATGTTCAGTGCAGTGTCGTTTACAAGAGAAGAGGGAACATCTTAATTACCATGAAGGAGCTTAAATTTTACATTTGAATTATCTCTAGTCCCTTCGTCTTTTTTTAAGATTGATTGATTGATTTGGCTGCGTTGGGTCTTTGTTGCTGCACGTGGCTTTCTCTAGTTGCGGCGAACGTGGGCTTCTCATTGCAGTGGCTTCTGTTGTTACGGAGCACAGGCTCTAGGCTCGCGGGCTTCAGTAGTTGCGGCTCGAGGGCACAGTAGTTGTGGCTTTCAGGGTCTAGAGCGCAGGCTCAGTAGTTGTGGCGCACGGGCTTAGTTGCTCCGTGGCATGTGAGATCTTCCCGGACCAGGGATCAAACCCGTGTCCCCTGCACTGGCAGGTGGATTCTTAACCACTGTGCCACCAGGGAAATCCTAGTCCCTTAGTCTTATGATTAAGGCACCCGTGACTTACACGGACAGTTACAGTTGAGGTGCCACCAAGTGCTTTCCTAAAAGCACACGTAGAGGTGGTGGGGCAGGTGTTACTTGACATCCTAACAGTGGCCCTTTGGGTTGTGTGTGCTGGTGACTCACGTGTCTTTGTCTGCTTCTGCTTTGTCGTCATTTTATAGCAGGTCTTTTCCCAAAGACAAACCAAAAAGGGTTGTTCATCTCAGTATTCAGTAGGACTGAGTCAGGGTGAAAGTATGGAAAGTCCCACCTCCCAGATGCTTAGGCAAATAAGGGCTCTGCGTGGGGCTGGCAGGCCAGGGCTACGAGTGACTCTTTTTGCTCCACCATCCATTGCATGGGGCTCTGGCCTCATGGTCACAGGACAGTTGCTGCCTTGCCAGGCACCACAGCTCGCTCCAGACCAAAGGGCTACAAGGCCACGGGGAGTCCAAGACTCTTCCTTTAAAGGGCGTTCCAGGAAACCGCATCAGCAAGTTCCACTCCCACCCCCACCCCAAACAGGCATGGAACGTCTAACTTCAGATGAGGCCTCCACAGGGTCACCTGCGACACTGAGGAGCCCGCTCTCATCCAGCCTCAGCTGAGAGGTGGCCAGACGTCCCTGGTAAATCAGGAGTCATCACCCAGGGTGATTTATAGGAGAGATTTATTTGAAGAAATATTACAACATATAAAAACTACATAAAGTCTTAATTTCCACTCATACAGTGGTAAATTTGATATAATGCATAATAAAAAACTTTTAAAATCCAGAACGGACAAAGTACTGCACAGTTTCATCACTAAGTCAAATTAGTTGATAACCAAATCTCACAGAAGAGCTTCATGTCAGCCAAGGCCACAAACACCGTGTACAACACATCTGAACTGACAGATTGACATGTTAAAAATACAACAATATCAGTGCACGTTGGGGATCTCTGGTGCCAGAAACAAGGGCAACTGGAGGGCAGAACTAGTCCTTAGCAGTCTCCTCCTTGATTTTAACTGAAGAGAAACAAAAGGGAGAGTCATGGCAGGGAACGTGTGTAATGTTACACGAAGCAACAGGCAAGCACATCGGGTACACGAACCAGGAGCTACATTAATGCCCAGGCGTTGACGTTAAAGGACCACCTCATAAGAACCTGCAGCAGCTCTGCATCAGCATTCAGAGACTGAACACTGCTCAGGTGCTCCCTAAAGGTTTCCAGACCACCTGGGTTATGGGCTAGCGTCTGAGGCGGGCGCAGCCGACCCAGACTCACTTAGCAGGACAGAGGCAAGCGCCCCGAGATCTGACCACTTGTCCACTGCGTGCCGGGCCCCAGTGCTCTGCGCTTACCCACACGCTCACTCATCTCAGAGCAACCCTGAGAGACGTGAGGCCACCGGGGAGGGTGGGTGATTCGCCCCAGTCTCAGAGCCTAAAGCCATACCCCTGCCGTCCCCACCGCTCCCTACCATACCTGAGGTGCTCTCTCGCGCTCTGGCCAACATACAGCGCTTGATCTCCAAGCCGATGGCTTTGGCCAGTGGCGGTGGCACAGCGTTACCCACCTGCAGGAGGGAAGGAGGGCAACGTCTGGCTTGGCACGGCTGGAGTCAGCGCTAGCCTCCACTCGGACACGGGCACTGGGCCCCCGGTCTCAGGCTCACACAGGCCTCCAAAGCCCTTCCCTCAGGATGGCGCTCAGACCCTCCACCCAGCCCACCCTCCCGCCCCAAACACCAGCAGGTCAAGCACCACTCAGAGAAGGGGGCAGGAGGGAAGGAGGGCAACGTCTGGCTTGGCACGGCTGGAGTCAGCGCTAGCCTCCACTCGGACACGGGCACTGGGCCCCCGGTCTCAGGCTCACACAGGCCTCCAAAGCCCTTCCCTCAGGATGGCGCTCAGACCCTCCACCCCGCCCCCCCTCCCGCCCCAAACACCAGCAGGTCAAGCACCACTCAGAGAAGGGGGCCTTTAAAGGGCTTTAGAAAATCTTAGAATCCGGATATGGAAGCTACTGTGTTTCATTTCTAGCTGAGAGCTGTTGCTCCCAGAGCACAGGATGGCTGAGGGGGGAGATGGGAGGGTCTCACTGTGACCCCCAGGCACTGCTGGCCTTTTCAGCCACATGCCTGCATTCCTTGGAAATATATTTCATTCACAGCCAAACGGAACACCCTGAGAAACGGGAGGAATTACTGGTTCGTTTCAACCCTTAGCAACAGGGACTTTTCACCACCATGTATTTCATCTGCTCTCTGCAACGCGCTGGAACTTTCCTTTGGGCTAAACGTGCCTCAGCTGTCCACGGCATCCGACACACTTGGCGACTCCGCCTGACCTGGGAGCACCCTGGGCCCCAGGGACAGGGTCCCTCCTTCCTGAGCGCCCCCTCGTGGGAGTGCTAAGGCCGGTCAGCCCCCAGCCCTGGGGGCTCAGCGTCCGCTCAGAAGTGACTGCGAGTCAATCTCCCCACCGACCAACTAACTCCCTCCTGGCCTCCCTCCCGCCAGGGCCGCTTCGTGCGAGGTGCCGGCGGCCCCTCCTCAGCGGGGAGGAGACCCGGGCCGACTCCGCTCCACTGACCTGCCGGTGCTTGTCCAGGATGTTGCCGAACAGCCGGTAGGTGTCGGGGAAGCCCTGAGAGCGGGCGCACTCCCGCACACTCACGACGCGGTGCTGCTCTGGGTGGAGCACGCGGCCCTGGGGGCAAGAGGCGCAATGGGGATGGGAATGAGACGGGGCCACGGGAAGCCCACCCCGGGCCGGGGCGCAGAGGCAGGAGGCGGCGAGGAGGGCCGGCCCACCCACAAAGCCCGTGCCTCCGTCCCTGCCCAGGCCCGAGTGGCCCTCAGACCTACCTGCTTGCCCATGGGCTCGGGGTTGGTGACGGTCGTGCTGAAGAAGCCGTCCCACTCGAGCCGTCCGTAGAGGCCGGCCCAGTGGTTGTGCCTGTTCCCGGTGTGGGGCAAGCACCAGGGAATGAGGGTGTTGAACTGTCTGGCCGCAGGGTCACAGGCTTTGCCTGTTGGAAGAGAGGGTCGCGATGGGGCTGTGCCGACAGGAGGGGAGGATGGAGCCACCGACAGTCCCCGTTTGCCAGGCAGAGCTTTATCACGGACCCTGTTCTCAGCAGCCGTGCACAGCAGGGAATGAGGGTGTTGAACTGTCTGGCCGCAGGGTCACAGGCTTTGCCTGTTGGAAGAGAGGGTCGCGATGGGGCTGTGCCGACAGGAGGGGAGGATGGAGCCACCGACAGTCCCCGTTTGCCAGGCAGAGCTTTATCACGGACCCTGTTCTCAGCAGCCGTGCACAGCAGGGACACCCAGGCCTGGCGAGTCTGCGCCCCACCCAGGGCCGCTGGGTTCCTGCGTGGCAGCCCCAGCATCTCCTGCTGAGAAACCCCGGAGACCGTGCTCCTTCCCCTGAGCCCACCGCCCCGCTGCAGAGCCTAAGGGGGCTGGGGCTTCACACCAAACTTGAGGAAGCCACACCTGGAGGCCAGGGCACAAGCGGGGGTCCCACCTTCCACACAGGAGCAGACCCCGCGGAGAGCCCCGGCACTGCTGCAGCCGTTCTTCTTGTCGTGGTAGTTGTACCGCAGCTTCCTGGCCAAGGTGCCGTCAGAGAGCCGCACCTCGATGTTTGGCAGGTCACGCCAGTCTGAGCCCGGGGCCAGAGGGATGTGTCGCATGCGAGCGGCCACCAAGGCACTCATGTCCTGGAAGAGCACAGCAGGCCCAGCTGTCGCTGAGCTCGGGGAGCACCTGACCACGCGCAGTGGGCTGGGCGCCATAGTACTGGGCACTGGGCATACCACGGTGACCAGGACCCCCAAGGGGCTTGTATCCCACTGTGGGAGACAAGCAGCGACCCCAATCGACAACCTGGGGGTTACACACGTGCCATGAAGACACCAGAGCAGGGATGTGGAACGACGGGGGAAACGGGTGAAGGGACGGCTTCGGGCAAGCGTGGGGCTTCTGAGGAGGTGACGTCGGAGCTGAGCCCTGCAGGACAGGAGGAGCCGGCGGCGGGGAGAGCTGGGGTTTGGTGCGTTTGGGAGATACCGAGAGAACAGCAGTGCTGAGAGACAAGACCAGTCATAGGAGACGATGGCCGGACACACCACTCTAGCCCGATTCTAGGCAGAGTATAAGCTCTGATTGACACTTTCCAGGACCATGTAGTGGGGCGGGGGTGGGATGCAAGAGGAGAAGCAGGAGGCGGTGAGGTGTGAGGCTGGGCCGGCAGAGGTAGCGGAGTTTGGGTGAGGGGCCAAGAGCAGGAGGAGCTGGAAGGTGGCCGAGATCAGATCCCGCTTCCCCCGCAAGCCCTGGCTGGGCTCCAACCACAGGGCTGCTCCTGGGAGGCCGCTGGGAGGAGGCCCCGCTTTATGGAGGTGACGTTACCTTACAGATGTGGTCCCTGAGGATGGGCTGGTACTGCGAGCCCCGGAGCTGCCTCTGGAACCAGGACTGAGGCTCCCCGTTGTACGAGATCTCCTGCGCTGAAGCTCCGTTCCGGATCTCGGGAAGGTCGGACATCGTGTCCCGCACGGTGATGGTTCGGAACGGACCCGAGCTCAACCTGCAACAGGGAACAGATCGTGGCACCTCTGGGGACACACACAGCTACCGTGTGAGTCACAACTGCCGTCCCCCGACTGCTGGCACCGTCTTCGCCAGAGAAGGCAACCCGGCTCGGGGTCAAAGGGCCGCCCGAGGTCACAGGGGCAGCCTTCTTCTCAGACCCCGTCTGGAAAGGGGACAGGCTATAGTGTGGGCTCTGCCCCTGACTGCGGCCAGGCTTCTGGCCACTGCCCTGGACACAGGGCACTCGGGGTCAGAACGAGACCAGAGGCGGCAGAGCATTCGCAGGGCAGGCCAGACGCAGCGCTGTCTGCGCCTCGCTAACACCTTCTCCTCGGATCGGGCCTCTTCACAGAGGTCCACCCGCACCAGGCCTCGTCGGGGAAGGCTCACAAGCACCAGGACAGCAGGCCGGCCGGGGGCGCTCCTACCTGGTGATGTTGCTGACAAACTTCTTGTCGTCGACTACAACACTCAGCTGGCAGGCCCGGGGTGCGAACACGTGCAGCGGCTCTGGGAACAGAGGGAGCTGCTCTCCGGGGGCCGCGGCCAGGATGATGGCCCGCCTCCGCGTCTGGGCCACGCCGTACTGACCAGCCTGCGCAGGGGAGGGCCAGACACACACATGGTCAGCGGGCACCTCCAATCAGCTGGGCCGATGGCCGGGGTCCGCAGCACCTGACTTTCTGGGGCGTCTGGCTGGTGTGGAGCTCACCCGGAGAGCCCCTAGTTAACCCACGGGCTCATGCCTAACAGGAGGTGGGACCGGAGAAGAGGACGAAAGATCCCAGGAGGTGGCCGATAGCCCCTGGAGAAGATGGGAGTGAACCCTGCTGGCGATCCCAGCCAGCTCTTTAAACAGCCCATGAAGGAGCACTTGGGGAGAAGAGCGGCCAGAGGAGACACCAGGAGCCGTGCCACCTGCCTGGCAGTCCATGTCACGAGGGAAAGAACATGGCTGCCAACAAGGTTGATCAGTGAGGCCGAGACACTATGGAAGCTGAATGGGAGGGGAGCCCGGCAGCCGTCTCCCCAACCCTCGCCCGCACTGCAGGTTACCACACTGTGGCCTGTCCCTTTGAGCTCTATTTTCAGTTTGAGACAGCTTGCTGCTGTCCAGGGACTGCGCGGCCCCTTCTCCGGCCACACGTGTCTGCCCACTCTGCCCCTGCCCGGGGGGGCCCACCTGCAACACGCCGAAGGTGCACTGGTAGCCCATGCGGACCAGGCAGCGGAGCGTGAGCTTCAGGACCATGGAGCGCTTGAAGGAGACGAAGTTCCTGACGTTCTCCAGGAGGAAGTACCTGGGCCGGTAGTAGTCGCAGTAGCTGTGGAGGCGGGAGAGACGAGAGAGGAGGAGACCTACTCTGCCAGAAGCCACTCTCAAATGCTTGACGTTTGTCAAGATGCACCTGCCAACTCTCAAGGTCTCTCCCTAGCGGAGGGGCAGCCGTGAACTTCCTGAAGGCAAAGACCGGCGTCTCACTCAGCACACCGCCTTCAGCAGGTGCGAAGGCTAAAGCAGTTACTGCTCGGCCCTGGCACGCCTGCGGCGCAGCCCCAGGACCGGCCGTCTAGTCACCCTGGGGCAGCACCGAACGCAGAGGGAATTCTAGCCTGTTTACCTGAGGAAGGAGACCACCAGGGAGTTCTTGAACTTAGAGTAGGTTCGAGAGTTGAAGCGGTTCATGCCGCTAAAGCCTTGGCAAGGTGGCCCGCCACACAGCATCTCCACGTCTCCCTTCTGCGGCAGCTTCTGGCCGCGGGAGTTGGTCACCTCCCCGGCCATGACCAGCTTCAGCAGGACGTTGCAGTCCTCGGTGAACACCGTGGACCCGGGATTGTTCAGCCGGAACGCCTGGGCCGCGGGGTCCCACATCTCGATGGCCCACAGCGTTTCCGAGATGCCTGGGGGACACAAGGACAAAGATGAGCTGTGAAGCCCCTGTAGCATGAGACTCTTTAGTCAGAACTGTGACCAGAGCCAGAAAGGTCTTCCAGGCAGAACATGCCCGGTCCGGCTTTGGCAGCTGTGCGGAGAGAAACCCGGAGCCTACCTGCTTGGTGGAACCCTTCCGACAAACCCCCACAGCCAGAAAACACATCCAGGGTCCGCAGCTTTGGCAGCTTGATTTCCGTCTCCAGTTCACTCGGCTCACAGCTTTGCGACTTTGTCCTGCTTTTCCCTGCGGGAGACAGGCCCCAAGTCAGATCAGGGCCCTAACGTGCTCTCTTCAAACACCCTGGTGATTCAGAGATGGCCTCGTTTTGAGTTGGCGGCAGCAGAGTGAGGTAAGGTCAGAGGCTGCTCTTTTATACTGACTGATTCACGAGAATCGAGTTATAGGAGACGGACTTGAAAAGAAGCCCGTGGAGTAACGACATACCTTTTCCCTTCCCTTTCCCTTTATTTCCAGGGCTACGGGCATGGTTTGGAGGATCTTCAAAGCTTTTGCTCTTGGCATTATAGGCCTGAGAAGGAAAGAACCACAACAGTCTGGAAGTTAAACACCAGTCCCCTCTCTAACAAATACGATTTAAGTTAATTTGATAAGATCTACTTAATTTCTCCCTAAATATGGCCATAAGCAAAAAGTGCTTTGATTTTTATTACATTAGAGATGAGGGGAAAATTCTACTAATACACACATTTTATGTGGCCAACAATGAAATTCCTGCTATTTGAAGTACCTGTACTATTCATTCTAAAAATAGGCAAATGTTACAATTAGACTGTACACACTGGAACCTGGGGGAAACATGGGTTATCTTAAAACGATACACGCCTATCACAGAAAAGCCATGCTCAAACAATTTAAGAGTGATTAGCTTAATCAACAAACTGCTGGCTCTACTCCCAATAACCAGGCCACAACAGGCTCAGCTGTATGGCCCCGGCCTGGATACAGATCCCTGGCTGAAGGCACTGGGGGCAGGGCTGCATCTCCCAGGGCTAGAGGAACCTTTCCCTAACTCACAGGCACTGGCCAGGCCAGCAGAGGCCACTCAACAGTCTTCAAAAATTGCTGTTGCCTTAGGACACGCAAATGTGACATTCTGTTTTGTTTTAAGCCCAAAGTGTGAAATCCCAGAACAACCTGAATGTCACAGATTCGTACTCTGGATAAACTGCTTTCTCGGGGGCTGTGTCTGACCCCAAGGTGCTCCCTCCAGCGAGCCCAGGGCCCCACCTCAAGGAAGTAGAAGCGGTCGGGGCCACCAGCGGAGAAGTCCTGGAGGCACTCGGGCAGGTCCTCCCCATACTCCACGGTGCAGCGGCCCTGCACGGCCTTGAAGTCCACCACAGCCTCCTCGTCACTCCAATAAAGCAGGTTGATGTCTGCGTGGTAACTCGCCGGGGTGGACTTGTGCGTGTTCTCCGGCCTGTGAGCGCAAGGGTCTTTGTTAGCTCTTTTGCCTCGAGCTGACAGGCAATTAAATGGCACATTCCTGAAAGTGCTCAGATGGTCGGTGGGTAAAGACCATTCCCCACCCCAGCCAGTCACCTTGATTACTAACCCCCTTAGTTGGCACTAACCACAGACTAAGTGGGATTCGTTGCCATGAACTCGACTAATGGTTTGCTTGCTCTTCATGCCCCCAGTGTAGCCCCAAAAGACAACTTGTCCTGTGTTAAGACCAGCTGCTGGTCTGTTAAAAAGCATGTCTAGAGCTGCCTTCATTCGCCTATAACAGCCAGATTCCTTGTTCTTTCTCATTACTCAACTGATTATTGCAAAGACTTCAAAAAATCTTCCATGTACATTACCTAAGACATGGAGCAACTTTAGACCTATCTGTATGGATTAGTTTCAAGTTATCTCCTAACCATTATTAGGATCCCAGAAAAAGACTGAGTGAAGCCAAGACCTTGGACAGAGAGAAACCCCAGAACAGGGAAGAGGGCCTAAGAACAGAGGGATGGGGAATGGGGAGGGGGCGGAACACGGACAGTGTTCTGAGACAGAACACACGGACAGAACTCAGGGTTCTGAGGGCGCCTCAGGCAGAGCCCAGGACATTCCACGCCTGTCTTTGTCACACTCTGGACTTCTACTCACGGATTTCTTTTGGACAAAGCTCTGCAGCTTTAAGAGAGAAAGCGAGGGCTGTGACACGTAGCTGTAGTCATCCTCAGTACCCTCCAGGTAATCAGAAACACTTGGAAGAACAGATACCTCCACCCAACTCTTAGACGGCCACTGTGTGTGTGCTGTTACCACCCCGCCTCAGGCAGAGCCCCCTGAAGGGCAGAGGCTTCACCGACCTGTAAAACTTGTTGACTCTGATCTTGATATCAGTCTCGTTGGGCCTGCCGTTGCTCTTCTTGATGCAGAAGATCTCTTTTATGCGGCCAATACGGTACGGCTCAGGGGCATCTAGGTTGCTGCCTTTGATGTAGTCAGAGTATTTCCGGTAGTGCTCTGGATACAGAGCTTCATCCACAGGCTCCTTCCGTGGGCGTTTCACAGGACTAGACAGCTTAATGCTGCAGAGAAGCAACCGTTATGAGTGACTGAACATGAAGCCTTAAAAAGTAGTCTCAGCATGACTGAGCAGTGACAACAACCACTTAAATTCAAACACCTTAAACTAATGCAGCTAAGTACCCTTAGAACAGATTTAGAGATTAAATCTCACCCACACTTTAAAATGGGTATTCTCCATCTGTGCTCTGGGTATAGTTGCTAAGGCTGTTCAGGTATTCCCCGCTCCCAGGCTCAGGGCAGGACCGTACTTCCTGGCACGTGATTCGTTCAGCTCCACAAGTATGGGCAGCAGTGGCGCACAAGTACTTGGAGCAGGAGCACTGAACTGCCAGGACAGCCTCCGCGCGCTTCCCCTTGCCTCAGACTGGCAACTCCTGAGAAGGCAGAGGCTCTGTCAGCCCAGGTCCCTGAGTGACACAACAGTCCAAGTCCCCTGAACCACAATGGACACACAGCACAGGCAAGAAGTAAACTTCTGTGATTTTAGAGTTGTTACCATGGCATATCCTACACTCTGACTGAGGCATCGACCCAGAGGCAATGCGGGAGAGGCATGGGGAGAAGGCGCGCGGCCTGGGCAAGCCGAATTTGGCCTGACCACGTACTGGCTAACTCAGGCCATCAAATCAGACGCCAAGCTGCCAAGACCGCAGGGCTGCACACTTTGAAGACTGCAGTTCAGGAAGGCAGCTGCTGGGCTTTCCCATCAGACTCCCTCAAGTCTGACAGGCTCCAAAGGTGTCTCTGAACACCTGTGCTCTCACTTCAGCTGTGCCAGGAGCACCTGGTAGACAGCACTACAGGGAGTCCTCCCCTTCGAGGCCAAAAACTGGAGCTAAAGGGCGTGATGCGCACTCACTGTGCAGGTCTGGAAGGACCGATGTTTTGTAATTTACGGTGACTGAATGGAGGCTGGGGACTGGACTCCAATTAGGACTCGAGGAAAATGGAATTGCAAGTCGGGAAACTGAGCTAACTAAGCGCAGAAAATGTTGGTTGTAAATCCAACCACGCACTAGTTCTTAAAACGAACAAGGAATGGATCAAGTGTGGACGATATCTGTGGCTTTGATTTTTCTCTGAAGAGCATCAATCCTCTGATGTGGAAGTCTTTTTTTTTTTTTTTAATTTTATTTATTTTGGGTCTTTGTTGCTGTGTGGGCTTTCTCTAGTTGCAGCGAGCGGGGACTACTCTTCGTTGTGGTGCGCAGGCTTCTCGTTGTGGTGGCTTCTCTTGTTGCGGAGCACAGGCTCTAGGTGCGCGGGCTCCAGTAGTTGTGGCTCACAGGCTCTAGAGCGCAGGCTGAGTAGTTGTGGCGTGTGGGCTTGGTTGCTCTGCGGCACGTGGGATCTTCCCGGACCAGGGCTCGAACCCGTGTCCCCTGCATTGGCAGGTGGATTCTTAACCACTGCGCCACCAGGGAAGTCCTGGAAGTCTTTTGATGCAATTCCCATTTACCAAGAAGTAACTCACAGTCAGCCTTTACTTTAAGCCAGGCGCTGTGCTAATAAGCCATTTTCTTTTAACTCACTTATTCCTTAGGGGTACTCCTCTCCCCACTTGATAGCTGGGAACTGGGAGGGGGTCTCTGCCATGACCAGCTGGGCAGGAACCCACCACTGACCCTAGTGCTCTCTCCCTTAGCCAGCAGGCTCTCTGTCTGACTTCTTTCACAGACAGCTTCACTGCCACAGAATTACAGTCACTCTGCACTGGAAGGCTGGATAATGTCTGCTCACCACAGATGACACTGTGACAGCTCGGCAGCAGCAGGTACTGGGCTGCGGGGTGGGGGACATTGTGGAGCCAGCTCTGTACTGGCCCAGAGCTCCTGGCCCTGACTGCAGCAAGGGGCACTCACTTGAAAGTGAAGGCCTCAGGGGGGAGGTACACGCCATCGCCCACTCGATACTGGATGCCATTCTTGGTGGCTAAGCTGTAGAGGACCCGGCCATCCAGGTCCTCAAGCTGCTCCATGACCCTGGGAATTTCTTTCTGCCTCATTTCAGCCAGACGTGCGCAGCTTGCACAGAACCTGAAGGAGTGAAGGACAGAAACCAAAGGCCCTTAAGTGGCTGGTAGTGACCACAAGCAGCTGCCACTGGCTTAATCCAGACTGGTGACCAAGAGGAAGGATTTACAGGTGATAGGAGGAACTGGCTTTCCTGCACTTTTATGCTCACACTTTAAAAGCACTTATTTGGGACCAAAGCTCAGAGATACACACAATAGGAAAATGACAAGCCAACCCCACTTTGAGTAGTCGATCCTAAGACATTAACAAACAATCTAGAATATGGTCAAGAATCCACCACGAGCGATAATGCAGACAGTGGTAAAGACAGGAACTCAAAAACGTCAGAGGAGGCTCACGCTATTACCTCTAAAGGCTGAAGAGGTATTTGGTAAAATTCATTATTTCTGATGACTAAAACCCTTAAAAGGAGAGTTAGAGATTGCCTTAAAAACAGATCAAGCCAAAAGGCAGCCCCAGGTTGACTGGAGAAACACCAGAGGCATCGCAGCGAGACCTCCTAGCCTTGGCCCCGTCAGCCTTACTGTCACACACTGCTCGCTCTGGAGGTGCCGGCTGCCACTTTTAGTTAAAACAAGTGAGGTACCAAGGTTAGAAAGGAAGACGTGGAGCACTAAACATTTTTTAAGAAGCAAGCCTCCCTAAAAGCATTCACCCACCAGTTCGAATAAAATGGAATCAAAGATCTCATTTATGAGAAAAGACACAAGATCTGTGGTACAGACACTGAGGAACCCAGAAAGACACATCCTGTCCCTGGATGGGACAGCTTCTCATGAGGGTCACTCCCCACCAGGCTGTCCACACACTTACAGCCACTGCAACCAAGTCAGGCTGGTCTTTGGTTGGTGAGGAAGACTATCAGAAGACGTGGGGAAAGCAAACCCAGCAGAGAGAAGCACAGGAAAAGCTCGAGGGGTTCATGCAGACACATGGCGTCCTCGAGCACCAACAGAGTGGCCCAAGGAGCCCAGTCGCAGCACTCACTTGTACTTGTTGTCCTCCATTGGCTGAATTTTTGGAGGGGACTCAAATCTTGCGTAGTCTTGGTCATACCAAAGCTGGTAGAAATAGGTCTTTCCGTCATCCTCCGACATCAGGGCCTCAGGGTCCACGCCTCCCTAGGGACGAACGAGGCTGCCATCAGCCATGATGACCCCACGCGCTGAGGAGGGGCACACAAGGGGCGCCAGACACTCACCTCCAAGGCCCAGTTTTCCGACGGGGCTTTATAGACGACCTGCACTTTGCTGTGAATGTATGAAAGCTGCATGTCCTCACATTCGTCTACCAGGAACAGCTCCAGGGGGTCCGACGTGGCCCCGAGGACCGTGTCCGTCCCAGCACAGAACCAGTGGGCATGAAACATCTGCCCGTTGCTGCTGTCCTCCCACAGTGCCGTGACCCTGGAGCCAGAAGAGGGGGCGGGAAGAAAGTTCTAACTTGACCGGCAGATCTGGACCGAGTCTCCTTGGGGGACATGTGTTTTTTGGTTTTAGTATAGGGCTAAGAGCTGCTGCTGCTATTCTTACAAAATAGGCACCTCCTACTTACTCAACAGAAAGTGTGGGCTGAAGTCAAGCAGAGGGAAGAACACAAACCTGGCTAAATACAGTGGTTTTGAAGAATCATCTGGAATAACAGAAACACAGTCCCCCACTTCCAGGGTTTCCGAGTCGATGCATACCTTCTTATAGTAACTCTTCTTCCCATCAGTCTGAAAACAAGAGCTTAATTTCAGGTGAGGATGGATTTGAAGGTCCATGCTAGGCTTGACCTGCGTGTTCCTGTTACTTTATAGGAAAGTATCACTCGTAACAATTTCTCCAAGAAGCCGTGAGCTCTACCAGCCTGGCTACTATAGAGAACATCCAACTTCTTTGGCTGGAAGCCTGCAGCAAAGGCCGCTCACATCCCTCTATCACCACCTCTGCCCTCTTGTGTCACCAGCAAATGGGATTCTAGCATTCAACTGTAATAGCACCATACCCCACTCCCCACACCTCTAGCCACACGGACCTCCTTCCTTCTCTCCCACAAGGAAAGCTGGTCCCACCTCAGCGCCTGTGCTCTGGTTCCTCCCCAGACCTTCATGTGCTGGCTACTCTTCAACCTTTGGGTCTCAGCTCAGATGTTGCCCCACCAAGAAGCCTCCGTGGCCCCAGCACCCTTCCTGCCCCCCGCCCTCCTGACAGTACTTGTGTCACAGGCAGGGGCTTAGTTAAGCCTAGGCCTAGAGCAGCATCCAGCAGGGTAGGCCTCACACTTGTTGAGGGAACTGACCATCTTTGGCTTATGGACATCGAGGGAACAACACTGAGATGACAGTCACTCTCCAGCTCTGGTAAAGGATTTGACCCTTAGACAGGCAGGTAACCACAGAACCCCCGGGAGGCGGTCTGCTAGTGCCCCCAAACACCTACTCCTAGGCCAGAGAGGACTGTGAAGGCTCTCTTCAAAACAAGCTTGGAAGGGGAACCAGCCTGACACCCCAAGAACTGTATCAAATGCCCATTTTGGGGACTTCCCTGGTGGCGTGGTGGTTAAGAATCTGCCTGCCAACGCAGGGGACACGGGTTCGAGCCCTGGTCCGGGAAGATCCCACATGCCGTGGAGCAACTAAGCCCATGCACCACGACTACTGAGTCTGTGCTCTAGAGCCCAAGAGCCACGACTACTGAGCCTGCGTGCCACAACTACTGAAGCCTGTGTGCCTAGAGCCCGTGCTCCCCAACAAAGAGAAGCCACCACAATGAGAAGCCTGTGCACCACAACGAAGAGTAGCCCCCGCTCGCCGCATGAGAAGCCTGTGCACCACAACGAAGAGTAGCCCCCGCACGCCGCAACTAGAGAAAGCCCATGCACAGAAATGAAGACCCAACACAGCCAAAAATAAATAAAATAAATAAATAAATAAATCTATTTTTAAAAAGCCCATTTTGGAGTGTGAGGAAAACTGAGTCCTTGGGTGTACAAGCAAAAAAATGCATTTCAGGTGCTTGACCACAGGCCTCGGCCTCTCAGCCAGCTCTGCTCCGCTCATGGGACAAATGGGCAGGTTTCTCAGCTGCAGGGCTCAGGCTGCTTAAGACGTCTGGCAGTGAGATACCACGAGACAACTGGCTTCTCAGAAGGGCAGCGCTAAAACGACTGAGAGCCTGCTCCTGGATTACCTTGACAGCTTCTCCAACCCAAAAGATCCGATCCTTGTTCTGCTTCTTTTTCTTCCCCTGATGCATCTTTTTGGGTGATGGCATCTCTGGAATATTGTCATCCACTTCTTCATCATCATCTGCCTCCTTCATGGCCATGTTGGGACACCTACAAAGTCAGTTATTATAAGCAAGGTCCTCTTTAAAAGTAAAGCCAATTGGGAATTCCCTGGCGGTCCAGTGGTTAGGACTCTGTGCTCTCACTGCTGGGGCCCAGGTTCAATCCCTGGTCGGGGAACTAAGATCCCACAACCCTCTCGGCGCAGGCAGAAAAAAAAAAAAAAAAAAAAAAGGTAAAACCAACTGAAGGTGTTTTACTTAGAAAACAGAGACAGGCCTGGTGACAGTGCTAGACAAAGGGACCCTGCCTGCTCTGTACCTGTCAACCCAGCTGTCCCACACAAAGCCTATTTGCCATCAGCTGGCATTTTCCTCCATTTCAAGAACAAGCGTTGGCCAAACCTACCTCCTCTTTTGGCAAGCCTGTTTGCTCCTTCCGCTACCACCAAATTTAACCATATCCTTACAGGCTTTACACTTTCCACACTCAGGCTGTTGACAAATCTAAAACACATTTAAAAAGTAATCAAACAGTCATTAGTAACAGCTGGTAACCAGTTTTTGGTGAATTTAAAAACTGTAAATTTAACCTCATTAGAAGTAAGGGAAGTTAAGAGTTAGGAACAAGATACGAGGTTTGCATAGGTTAAGCCTGACACATGGTGCTGGGACAGGTGTGGGGAAACGAGAACTCGCACTGCTCAAAGGATAATTTGGTGACCCCACTCTGGAGAACACTGTTCTAGATCAAAGTTAAGTACATGACCTACACCCCAGCAATTCTGCTTCTAAGTAGAGAAGAGTCACAGGAAGCCTCGTTAGAATATCAAGTTGCCCATCACTGAGGGATAAGCTGGAAGAGTCACAGTGAAATATTATGGAATAGTTAAAGTGTTAACTGGTGTGACCTCCAAACAGCTCCCACAGAGATACTGAAGGTCATGTGTCAGACAAAGATCAGTCACGGAACTGGAGGCACCACAGTAAGGAGTGTTCCAGCTCACTTCTACTCCTGGCTTCTGGATGTCTTTTAATATGTCATGTTAACGTTGTCTCTGGGAGATATCTGACTCACCTACTGGGGTATCGTGAGAATTCAATTAAAAATGTGCATGAATACAATTTGAAAAAGAAACAAACACACATAACAGCTGTGAAAGATTCCAGTTTACGTATACTTTCTTAAAAACTTTTTTTAAAGCTTGGATACATATGTGCTAGATGAAATAAAGTAAAACCACAACAAGAATGGTGAGGACATGCAAATTCCTATTTAAGGGCAGTCACTCAAGACAAAGGAGACACTCTGAAGTCAGTGGCCAGTGTGAATGCAGGGCAGTTCTGAAGGCAGCTGTTGTATTTTTGTGTTTAAGTTTTCATCCAAATTAAGTCAGATACCAAGATACTGGGTTGGCCAAAAAGTTCGTTCGGGTTTTTCCGTAAGATTGGATGGAAAAACCCAAACGAACTTTATGGCCTACCCAACAGACCGGATCCCTGGGTCATAGATTTAGGGGGATTAATTCCTCTAGAGTGAAGTAAATATACATTAAAAAATTCAGTAAGAGAGGTCTTCTCAGGCCTCAGAGCTAGGCTGGACAAAGTCCCCACTTTCCCAGGGAATGGATGCCACGCGACAAGGCAGGCTCCTGGGTCTGTGGGGCAGTCACTCCCTCTGCTCTCACACCAGAGCCTGAGGACACAGTGGGTCGCAGCCAGAGCAAAGGCACCCAGAAGGCCAGGTTCCTCTGCAACAACAGTGGTGCTGACGGCAAAGTGCCAGAGCACGCCTCTTTTGACAGCCGTCCCAGAAGACATGCAAGTCCCCCCAGATCACTAACTCTTTCTTCTAGCTTCTGTTTTAGGGGTCACATTTGAGCAGTGAGAATCTCAAGCCAGAAAGAGACAGAAGTGAGTTCCTCAGAGATTACAAGGGGAGCAGGCAAGGTTACCTCACAGACGCCACACCGCCGGCGTTTAAAGGCATTCTCCTTGTCTTCCTTGTCATCCTTTTCAATTTGCTCCGCAAAGAAAGTGTCAAAGATCTGGTAGACCAGCTTCGTAGTGGTGGCTTTGGTGGGGCCTCTGTCCTTCTCCTTGGCAGGATGCCGGATGGTCTGCCGCCTTTCAGCTCGCCTGGGAGAGAGTTTCCATGGTGTTAGCAGGCTGGGAAGAGCGCTCAGGATGCTCTGCCTTCTGTCTCACGTCTTCAGTCTCATTCCTGCTGCCTCCTTACCTTTTTCCCAAGGTGACCCCGGCCAACTTGATCAGGTCTCTCATGCAGGGGGTCAGGAAGATGGGCTGCTCGTCACTGTCCCCAGCCCGATCATAACTCTCTACTTGTTCCACCACAAACTGGGCGTGTCGAAGCAGAGAATCCTCTGTGAATCGATTCAGGTTGAGCATAGAAGGAGGAACAGTGGTCTTTTGGGAGAAAAAAAAAAAAAAATCAGAAGTTTACCTTAGGCTTAAGCAAAACTGGTCTAAATCAAACAAACAATTTCTGCTGACGCTGAACATATTTTCTAGCACATCTCATATAAATAGGTGTGAATCCCATATTGTGAATAACCTAAACCTCTTACCTCAATCTTATTGATCAGGTCTTCGTATGTTGAGTCAGGGTTGTTCTGCAGGAACTCAACTACTATCTTACTTATGTAGATCTTCTCTTGCATCACGCTGAACAGTGGTGCATACTCTGGGCTGGGATCCATCAAAATGTATTCGGCAAATGCTGCAGTGAATAGATGTTTAAGAGAGCAGTTGGAACCTGATGGCAGCTACAGTGGCCAAAGGGCAAGGATGAGGCTACGAGGCTTACAGAACAGGCTAAGAGTCATTCTGTACCCAAATGTCAAAAAACATGAAGTACAGTCCAGAGTTAGCTCATTCAGAAGGGGCCTGTCTGAGCCAGCTAGAGGACGGAGACTGGCCAAGCGGCTTTCCTTTGGCTCGATTCTGGTTTTTGGAATTCAGTCTGGGTTTCAGCTTCAAGAACATGACCTGCTTTTATACCGGACGGTCAGTTCCAGGGCCAGTTGTAGCTAACTTAAGAGGCCATTCCAGGGACTTCCCTGGTGGTGCAGTGGTTAAGAATCCGCCTTACAATGGAGGGGATGCGGGTTTGATCCCTGGTCAGGGAACAAAGATCCCACATGCCACGGAGCAACTAAGCCCATATGCCACAACTACTGAGCTCGCACACCTCAACTAGAGCCCACATGCTGCAAACTACAGAGCCCACACGCTCTGGAACCCACGCCACAACTACAGAGCCCACGTGCCCTGGAGCCCGCATGCCACAACTAAAGAAGAAAAAACCCGCACACCACAGCTAGACAGAAGCCCGCGCATCACAAAATGAAGAGCCCACACGCCTCAACAAAGACCCAATGCAGCCAAAAATAAATAAGTAAATGATAAATCTTAAAAAAAAAAAAGAGACCATTCCATTCAAACCTGACATGTTTTCCACACGGTCACGTGAGCCTGACACTTCCCAGAGCCTGACACTTCCCAGAACCCAACCAAGCCCCATGAAAGACAGGGGCGAAGCCCCCTTTCAGCTCCCAGAAGAGTCCACAATTGGTCACATACTTACAGGTGCTAAAGCCAAGGAGAGCCTTTTCACCTCCATCAAAGCCAGCAATCCACCATTCATTTATTGGACCAAGATTTTTGCCATTAACACCACCTAAAAGGGGGGAAAAAAGTTTCCTGAAAGGAAAGTAGACTAAGAATATGCCACTCAAAAACTCAGGAGGGGGGCATCCCGTGGCACAGTGGTTGGGAGTCCGCCTGCCGATGCAGGGGACACAGGTTCGTGCCCCAGTCCGGGAGGATCCCACATGCCGCGGAGCGGCTGGGCCCGTGAGCCATGGCCGCT
>NC_041215.1:18350523-18355030 GCF_002837175.3 Physeter macrocephalus | reverse complement strand
GAGCGGCTGGGCGCGTGAGCCATGGCCGCTGAGCCTGCGCGTCCGGAGCCTATGCTCCGCGACGGGAGAGGCCACGACAGTGAGAGGCCCGCGTACCGCAAAAAAAAAAAAAAAAAAAAAATTGAAAAACTCAGGAGGGTTAAGTGGCACTGAGAGCCCACCTGAGCTGACACCTCTTAACAGCCAAGCCGGGCAGTCCTTACTGGAGCCATCAGAGAGAGTCTGCTCATAGCTGCTCACAGCCCAGTCTCAAGTCCTAACTTTAAGAGGCAACAGTTCCAGTTGAATATTGCTCTCATCTCAATTTTGTTTGTAAACTGTCCCAAACAACCTGGAACGTGCCACTTACCTTCGGGAGACGGGTCATCCTCATATATTGGCTTTGCTGAACCAGAAAAGAGGAGCTCAACATCCTTCTCAATGAGGCCGGTGTCAATCGGGCACAGGTGACCTCGTTTACAGTACACGCTAGACAGGCGACAGAGTGGATTTACCAGCTGACCAAAGGCAGGCTGAAGTACAGAGTCAAGCTCAGACACAAGATAGACTACGTGCAGTCCCTAGACTCAGTTGTCTCCTTGGCTGCCAGAACACTGGCTCGGTACAGTGTTCTTTCACCCAAACAGCTTCTACCTGATTCGCCTACCTGGGTATCAAGAGTATAAGTGTCTGAAAAGGCAACGTGGAGAGGTCAGCGAGACTGACAGTGGGATGGCGGGAAATCTCACAAGGGCACCACCTGCTACACCCTCCCTCGGTGAGTTGCTAGTGGAGAAACAATGGCTTCTCAAACACATCCTACCCAGAGCTGTACAACCATCCCCTCTAGCTCCAAAATGTTCTTGTTGCTGAAAATGAAACCTCACACCCACTGAGCTGTCACTCCCTATCCCCTCCCCACCCCTGGCAACTACTAATCTGCTTTGTTCCTGGGGATTTACTGCTTCATAACATATCATATATGGTTAATCTTGTGCTATGTGACTTTCACCTCATTAAACAAAATTAAAATGAAGCACATTATACAAGAGCATAAAAGGTGAGGTACATCAAGGACATTGGAAGGAGGGACTTCCACCTCCCTCTGGGGGTTCAGCCTCAAGTTTAAGGGCATCTACTGCCTAGAGATGCTCCTTGACATTTGAGAGAATGTGCATCATTAAGCAGGATGCCAAACTTGAGAAAATCATGGGGTTGGGGTGGGCTCTGCCTATAAACCTGCTCGTGCTGGCCTCGAGGCCAGAGGTGCCATGCTACCCCTCAGAGTCCAAGCGGGTCACGTGGAATCCGTGCAGGTCTGAGAGCACCACCACACTCCCACCACCTAGGCCCTTAGAAGACAAAAATCTGCATCTTGGACTCTCACACAATTTTAAAAAATTAAAACATGACCACTTTGAGTGGAGTTCCCCTACCAGGCATGGTAGGCAGACACGGGTCACAGCCTTGCCATCAGGACCTGAAGATGTGGGAAAGGTGGACCAAGGGAGGGCAGGACACCGTGGACGCACAGAAGAGGATCCAGCGCCCAGCCTCATGGGCTGTCCACACGCTCCCTCAGTAGAGGTGACATCAGGGAGAAGTGCCAAGTCCCATGCAGGGGCAGGACCCACTGGTTCACAGGAAGGGCTTGTTTCCACCTGCCACTTTCAGCCCAAGTACCAGAGGTAAACAGAGTTCCTAATTAACCCAGGTGGTCTGGCTCCAATGGCCTGATGCTACAAAGGCATGTCATTCCTAGGAAGTGTGTTCTTACTGCCACCTTCCCAACCTCCTATTCTTGAGGAGTGGCCAAGAGACCCCAAGCCCTGACATGCCTGACTACAGCGGCCCCAGCCCCTGGTTCTCCTGAACCTCTGCCCCAGGAATGCCACAGGGAAGCATGAGGCCATGAACGTCAGCAATGCCAACAGCACGTTTCACCTGTGCTGTCAGGCAGAGGTTGAGCCAGGGGATCGCTGGTAGATGGCCAGCATCCCACTACAGATCAGGATCCTGATCGTGGAACGTGGGAGACACCAGCAACCACAGTGAGTGTACAGAGTACTGCAGGAGAAACATACTGGGGTTTCCCTGGACCCAGAGCCCCCCAACCCACTGTGGGGCAGGAGTGTCGGAAAGGTTGCCCAGAAATGATTCCACCTGAGGTTACAAAAGGTGATCCGCCCACCCCTACTATTCTCTGGTCCAGGGAGCGGAAAAGCACGTGCCAAGGCCTGAAAGGAGACATGGGCTGGTCCTGGAGCCAAGCCATTTCCCACAAGAAGCAAAGTGAAGCACCTCCAGTGAGGGGGACAAAACGGAACCAAGGGGGCTGGAGAGCACGGGGACTCTGCTCACTCACAGGCTCGTTTGAGCCCTTCCAAAGGTACAGTCCAGATGCCACGGACCTCTACGCCGAAGACCCCGGCATCACTGCCACGGCCTGCAAAGCCCTGCGGGATCCAGGACCCTCCCCGGGGCCCTGTTCCCCTACCACTCACCCCCAGTCCCTCTACTCCAGCCACACAGCCTCTCACCTAGTCTTCCCAGCCAATGTGCCCCCCTCCCAGCCTCCACTTGCTGTTCCCTTCTCCTGGATGTCTTTCCCTCACTATCGCCTCAGCTTGTTCTTAAGCCACCGAGGTCTTTGCTCCAGTCCCTTCCTGCATTCTAAACACCTTCCCCCACCCACTCTCTGCTCCCCATGCTTTTCACATCTGTCACAGTGTTACTACCTGAAAGGCCTAACTTTTGTTCTGCCTCCATGAGACCAGGAGCTGAGGTGCCACGTCTGTAACACCTCGTGCAGGACCTGGCACATAGCTGGCCCTCACGTGAATGAGCTTCAGGATGCTTACCTGCTCAAGAGCTAACAGGGAGAGCTGTAACAACCCGCCCACCCACCCCACCACCACCAGCAAACGTCTACCAGACGTCTACCAGCTTTCTGGCCCTTATCTCGTGTTAGCAGCTTAAGAAATGTTGCAGGTTAGTAGGTGTTAAAAACTTCACTAGGATATTAAGAACTTAGGTGTCTTTAGGAAAATGCCCCATTACGATAAAGCAGAGGCGTATCAGTTACCTGAAGCAGGTCAGTTTGTGTTGGGGAAAATCCTCGTAACTCTCAAAGCCAGATTCATTGGCATCAAAGATGGACAGTCTCTCATTTGTCAACAATTGTATCTCTTCCACCTGAGAGACATTGACCATTAACTAGAGACACAAGAGACAGGAAACTATCAATATAAGGCTAAAAACACAGCTGGAACTTACTGCGTCAGGGGGATGCTGTTCATATCTTAGCTCGGGGTCATCCAGGTACTGTCCGCACTCAATGCACTTCAGAGGATCGGTCTGTGGAGGCACGAACACAAACGGCGCTCAGAGAGCCAGCCCCAAGCAATCGCATTAGTGGTGCACAACTGGTTTTACTCCCAGATATATGTTTACCTTGGAGGACACTACTGCCATTTTGGTTCGAGCCATTTTCTTCTCAGTTCTGGGAACCAAGCAGAAGATTTTTTTTAGTCATTTCACAACATATCAGAATCTGCCATCAAAGTTATACCTGATCCACCAGACACAGATGAGCACCAGCTGCTGCATAAGGGGCAAGATGCGAGGCCATAAGCGTCTTTATCACACGGAGGGGATCTGCCTCACACGGCAGAACTGGAACGTCTCGGTCCTGTGCTCACACTCCATCACATACAAAGCTAAGGCTGCTCCAGAATTCACTAAAAGCCCCTTTATCTTTCTTTCTAGGACAACCCTTTTAATATTATGATCTGCTTTGTATAAAGACAAAAATAAGTTCTTACGGTTCTTTGCATGTAGTTCTGCGTCTCTTCTCCTCCTAAATGGAGAAAACAAAAGAGTGAAGGGTAAAAAAGTATTTTCCATCTGGATAATGCTTCACAGTTAAAAATTTAATGTACAAGGTTATCACAAAATGTACATGGTTATCACAAAAGTCAGAGGCAGGAAGGCAGTCAGAGAACCAGTGAGACCCAAGCCATCTCCAGTGTCTAGTCTTATAAGCAAAATTCCTTTTTTAAAAAAATAAATTTATTTTATTTTATTTATTTTTGGCTGTGTTGGGTCTTTGTTGCTGCGCACGGGTTTTTCTCTAGTTGCAGCGAGCGGGGGCTACTCTTCATTGCGGTGCGCGGGCTTCTCATGGCGGTGGCTTCTCTCGTTGCGGAGCACAGGCTCTAGGCAGGCAGTAGTTGTGGCATGTGGGCTCAGTAGTTGTGGCTTGCAGGCTCTAGAGCGCAGGGTCAGTAGTTGTGGCACATAGGCTTAATTGCTCCGTGGCGTGTGGGATCTTCCCAGACCAGGGCTCGAACCTGTGTCCCCTGCATTTGCAGGCATATTCTTAACCACTGCGCCACCAGGGAAGCCCCTAAACAAAATTCTTATAACCAGACTTCCTTTAAAGACTCATAAGACCACTTTAAAAAAACAAACAAACAGGGGCTTCCCTGGTGGCGCAGTGGTTGCGCGTCCGCCTGCCGATGCAGGG
>NC_041215.1:18328200-18350458 GCF_002837175.3 Physeter macrocephalus | reverse complement strand
GCGGAGCGGCTGGGCCCGTGAGCCACGGCCGCTGGGCCTGCGCGTCCGGAGCCTGTGCCCCGCAACGGGGGAGGCCGCAGCAGAGGGAGGCCCGCATACCACAAAAAAAACAAACAAAAAAAAAACAAACAAACAAACAAAAAGAAACAGCTTTACTGTATAAGTGGTACCTCAGAGTAAGTATATAATTGAAGAGGGGTACTATGGACTGAGTTGTGTCCCTGGCCCCCCACCCAATTCCTATGTTGAAGCCCTAACACCAAATGTGACTGTATTTGGAGATGAGGCTTTTAAGGAAGTGACTATGGTTAAATGAGGTCACAATGGTGTGGACCTAATCCAATAGGACTGGGGACCTTATAAAGAGGAAGGGACACCAGAGCTCTCTTTCTCCCTACGTGCTTGCTTGCACAGGGAAAGGCCATGTAAGGACCCGGCAAGAAGACAGCCGTCCACAAGCCAGGAAGAAAGATTTCTCCAGAAATTAACCCTGCTGGCACTTTGAACTTTCTCTTCCTGTCTCCAAACTGTAAGAAAATAAATGTCTATTGGTTAAGTCACCCACACTGTCATATTTTGTTATGGCAGCCCCTGCTGACTAATATAAGAGAAAATTTATTTCTAGAATTATTTTGGGTAAATGAAGGAATGATAGAACACAACTATCACAATCTGTAACTCCCAGTGAAATAATGGATTTAAGCAATGACTGTTAAAAACATTAGGTGAGGGCTTCCCTGGTGGCGCAGTGGTTGAGAGTCCGCCTGCCGATGCAGGGGACACGGGTTCATGCCCCGGTCCGGGAAGATCCCACATGCCGCGGAGCGGCTGGGCCCGTGAGCCATGGCCGCTGGGCCTGTGCGTCCGGAGCCTGTGCTCCGCAACGGGAGAGGCCACAACAGTGAGAGGCCCGTGTACCGCAAAAAAAAAAAAAAAAAAACATTAGGTGAAAAGCTGAGGGGAACTTTATAATGGATGGATCAGGCAGATGGCACCTGAGCTCAATGATCAATCCTAACACCTTAAAAAGATAATCATGCCTTATGGTATGATGTAACAGGAAGTACACAGCATCACCTCAGAAGTACTCTGGGAAACAAGAGACCTGCCTCTGGTCAAGCCTTTGGACCTAACTACCGGTCTGCAGGTGGACAGGACTGGAGGGATATGTCAAGCCTGAGAACCCACAGAGGCTACAGGTAAGCTAGCTAGTTCCACCAAGTGCAAGTAAGATGACAGGGTGAAACTGCAGATGACACATTGAGGACAAACAGGAACCAAGTATATTATATAGGCTTTGTTGGGGTCCTGAATCCAACTGTAAAACACACAATGGAGACCATCAGGGAAATCTGAATGGAGATTAGGTTTTTATATTACTGTGCTATGATAATGGTATAGTGGTGATTTTTTTAAATAAATTTTTTATTTTTTTAAATTTTTGGCTGAGTTGGGTCTTTGTTACTGCGCACGGGCTTTTCTCTAGTTGCACAGAGTGGGGGCTGCTCTTCGTTGCAGTGCGCAGGCTTCTCATTGCGGTGGCTTCTCTTGTTGCGGAGCACGGGCTCTACGTGTGCAGGCTTCGTTAGTTGTGGCACACAGGCTCAGTAGTTGTGGCTCGCTGGCTCTAGAGCGCAGGCTCAGTAGTTGTGACACACGGGCTTAGTTGCTCCGCGGCATGTGGGTTCTTCTCGGACCAGGGCTCGAACCTGTGTCCCCTGCATTGGCAGGTGGATTCTTAACCACTGCGCCACCAGGGAAGCCCAGTGGTGATGTTTAAGAAGAGACTCCTCTCCTTTTAGAAGCACTTCTATAGATATTTCAGCAATACATCTGGGATCTGTTTATCTTCAGAGTGAGGGAGGGTAAGGAGAATGAGTAAGGCTTGGGTAAAACATGAGTAATCATGGGTTGATAACTGCTGAAGGCTGATGAGAATGTGAGGGTTTGCTAACCTTTTCTGCCTACCTTGGGGTATGTTTGAATGTTTCCATAAGAAAAATTGTTTAAAAATCACTTTAACATATTCCAGCCAATGGGATATTATGAAACACAGTAGAATTGAAAAAACTAGGCCTTACCTTTTCATCCTCATCTTTCTCATCAGAAACTTGTGGTTTTACTCTTTCAGGTTCTTTTTCTTCTGGTCTCCGTTTGCTAGCTCTATTGGATAAACAAATAAGTCAAATGTTAGCTTAAAAAAAAAACAACAACTATATTGCCAATTCACATAAAAAATGACAAACTAATGCCTTCCTACAGAAAAGCAAACTATTCCGAATAGATCTGGAGAACAAACAGACACTTTCTTCCCATCCAAAAAAGAAAGTCCCCTTGTCACAGTAGCTCCAAAGGTGCGTCACTAACTCGTGATCCTGAAAGGAGGCCTTCAGAGGCCCCATGTGACCCTCAGACGTGGGGCCTGATGAGAGGTGCTGGAAACTAAGAGACACGTGACAGTGCAGTAACGGAAGCGCTACCCACATGGCAGAGGGTATCAGATAAGATGGGGCCCAGAGTTTGATTTCTTATCCAGCCCCGCCCAAACTGATCCAATCTTCCAATAGCACCAGCAATTAATTCCCTGTAAACCTCTACATCACAGATCTCCAACAGTTATTTCACTAATTTAAATTACACAAAGCACAGCACAAAAGCACAAGTATTTTAACCACTTACAGATCTTTGGGTTGACTTCTGTGCCTCTTTTCATCCTGAGAGGGGAAAGTGTGGGTGGAGAAATAAAGGGGGGAAATTAGTTTCTGAGCAAGAGCGAGACAAAACCCCAAAGTATCAGTTAATGATTGCAGCACTGTGGGATGAGAGAACAGGAAAATCTGGGCAGGTCTACAGCGTGGAGATGAGGCTTCAAAAATGTTCACTCAGTTCCCTAACGCCTACAAACAAGAGCTGACCGGTAGTTGGCAAACTTCCTGTAAAGGGCAAAAAAATAGACATTTTCAGAATTACAAGCCACAGACCTGTGTCACAGCTACTCAACTCTGCCACTGTAGCACAAAAGCAGCCAGAAACAATACATAAGTGAAATGGTATGACTGTGTTCCAATAAAACTTTATGAAAACAGGCAGAGGGCCAGATTTGGCCTGTGGATCATAGTTTACCAACGCCTGTCCTAGGATAGCTCAAAGTAAAAGGGAATATTATAGCCATTTTGCTTATGTCGGCCAAAATGCCTATAGCTCCATCTGTCATTTGGTCAGGGGTGAAGATGTCATATAGACAGGCATTGGGACAGTAGGAATGGGGTAGGGGGTGACAACACTAAACTTCGGAATCTAGTATGGGAAAGAAGTGGAAGTAGGAATTCCTGACTTGGTCACCAACTCATTAAAAAAAGCTAAGCCTCCATACAAAAAATACCTGATATGCAACTCACCTCTAGAAAGCAAGAAATGTACACACAGATTAAAACAGAAGAAAAGTCAACAATATTAGACAAAGTCAAATGTTTGATCCTTTTGTCCTTTTCTGCCGTGAGGCAAAAGTGCTGGCTGTGTGGTCTAAAGCTCCTGCCAGTTGCCGTCTGAGGAAAATGGGTGGTTTGACACCACCGCTAAGATCTCTCTAGATCTGAAGGGATGCCAGGCAAGTGCTGGCAGTAAGGTAATGAATATCCAGACAGAAAAGATGAGAGACAATAAGATGTTAGATAGAACAAGCTGGAGGAAACACCGAAAGGATCATCTGCCATAGAACAAGAAGGGGTGCCCGATGGAAGCGAGAATGCTCACGACCCAGCAAGTCTGACCTCTGGCTCTGCTCTCTAGATCTCAGACAGAAAACCAGAGACAATCCTGGGACCACCCTAGTTTGGCTTCTCTTAGACAGGGGCCAAACTGCTAAGGAGCTTAGAGTCCTGTGCTGCGACCCCCAGCAGGTATATACCCCTCCCCTGGAGTTCACAGCCCTGTGAATAACCTTGCTGCCCACGACATTTACACAGGTCCACCCCTGGATCACTGTAGTGTTTTAGAGTTTAAATGTGATCACTTAGCTGAACTGGGGAAGCTGGCAGGGAAGGGAGGAGCTAGACTCAGAAGAACTCAGGAGACTGACTGGTTGGTAAAGCAGCACAAGTGTGATGACACCATGTAACTGGGGTGACACGTCAAGCCTTCTCAGGGCAGAAGCTCTGAAGAGAAGCTGGCTCCACACACGCCTAAGTCCAGGCACACAGAGACCCTCCCCACCGTTACGCTACACAGACACCTGCACACTCACTATGTATCAGGCGCTGACATGAACTGACAGCCACCCACCCCCAGGAAGGGGAGCAGGTGACCTGCCCAGCGCCATCCCATGGGCAGGCAGGGCTGGATGTGCACACAGAGCCCTACCCCACGCCATTTCTCCCCACCAGCTGGGAACGTAAGGGTCAGGTAGAGGTAAGTGACAGAGTCAGTCTTTACTTTGTCTTCTCCTTCATTCATTTCAGCCTGAGCTCCTCCGGGCCTCGCATCTCTGTCTGGCTCCTCCTTAGATTTCTGTTTAGGCGTTCTGCCGCAGAACGAAACACACAGTCAGCTCAGGGTGCCCACTGCCCTTTCAAGCAGCCCCAGTGAGGGGTTTACATGGTCTCCTCCCCTAAGTTAGAGCATGGATTGTATTTCTTATCTGAAGGGCAAGTTTTCAGAGCAAGAAACCCAAAAGGCATTTATTACTTCAGAAAGTATGATCTCGGAAGTGCCATCAACACTTCACGTGAGTGTTGCTGAGACACACAGTAGTTTAAAAACAAGAGACAACGGGGCTTCACTGATTTCTGGTAACCTGATGGGAATCCTGCCTGTGGTGGATTCCTGTGCAGGTTTGCTAGCTGGCCTGAGGTGCCATCCGGAAAGTCCTCACCTCTCCTTCCGCCAGGGCCCGGCCACTCAGTTCAGGTGTTCTGCCCACCCCAGACTCAGGCCCAATCTCAACATTTGCTTCAGCCCACTGTCTGTCAGAGGCTGCTTTCCACTTCTGCCCTCAGGTGCTGCCACTGCCATGAGAGCACACCCAGGCTGGCCAAGTCTTGGGGCTGAAGCAGGTCCACCTGACCAAGATCAGCCAACGGCCACTGAGCCGCAAACATGTAAGCTCAAAACATGCTTACTCTCGTAAGCCACTGAGCTCTGGGGCAGTTTGTCATACAGCGTCTTCACAGCTGTGGGGAAGAGACAGAGCTGCTCAGTGCCCTTTAACCACCACCTGACTAAATGCTTGCTGTATGAGCACCACTAAGAACAGGCCTGGGGTCAAGGTCAGCTAAATCTCAGCTGACCTCAGCCTTCACTGTGGTGGTCTGACCTTCCACGAGCAGAAGTCACCCACACGTTACATGTATGATCAGTGCACTTAATGCTCTGTGCAATCCATTATTTTTACCAGAACGCTTATTGTAGCAAGTAAGCTTCACAAAGTACAAAGTATGTTAACTATACTTACAGTTCTTTGGTTTGACTTCTGAGTCTCTTTTCTTCCTAAGTGGAGGGGAGGGGGAGACAAAAAAAAAAAAAAAAAAGACTAGTTAATTTTTCCATTTGATTTGAATCTTTCTACTAAAGAGTTTTACGGAAATAAAATACCTAAACTGATCCTACAGTCTAGTTGGAATAAAGATTCTCTTCTTTCAAGACAGCACATTTTTGGGACTTTCCTGGTGGTCCAGTGGCTAAGACTCCGTGTTCCCAATGCTAGGGGCCCAGGTTCGATCCCTGGCCGGGGAACTGGATCCACATGCCACAACTAAGAGTTTGCATGCCACAACTAAAGATCCCGAATGCCGAAATAAATTTTTTTTTTAAAAAGGCACTTTTTTTGGTGGGGTAGGTAGGCAGGAAGTTAAAGAACTCTTAGACAGATCCTGATGTTTAAGAGGGATTTGGGGGCAAAATACTATCACTTGTCATTATTAAGTGTTGACAGTCTCATAGAAAACATTATCAGAACTAGGAGTCCAATAAAGAAATGAAGTAGAATGACCCAATCTGGAAAAGAGCTCCATCTCAAACATGGACAACAAATTGTTTTGAGCCTGAATTTAGAGAGCTAAACACTCCTCTCCAGAGAGCAGAATTCAGCCTCAGGAACCCCACACACTTTGTAAGGAGATCACAAGGTTGGTGACGTTAACAGAAGAAACACATTTTAGACCTTCCTACTGGAAGAAGAGATCCTGGGAGTCTGGTCACAGATGAAGGGATTTCAATCTTGCCCCCAAATCCTTCTTTGGAGGGCGGTGGTCAATCCAGCCCACTAGAACCGCTTCTTCTCAAACAATTCAACATGTGTCCCAACTGTAACTGCTGCTAACTTTAACTAGGATCAGGGTAGGGAAGTGATCAGTTAAAGACTAGTTTCAAGTACCAAGTGATTCAAGAATTATACATCTTAGTTGATTCCCCATTAGGACAAAATAACAGACACCCATCCTTTAACAGGCTCTCAATAAGGGCACACACCACCCATCTGAGTTTCTAAGAAACTTCTAATCAATGTCTTAATAAAACCAAAAGGGACCTGATATTGTTCTACCACGTGACTGACCAATGTCAGCCCTTTGTCGTATGGGGCAGTGCTGTCTAATGGTAAAGCTTCCAGTATCAGACCCCCAATTCCTTCTCCTACCCCCTCCCATGGGGTTCAGTGGGTACATCTGTATTTCACAGAACCTTAAACTCTGATTTTACAAAGGAGCTGGAGGTCTGGGGAAAGAACTCGTCTGATCTCAGTTAAGAATGCAACTTAACACCTGGACGATACTATAGCACTTTAGCACCTCATGTGTTTGAAAATGAGACCTTCACAAGGACTTCATGGGCAGGAGAGGCAGGCAGGCGAGGGGACAGACTGAAGCTCTGTGACTGACTGATCAAGTAGCAGAGGTCCAGCTGACTTCCAGGCCTACCGCTGATTTACTATCACCAGAGCCACATAACACACCTTCCACATAGAGAACCAGCAGAAAAATGAGTTTGAAGAGCATTTTAGCTAAATTCAAGGTCATTTTGATCATTAGTGAAAGTCATTCTGTTCCTACACGCTCCCCACACCCTGACCCCCCTTCCTAGAACCAAATGGGTTCTGAGATTAAGATGGAAGTGACAAACCTGGAGGTGACCAGGCTTTACTTTATCATCTCTTTCTTCTTCTTCCACGTGTGTTCCTGGTCTTACTCTTCCCAGTTCTTCTGCAGGTAGCGGTCCAGCAACTCTGTCAAGCAAAATCACACACCCTAAAGATGACTTTCACAGACTCCTCCCATGGAAGCAATTTTCAAAAGGTCTTCCTTCCTACCCACCATCCCCAAAAATCAATCTTCATCTCAGGAGCCCTGGAAGGCACATATTACCTCAACATTTAATATTTAATACAACCTTTAGATCTAGTTCTGATAACGGCCAGTTGCCCCCAATTCACTCTTTGCAAGAGAATTCTACCTGAATCACAAGGTTAATAATCTGACTGCAAACTCAGCATCCTTAAGCTATCTATGGTCACCCTGGCAACTCACTATTAAGTTCTTCTTTTCAGAAGATTTCAGAAAAGTAATTTCAGTCATCAAGATTACATATTGCACAGAAAAGGTTTATTATTCTTACCGTTCTCTGGATGTAACTCTACGTCTCTTTTCCTCCTATGTGGAGAGAAGGGAAAAAGAGAAAAACAATATTTCAAAAGAGTATCAAAACCAAAAGCATGAGTCAAAATATTAAATAAATACATTTGATGTGGTTAAAAACAGGGGTTGGGGGGTAATCTCGGTTTGGGGGAGATCTGGGCAACCTTCAGCCTGGTGTTGGTGTCCCACCACCCATTTGATGTGGTTAAAAACAGGGGTTGGGGGGTAATCTCGGTTTGGGGGAGATCTGGGCAACCTTCAGCCTGGTGTTGATGTCCCACCACCCTCAAAACAAAGAGAGGCCCAGGAGCTGGCCCGGCACACATCTGGGCACTAGAGGTCATCTAGTGACGCTACGTAAAGTCAAAGATCCACCTCATGTCAGGAATTTGCTAATACTAGAAAAAAGCCAAAGTAGTAATTTGGGATTCACATCAGGAAGTGATGATGACAACCTAAACCGCACACCAGCTCTTCTCTGATGAATACCTTAGGACACTACTTCCCTACGTTCACAGCACTTGCCATCTCCAAGATATCTGTATATATGTATTTAAGAGGGATAAAAATATTGTGGTGATGAAACCGATCTATGTCTTGTTTGAGGTGGAGGTTACAAGAATGCATGCATGCGTACACGTGACTATACATGCATAGTGAATAGTCTAGATTACGCCGATGTCCATGTTCTGGTTTTGCTATTACAGTTATGTGAGACGTCACCATTGGAGAAAGTTGGGTAAACTACACAGAAGCCCTGTCAGACTGCCTTTGGACTTGAGCTACAACATCAACTCTTCCCTGGGTCTGCAGGCTGTTGGCCTGTCCTGCACATTTCAGACTTGCCAGCCTGAAATCGTGTGACTCAGTTGCTTAAATTAATCTCATATGTACAGACATCACTGCGTCTGTTTCTCTGGAGAACGCTAAGATAGATTTTACACTAATATACTACAGTAATATATACATACATATAATCTGAAACAATATAGAAGAAACTGATGAATGCTCGCCTCTCAAAGGAAGGACAGGACGGAGAGGGGGGAGTACCACCCCTATGTACCAAACAGCCTTTTGTACTGTTTTACCAAATTCATGTATTTAATACCTGTTTTAAAAAACATAGTGAGATCTCAAAACTTTAAATTGACTAAAGTAAGATTCTCTCTGTAGTACTACTTATTTGACCACCACCACCTGATAACACTGGTGTGGTGCACTGAGCCTTACTCTAGCATATCGGGATAAACCCTGTTTCGACAAGTGTTCATCCTCCAAGTCCCCAAGGTCTCACACACACTGCCAGTGAAACTTCTTCCTGCTTGGGAAAGAGCGCCCCAGTTCATTTCTTTAGAAGCTAGAAGGCTGTATAAGCCCTCCAAAAGGTTAGAGGGCAAGGAACAACTCTAAAACTGGCACACTTGTTAAAAAAAAAAAAAGACTTGCCAATATTACAAGAGCCAGCTTGCTTTCACCTGTGACACCTTTTCTTAGGAGGCAAGGGATGTGGCCATGGTGACTTGGACAAGCTGCTTCCCATTTCTGAGTGGGTAGTCTGACTAAACTTAGTTACAGACATCTGAATAAGGATCATTAACAGTGGCATCTAATTTCCAACAATAAAAACAGGAGAATGAGTATGTCTTTTACAACAGGACATCAAGTCCACCTCAATGATATTGGTAGATGCACAGGACTCACCCCCACAGCAAAGGTTTATCTGGCCCCAAAAGTCAATGCCTTGGTTGAGAAACCCTGCCTTAGAGCAAACCACGGATACTCATCTTTAGCAGGTAACAGGGCATTTACTACCCACCTGTAAACCTACAGACTTCCCGACTTACACAGCTAATCCTGTGGCAGGACTGAAATAGATAGCATGTGACCATCTGGTATTATCTAGGTTTGCCCCTCAAGTCACATGGGACAGTGCTAGAGACTGACATTTTCTATATTGGAGGCCTTTGGCAAGCCGCCAGTTTTCTAACCTAAAAAGTCTAAGCAGCATTATTACAATACACATAATAATATGACAATTCTGCTTTTATAGAGAAATTAGATGTGGGAAAGGAGCTTATCTGACATCAGAAGCAAACGCTTTAAATGCATCACATCTGCTGGTTTGACTGTCAAATCTTGACAGCTGGAGAGGTAGGAAGGTAGACAGGAGAGAACAGACCAACGTTACGGGCCTGCTGAGTCCTCAGGTCTAACCATAACATACTTCATACTGCCCTGGATCCAGGGATATGTTCTAACACCCTCTCAGTCACTTCCGGTCCAGAGACAGACCAAGTATAAATTCAGTTACCAGCAAGTGTACCAAAATAAGGCAGAGTTAAGAAATTTAAACACGGGCTTCCCTGGTGGCGCAGTGGTTAAGAATCCGCCTGCCAATGCAGGGGATACAGGTTCGAGCCCTGGTCAGGGACGATCCCACATGCCGCGGAGCAACTAAGCCTGTGCGCCACAACTACTGAGCCTGCGCTCTAGAGCCTGCGTGCCACAACTACTGAAGCCTGTGCGCCTAGAGCCCGTGCTCCACAACAAGAGAAGCCACCGCCATGAGAAGCCCGCACACCACAACGAAGAGTAGCCCCCACTCGCTGCAACCAGAGAAAGCCAGAGCGCAGCAACGAAGACCCAATGCAGCCAAAAATAAATAAATAAATTTATTTAAAAAAAAAAAAAAAAAAAAAAAAAAAAGAAAAGAAGAAGCTTAAACACGAGCCCTACCTGGTCTTTTTCTTCTTCATCGACAGAATCATCTGATTTTGCTTTTTCAGCGTCTTCCTCAGGTTTCCGTTTGGCAGGGCTGTCACACACAGTAAAGCCAACGGTTAGCTCAGCCAGACCCTAGTCCTCCAGTGGGTACGAAACAACTTATATTCCTCCCTACCAAGAGTACCCTCTGTTTGGAAAGATTCAGGGCATGGACACTCTCTTCCCTCCAAGGAGAAGCCCTATCTGCCAGGACATTAAAAGAAGCTTCGAGCTTAATGTTTCTTTGGATGACAGGTTTAGAATACCACCATTTTGCAAACCTTAAGAAATAATGGATCTAGACTTTGATCAACGGCTGCTAGAATCACCGAAGAGACATTACATGCCTCTGATGGACAGCCCCATGCCGTCAATGAAGTCTCACAAAATAAAGCTGGAATCTGATCAAGACTCTAGACCTAACTACCGGTTTACAGAAAACTGGAGACAATGGAACACGTTAACCACCAAAACGATGCAGTCAGCCAGACCTAGAAGCTATTAGACAAAAGACCTATTTTCTTTAAATAAATGGCAAGAAACTAAGGAATCTGTAACTTGAAAGGCTTAAGGAGCAAATCAACCAAACTCTGCTACACAAGGGGAAGTATGAACACTGCTATATATTTGTTAGTAAGGAACTGTTATACTTCATAAGGCATGTTTTGTCTTCTTCAAAAGACTGTTTGCTAGATGTTAGCAATTATAGCAAAATATGAATAAAAAACTTGTCAGAGAAAGAGACGTTGTCATCTAGAAATATCGTTATTTGTGGATAAGATGACATGTCCGATTTGTTCCAAAGTAATCCAACTGGGGAGACATGGGTGTGTATGCAGTTGTAATCCATTTGGAATAATTCACTTGGAGCATATGGGGGTATAGATGAAACAACAGCCAGGAGGTGTTAACTGTTGTTGACACTGGGTGATAGGTACACAGGGGTTCATTTTACTATCCTTGGTAATTTTGTGTATGTACATTTGAAGTTTCCTATGTTAAGAGTAAAAATGGATGAGGTCTTCAGAAATGCTGTTCATGAATGTCTAATTACAGAATATCAAAAGGAAAACCTAAGCAATGTGGAAGTCAGAATTACTAAGTTACATCCTACTAATTCTATACGTGTTTTACCAAAAACAGTTGGCCCCTAAAATGGGGGCTGTCCATTCATTATATACTGACCCCCTTGTGAAATGAGATGTGATGGTGGTCTGCCTGGTAGTTTGCCTTGTAATCCTGGGGCTAGATGAGACTTCAGCTGCTTAAAGAAAAAGAAACAAAAAAGCCACTATGAATAAAGAGTTCACAGCGAAGGTACAGTTCTTCAGCATTACCAAGCTGGTGCAGAGACCAGGTTCTGAGGATTAAGTATCCTTCTCTTCTTATTCTAAGCAACCACCATCTTGATAAAGTCATCAAATTAGCACCTGCCAGTTTGCTGGGCCATTTTAACACAAGCTCTTGTATGAGGGGCCCAACCCTGAGACGGATAAGGAAACAGAACCTCCGCTTATTTCATCAGAAGATGAAGTGGCCAAGCACCTGACCTGAGCTCAAGTCCCATGCTCTTATTTTTAAAAATTCCAAAAGAGTTACTCTGACTACAAGCGGGAAAGGAGTCTAAGAATAAATGTTTAGCTTAAACAGGCATGTAACTTAGACGTAATAAACATCAGTAGCTCCTGTTATCTTATACCTCATAAATTCAACCACATTTGGGGATCTAATGCTCTATAACTTGGTTGAAGACAAAAATTGCAAGTATATATCTAAGCTAGTTAGAAGTATACACAAGAGGGAATTCCATGGCGGTCCAGTGGTTAAGACTCGGCACTCTCACTGCTGAGAGCCCGGGTTCGATCCCTGGTTGGAGAACTAAGATTGTACAAGCCGAGCAACACAGCCACCCCCACCCCCCAAAAAAGAAACAAAAACAGAAGATACACAAAAAACAAGTACTGCCGGTGGAGGGGCTGTGTGTGGGGGGAACAGACAGACCCTATGGCGCCAAGTCTGTCCTCCCCTTAGGTGGTACCAGACTCCAACGAGGTCAAACGAGTCAAGCGCTCTTACATTTTGTTTCTGCATCGGCCTTGCTTCTCCTGGGCATGCAAAGTTTGGAAACAGGTTTGGGGGACTTCTTTTTCTCTGCTATTTCCACTCTTCGCTCCTCACCACTTGTCTGGCTCCCGTTTTCTAGACAGCCATTCACTTCCCGAGTGAAAGCATGAGCTCCGTTCTCCAAGGACAAATCTTTATTTAAAAGGGATTTGACTTTAGCCAGGTAGCCCTCCTACAGCAGGAAAGGATAATTTAAGTAGCAGTGAATGTAAACAAGTGGCAATGAGAGAATAAGGAAACACATGCGCTTCCTTTGTAACTATCAGGTAACAGGGAGAGATGGGATTATTCTGCCTCCCTGGTCACAGACAAGTTACATGGGAGGAAACGTTTTCTAGCCACCGGGATGTTGAGGACTTACCTCTGATAATTCTTCTTTATGTAATTTGGTTTCCAAGTCACATAACTGATTCTTTATTTCTGTCTGCAGAAATTCATGCAAGAGATTCAATTTCTCCTTCACGCATTCCTAAGGGAAGGATATAGGTTTAGAAGTCTCCGCACTCCCAAGCTATGAACTAATGGACTGATACACAAATAGTTACACTGCTTGGTCACATAACAATGACTGAATGGCAAGCAATACTGAGTCAGCTAAAAAGAAAACTAAATATTCACAAGACATGTTCGTGATGTTTCCACTAAGATCATATCACACCATCTCCAGAGTGGTGAAAAATGGAAAGATTAGAGGTGAAACAGACACATAATAGTGTACTAGAACAAAACTGATTTTGAAAAACAGTGTGACCCGGACAAGTTATAATCCAGACTTGAGGCTACAGAACCCAGACTGGGAAACTCGATGAGTTACCAAAAGCTAACCAATAATAGCCTATTAGTACAGCACATTAGACAAAAACATCCAAGGTATCCTAAACTTTAGGGAAAAGAGAGCCAATTCCACTTAAATTTGCTTTTATGAACTACACAGTATCTGTCAAATGGTCACATTTGAACATAAATTTTGTTAAGGTGGAGATTACCTTACCTTTTCTGTTAAACTATCTCTTTCCAAATCTTTGAGCCTGGGGGAAGAAAAAGGGAAGAAACAAACACTTGTTAAGCAACATTGTCTACCAGTAAGAATACCACAGTTTAAAGAACTTTGGAAATAAGTTTAACATGAATGTTAGAAAAAAATGCAATGGTTTTTCCCTCCCCCAGTGTCTAGAATGCCCTACTGTAATGCCTACACGTTAAGAAGTTATTTTGGGGCTCCCCTGGTGGCGCAGTGGTTGAGAATCTGCCTGCCAATGCAGGGGACACGGTTCGAGCCCTGGTCTGGCAACTAGAGAAAGCCCTCGCACAGAAACGAAGACCCAACACGGCCAAAAATAAAATTAATTAATTACTTTTTTTAAAAAAAAGTTATTTTCAATATGAATGAGGTCCCCCTTTTGGGGGGTGGTTTTCTGATGGTGGTAAGAGATGATATAGGAGCTCTAGAACAACATTATTTCTTTTTTTTTTTTTTAACGTTATTTTAAAGACACTGGGAAAGGGGAAGCAGGTCACACAGCTGGGGTCCTTCCCAAGTTAACTGACCTATAGGTGTTCTTCCTCCAGTTGGACCTGACAAGATTTCATAGAAGGGCATATAGAGGTTAGAAAGAGTGGACCAGGGTGACAGGATGCTGTGGGGAACAGCCAGCTAACATTCCCAAAGGCCAGGATGGGGTGGTGGCAGCATTCTGATGAGGAATATAGGAAAATGGAGGAGTCAAGGCATCTGAGGCAGCAGGGGGTGCCCACACACAAGGAAGACAGATGAAGCTAGACAAGTTGGCTGGCGCCTCACCCAAGAGCTCATCCTTGCAAATGTTTGTACCTAGTCATTCAGAAGTGCAGAACTGTCATGAGTTTAGCTGGAATTGAAGATTAGTATCTTGCCTCTTTGGGGAGGAAGGGAGCAAAAAGAATAAAGGAACAAAACTAGAAGACACCGAGGAAATGGGGAGGCTGCTGTTCCTAGCCTGGGTGCTGACTGTGGGCAGTTGGGTGAGAACAGGTCTAACCAGCTGGGCAAGCGTCCGTCAGCAGAGGGGGAGCACGCTGGGCAGGGACTGGGCCTCCACCATCTATGGCTCCTCCCCTCCAGTACCCAGGCTAGGTACTCAGTTACCAGCAGCCCAAAGGGCAGGAACAGAGCTCTGCCAGGCTGGCCTTCCCAGAGGGCAAGTGTAAGCAGCACAGCCAGGAATTGAGCCACAGGCTTTGCTGGACTAATGACATACAGTGGCTACTCCGAGTGCACGTGGATCCTGCTTCTAGCTTCAACCACCACTCCCATCTGTGGGTGCCTACTCTACACCAGGCCCTGTTCCAGGCAACAAGCTGAGTGATGGGATGTAGGCACTACCAGGCAGGGACCTCATTACTTGCTAGATGGTCAGGAAAGGCCTTTCTATAGAAAAGACTTAGCAGGGACTTCCCTGGCCGTCCAGTGGTTAAGACTCCATGCTTCCAAGGCAGGGGGCGCCGGTTCAATCCCTGGTCGGGGAACGAAGATCCCATATGCCACACGGTACGGCCAAAAAAAAAAAGAGAAGACTTAGCAGCCTCCGGATACAGTGGTAATACACTATATGTCACGTATGTTGTGTAACTTGGACCCAAGATTCAGAGTCAAACTTTCCAGAAGCATGTGAAGCCCCTTCCAGGCAAAAGTCATTCTACCCTCAAAGCAACTCAGGTCCTGGGAGAGCCTTAGATGAGGACAACTGCATAACTCGGTACTCACATGCTGCTGCAGGAACATCACACCTACCTGTCTTCAGTCATTCTCCTCACAAAACCCTGGCAGGACACAGCTCCTACCTCGACCAGGTTACCTCAGGTGTCAAGGATAACACTTAGACTGAAGCCCATCAAAGGGCCCTTTCCACAATGCTGACAACTCCTACATCTGGCCAGGAGACAGATCTGTGGGTCTGAATTCTTTGAAGCTTTCCTATGAAGTGGGATATTTAGCCTGGCAGGGAGAAACAAACCTTCAGAATATCTGAAGTGTCTTGCCCTGTGAAGATTGGATTTGACCTGCTTGGCCCCAGAGTGGAAGGTTGGAGCCCAGGGCAGGCACCAAGGAGCCAGAGGTGTGGCAGGAAGAAGGCTGGCCAGTGCACCGCTCCTGACACCCAGGCTTTCACTGGAGAGTCCATCCCCTTCCCAGTAAAACTGGTGACACTACCTCACATCTGCTTTACGTTCATAGCCAGGAGGATTAGAAGCAGACAGGAAGGACCAGGTAGAGGAGTCACAGACAACAGCAACCACCTTATAAAAGAAAACCGTAGCTCTCTTCCAGTCTAAGATCCCACAATTCATTCCCAGTTGCTTCCCTCAGAGCAGTTCTTTAAAGGAGAAAAAGATATACATAAACCACTGTGCGGACAGAGTTCAAATCTGAGGCTTCTGAAGAAAAAGGGTATAAACAGCATCAGGAAGGAGGGATCCAGAGACACTGAGAGCTCAGTGGGAACTGGGCAGAGGGCGCTGTCCGAAACAGGGGCAGCACAGCAGGGGCGCTGGCTCAGAGTTCACCCAAGAAACCCACACAAGTCGGGCTGACACAGGGGAAGAAAGGCAAGTCCAGAGAGAGGAGGTGAGTGCCAGTCTGAGGGAGGTCAGGAATGTCAGGCTAAAAATCATTGACTTTGCTCCATAGTTAACAAACCACTGAAGAGTCATGGGGGTGGTAGAACCCAAGGTATCAGTCATCTTTCAGTAGGAAAAAATAAAGTCAATCTGGCAGAAATAAACAATATATTATACAGGAAGAGATAAGATGTTAAATCACTCTAACATCCTAAACTAGAAATGCTGGTCTGTAATATGGTTTAGCAGCAGGAGCTGAGAACATGCTAGAGAAGTTACAAAGCTCCGTTTACTCTGCCTTTTGCAATTGGCTGCATGGCGGTTGGTATAGGGCTACCAGAGATAATATTTGTGGTAGGAAGGATAACGGACCACCCCCCGCAAAGATGTCCATGCCCTAATTCCCCAGAACCTGTGAATATGTTACCTTACATGGCAAAAGGGACTTTGCAGATGTGATTAAGGTTACAGCCCTTGAGATGGGGAGGTTTTCTTGGATTATCCAGGTGGGCCCAATCGAGTCACTTAAATCCTAGGAGCAGAGAAACTTCCCAGCTGCATTTCAAGAGATGTGACTACAGAAGGGTCAAAAAGATGTGATGTGAGAACTGGCTTTGCTGGCTTTAAAGATGGAGGAAGGGGGCCACAAGCCAACAGATGTCATCACCTCCAGTAGCTGGGAATGGCTCTCGCCTTACAGCCAGCAAGAGAAGAGGGACCTCAGTCTTATAACCACAAGGGACCGAATTCTGCCAACAACCTGAAAGAGTAAGAAACGGGTCCTCCCCTAGAGCCTCCAGAAAGGAATGTAGCCTGCTGACACTTTAATTTTAATCCAGTGAGACCCACACCACATTTCTGACCTACAGAATCAGAAGATAGCAAATTTGTTTTATTTAAGCTACTAAGACTGAAGCAGTTTGTTACGGCAGCAATTGAAAACTAATACAGTACCAGAAATTCTGAACTTTTCGGTGGGAGAAAGTAAGCAGACCATGAATTTTAGGAGTGACATTTCAGTGAATAGCTATCTAGATGGCTATTTGGCAGCTAGAAATTAGAACGGGCTCTCCAAAGATGCCTCTCCAGCTGGCACCCCCAACTGCTGAAAGCGGAAATCTTAATAAGGGTCCAGGAATTGAAAAGAAATATGGCAGAAATCAGGGAAGAGGTCCCCTGGTAGCAAACAGCATCACAAAAGCCAAGGATACAAAGAATTAAGGATAGAAAACCACCTTAAATGAAGAACACCTGGACACCTGGCCCAAAAGCTAAGCTAAGGTGGCAGCAAAAAGAGCAAGACCAGGGACTTCCCTGGTGGCGCAGTGGTTAAGAATCCGCCTGCCAATGCAGGGGACACGGGTTCGAGCCCTGGTCCGGGAAGATCCCACATGCCGCAGAGCAACTAAGCCCATGCGCCACAACTACTGAGCCTGCGCTCGAGAGCCGAGAGCCATACTACTGAAGCCCGCACGCCTAGAGCCCGTGCTCCATACCACCACGATGAGAAGTCCGCGCACTGCCAAGAAGAGTAGCCCCCGCGCGCTGCAACTAGAAAAAACCCTAACGCAGCAACGAAGACCCAACGCAGCCAAAAATAAATAAATAAAATTAAAAAGAGCAAGTCCAGAAGATAATACAAGAAACCAGGCAAACAGGAAGGTTGGAATGATAAGCAGACATACACTGCTATATTAGTATCTGCCTTAGTATCAGGCCTGCATGTTGGTACTTTAAGTTATGCACCGCCCCCCACCCCAATAATAGAAGTGAAACATACAGCTGCCACGTGATAAGCAGTGAAGGAGGTTTCTGTGCAGGTGCTGTTCTACCACGTTTACACCTATCAGCTCAGCCTTCACAATGCCCCAGTGGAGCAGGCACCTCCATCCCATTTTACAGATAAAGCACCAGGAGGTTAGACGACTTGGTCATACAGCTGGCAAGTGGTGGGGTGGAATCTGAACTCCAGTAGTCTGCACCTCTAGAATCCTAGTGCAGGGGAGAACTAGAAAAGGTAACTCAGTTTTGCCCTCCATACCCACTCAGGAGCCTTGGAACTAGTTAAGAACTTCATGACCCAACCTAATCTAATCAGAGTGGCTAGCAGATAAGAAAGCTGTCATAATTACAAAGGCTAAATGAGTTGTGCAAGGAGGTTGCTAGAATCAATATGTAAATCCAGGCCTCGGTGAAGGGGAAAGTCTGGCATGTAAGCATTCAAGTCTAGTGGACACCCGAGCTGCATGTACAATGAATGAGGCAAACATGCTCAGACAACAAGTCATCAACTCCCAAGCTGCAAAGGCAGCATGTGGGATGAGCTGACAGAATTCAACACCTCATCGCAGGGAAAGGGGACTGTCTTTCTGAGCAGTCTTACGGATGAACAGACAATAGCCAGCATGGTGAAGGGGTAGGTGGAACCCAGCCTCACACTGGTTGCTCTGCATGGTCTCAGGCCCTGAGAACCTAAAAGGTAGCCTGTGTGGTTTGTGAGGAAAAGAGCACAAGATGAGTCAGGCAAGTGGACGGGGAACCCGGACTTGAGGCCAAGTGCATCAGGCAGTGTAAGGGGCAGGAAAACCTCTGTTTCCAACTTATATCGAAAGAGGATCACAGTTTCCACTTATAGAAAGCAGACCTGAGTGGCAACAGAAAGACGAGTAGGAAGACTATTGCTTTTTCTATACAAAAGATGGTGGCTTGGACAGAGTAAGAAAATTCAAGTGGAAAAATGTGGCTTGTCCTGAAAGGCATTATTTTTAGAAGACTTAGGACATAAAATACTTCCAAAAAAGTTAAACTTAAAAACCCAAATGTTAAGAATACTTTACAGTATCGTTACATAGCTGATGTAACTGTATGAGTTTTAAAAGAAGCTGCCATGTAAACACAAGTTAGGATAAGTGACAGAAATGCCTGAGTGAAGACTAGGCCTAAATTTTGCTCCTAGAGCATTCTACTGAACTTAGTAGTATAATCCATAATATGAGGTACCTAATTTTCATGAATCAAAAAGTTATACCTCCGTTTACAAGGAGGTATAAGGGAGTATTTTAAAAGAAGTATTGAATGCCATGTTTATGTGTGTATTTTATACGCTGAAATTCAAAATTTAAGAAAAGCTGTCGAGAGGGTCACATAAGCTGACAATGTCAATGGTCTGAGGCAGAAACCCAAGGCTATACCCACAGTAAGCAATTCTCGTTCAAAGTAATATGGAACCTAGGGTGAATGGTGGATTGTAACACTCACCTAAGAACATTCAAATTCAGCCAAACAAAACACTTGCTCTGGCCCAATAAAAGCCCTAGCTGAAGGGAAAGGTTTTGGCAAGAAGCAGACTTCCGCAGGAATCTTTGCTTCCTTGCTGTTAACTCCTGTAGCAACCACTCTTGAGAACACTTGAGGATTAAATGAGACAATGTAAAGTGTCTTATACAATTAGCAGAACGGAAAAAAAGCAAGCTAGATTAGTCAATAAGGCTAACATGGGCGGGCGGAGGGGGGACTTTATGTGCCAGGCGTATTCTCATTTAATCCAATACCAGTTTAAAGCCCATGTTAACTGTCCTAGTCCACAGATGTAACTTGTTTATGAAACTTCCCCAAGGTTAGATGAGCCAGTGGAGGTAGCGTTCTCACCATCAAGTTAAAGAAGGCTGGGCCCAAACATCTCTGTCCTGGGTCTAAAGTGAAGCCAGATACTTCCATAATTCCATTTCCATTTTTAAGTCATGTTATGTCTTGGGGGGACGTATAGGGATTCTTCAGCAAGGCACAGCACCCTCTAACTGTGGTTAAGAAGTGGTCTGACGCCTGGGAGGGAGACCCAAATACTTCCAACACCTACTCTCCACCCCCGAAAGCCCAAATCAGAACTGGACTGGCACAACTTTAGGAAACAAGCACAGGGAAATAGGGAAATGGCAAAATCAGGTTCACAAATCTGGCTGGAAGTGTTCAGGGCTGGTCGAGGCTTCCGTGCCTAGTGCTCCAAGTGAGGTCTGCAAGTTTCCAGGAGTGAAACTGATGCCCTTCAGGAACAAGAAACCTGGGGCCCAACGGTCTTGCCGCCGACTCCTGTGCACAGATTAGCTAAGACTGGCTAAGTCCCCGATATTAGCTGCTGCCCCCTCACTCCCCCTACACACACACACAGACGGAGGAAACTGCAGCCAGTTCTCCCTAGCAAGGCTTCCTTGATGCCCACGGCTCACAGGCACCGATTTACTAGAAGAAACCACTCAGCTTTCACGGCGTCCGAGCCCTAGCCCTCACGGTATGTGAAGAGTTCCTTACAGAATGCGCCTACCCTAGCCGTATGAGGTGATGGAGGGAGCCCCCAGAGGAAGACGGGGCTCGCAAACCTGAGCCGGCCGCGCCCGTCCCCCGACCGGCGACATCTGTCTCTGGAGGCTGCCATCGGGATGCGTGGCGTGGGGGCACCGAGGGGACCCCCAAAATACCCCCGGGGACCAGGCCGGCCCGACCCCCTCGAGAGGACCGGGCACCGGAAGTGGAGGCCTTAGTGCCCGGGCCGAGGGGTATTCTGAGGCCGCGGGCTGCCCACTTCCTGCGCGACCAGGCTGGCGGCAGGGGCTGGGCCTGAGGCTGCTCCAGGAAGGGGATCCCCAAGGCGAACCCAAGGCTTGCTCTACTTTGAGGTCAGAAGAGACCCCCAAGTTTCCAGTCACCAGGGAGCTGTGAGAGGGCCTCGGCCCATTTTGGCGCCAAACGGCCAGGGGCGCGCGCGACCGGAAGTGCCACCCTGCCCGCGCCAACTGCCGCCGCGCGCCGCGCCATCCCACGCATGCGCGCCCGCCTGTCAGCGGCGGCCACGGGCTACCCGGAGGGGAAACGACCCCCACCCCCACCCCCAACGCCGTGCAACCCACCCCAGGTTCGCAGTCCCCCGCAGCACCTACCGCCTGCGGACATCGTCGGGCAGTGAGAAGGCCCGGGAGGCCAGCGCGGGCACCCGGGCTGGGGCGGTACGGGCAGGCATCTTGGAAGGTGCAGCAGAGGCGGCGGCAGCACAGGCAGCCCTGGCTTTTCGCGCGGAAACCGATGGGGAGGGGCGGCGAGCGGAGGCAGCGCGTACCATCCCGGCCCGGGCGTGGGGGAAAGCGGGCCGTACCACACGGAGGGAGGCCGTACCATGTGTGGGTAGGCTGGCCGTGCGTAGGGGCCGCGCATGCGCGGGACGGGAGCGCACCCCCGCGTGGCGCAGTGGGCTTGTCCAAGCTCCTCCGTTTGCTGGGAGCTTTGCCTGAGACGTTCATTCATTCGTTCTTTCTCCGCATGCTAGGGATAAAATGAGGAACATCCTCAGGGTGTTCCAGGGTGTGGGCACTAGAGTTCAAGTCCTCAGTTCCAATCCCACCTACACCTATTTGCTCACTATGACGACCTTGGGCAGGTCATTTGGACCCAGCTTTAGTTTCCTCATCTGTGAAAAGGGGCTAATAGCACTTACTCCAGAAAATGTTGAGGATGCACAAAGTACGCAGGTAGCACCAAATATCTCACTGGTAGGGAGACCTGGGCCACTTCCCCAGTCTGTGTGCTTTATTTTTAATTATTTATTTATTTTTTGCGGTACGCGGGCCTCTCACTGCTGTGGCCTCTCCCGTTGCGGAGCACAGGCTCCAGACGCGCAGGCTCAGCGGCCATGGCTCACGGGCCCAGCCGCTCCGCGGCATGTGGGATCTTCCCGGACCGGCGCACGAACCCGTCTCCCCTACATCGGCAGGCGGACTCTCAACCACTGCGCCACCAGGGAAGCCCTGTGTGCTTTAAAAAACACCGGAACTTGAGCAAGGATAATCTCTTCAACACATGGTGCTGAGAAAACCGGATATCTACATGCAAAAGAATGAAATTGGACCCTTACCTTACACCGTATATACAAGTTAACTCAAAATGGATTAAAGACCTAAACCTAAAACTATGGCACTCCTAGAAGAAAATGGGGGGGGGGGGGGCGGGGGAAGCTTCGCGACATTGGACTTGGCAATGATTTCTTTTTTTTATTATTATTTTATTTTATTTATTTATTTATGGCCGTGTTGGGTCTTCGTTTCTGTGCGAGGGCTCTCTCTAGTTGCGGCGAGTGGGGGCCACTCTTCATCGCGGTGCGCGGG
>NC_041215.1:18314484-18327749 GCF_002837175.3 Physeter macrocephalus | reverse complement strand
GGGCCTCTCACTATCGCGGCCTCTCTTGTTGTGGAGCACAGACTCCAGACGCGCAGACTCAGTAGTTGTGGCTCATGGGCCCAGTTGCTCCGCGGCATGTGGGATCTTCCCAGACCAGGGCTCGAACCCGTGTCCCCTGCATTGGCAGGCAGATTCTCAAGCACTGCGCCACCAGGGAAGCCCGGCAATGATTTCTTGAATATGACACCAAAAGCACAGGTCACAGAAGCTAGACTAGACAAATGGGACTACATTAAAATAATCCTAACCCCAAGTCATGCACAGCAAAGGAATCAAAGTGAAAAGGCAACCAATAGAATGGGAGAAAAATGTTTGCAAATCGTATATCTGATAAGGACTTAATATCCAGAATGTATAAAGAATTCCTACAATGCAAAGACAACTCAATTAAAAAAACAGGCAGGGGGGCTTCCCAGGTGGCGCAGTGGTTGAGAGTCTGCCTGCCAATGCAGGGGACACGGGTTCGTGCCCTGGTCCGGGAGGATCCCACATGCCGCGGAGCGGCTGTGCCCGTGAACCATGGCCGCTGAGCCTGCGCATCCGGAGCCTGTGGTCCGCAACGGGAGAGGCCACAACAATGAGAGGCCCGCGTACCTCAAAAAAAAAAAAAAAAACAGGCAGGGGATTTGAATAGACAGTTCCATAAAGTAGTACAGATGGACAACAAGCATATGAAAAGAAGTTCAACATGACCAATCGGGGAAATGCAAATCAAAACCACAATGAGGGGACTTCCCTGGTAGCACAGTGATTGAGAATCCGCCTGCCAATGCAGGGGATACGGGTTCGATCCCTGGTCCGGGAAGATCCCACATGCCGTGGAGCAACTAAGCCCGTGCGCTACAACTACTGAGGCTGCACTCTAGAGCTTGTGCTCCTCAACAAGAAAAGCTACTGCAATGAGAAGCCCGTGCACCACAACGAAGAGTAGCCCCTGCCCGCTGCAACTAGAGAAAGCCCGCTTGTAGCAACAAAGACCCAATGCAGCCAATTACTAAATTTTTTTCAAAAAAAAACACAATGAGATCACTTCACAGGCATTAGGATGGCCACCATCAGAACAAAAAGTATTGGGGAGAACACGGAGATTAGGACCCATGTACACTGTTGGCAGGGATTTAGAATAGTGCAGTTGCTATAGAAAAGTGTGGGGACTTCCCTGGCGGTCCAGTGGCTAAGACTCCGTGCTTCCATTTCAGGTGGCATGAGTTTGATCCCTGGTCAGGGAGCTAAGACCCCGCATGCCACACAGCACGGCCAAAAGTTTAAAAAGAAAGAAAGAAAGAAAAAAGTGTGGAGGTTCCTCAAAAAATTAAAAATAGGGCTTCCCTATTTCCTTATAAAAACCACTCTCAGTGGTTGAGAGTCCGCCTGCCGATGCAGGGGACACGGGTTCGTGCCCCGGTCCGGGAAGATCCCACATGCCGCAGAGCGGCTAGGCCCGTGAGCCATGGCCGCTGAGCCTGCACCTCCGGAGCCTGTGCTCCGCAACGGGAGAGGCCACAACAGTGAGAGGCCCGTGTACTGCAAAAATAAAATAAAATTAAATTAAAAATAGAATTATCATATGATACAGCAATCCCACTTCTGGATATATATTCAAAATAATAGAAAACAGGATCTCAAAGAGATACTTGCACACCCACCTTCATAGCAGCACTATTCACAATAACCAAGAGGTGGAAGCAACCCAAATGTCTTTGGATAGATGAATGGATAAAGAAAATGTGGCATATACATATAGTGGATTATTCAGCACATCCTGCCCTTTTGCAACAACCTGGATTAACCTTGAGGTCATTATGCTAAATGAAATAAGCCAGTCACCAAAAGACACACTGCATGATTCCTCTTATTTGAGGTATCTAATTTAGTCGCCTTGTAGAAAGAGAAAGAACAATGGTAGTTACCAGGGGCTGGGGGCGGGGGGGGGGGGGTGCGGGGGAAGGGGATTTGTTCAATGGGAATGGAGTTTCAGTTTTACAAGTTGAAAGTTTCAGAGATCTGCTGCAAAATAATGTGCATGTAGTTAACACTACCGTACTGTACACTTAAAGGTTAAGATGTAAATGCTATGTGTTTTTTACCACAATAAAGAAGAAATAAACCATTAGTAGGATAGGGTTGAGTTGAAAGAAAAAAGTACTTATCTGCCACAACAACAAAAAAAGCATCAGAATGGAGTTAGAAGTTATGGCATATATTTACATTTTTGTATTAAGATTTACAAGTGAACATATTTGTAAACACACACAAACTAGGTTCCTCCAACAGCTGGTGGAGAGCTTCTAGAAGTGGACCTCAGACCCTCTGGTTGCCATGCATTACCCACACAGGGCAGGATCCAGGCTGTTTAAGGTTATAGCTCATAGCAGTTTACTAGAAAATCCCTGGGAGTGTCACCAACGCTGGGAGGTACCCAAATGGTGGCCCTCCTTTGAGGGTGGATGTGGAGGTGTTCAAGTTGTTGTGGAAGAATTTGCACCACGTTTTTTTTGTGTGTGTGTTTGCATTACGCGGGCTTCTTACTGTTGTGGTCTCTCCCGTTGCGGAGCACAGGCTCCGGACGCGCAGGCTCAGCGGCCATGGCTCACGGGCCCAGCCGCTCCGCGGCATGTGGGATCTTCCCGGACCGGGGCGCGAACCCGCACCCCCTGCATCAGCAGGAGGACCCCCAACCACTGCGCCACCAGGGAAGCCCATAATAGCTATTAATTTAATATTTAATCAGCACTTCTGTACTTACTGTACCAGAATCTTTAGGAGTTATTTAATTTAATCCTTAACCGCCATAAAGGGAGACATCAGGACCCCCATTTCCCATGGTCTAGGATATTTGTCACAAAGGAAGCTGCTTACCCAAGATCACAGGCTCAGTAAGCAGCAGGGACAATGAATCCAGGTGTCTTTAGTTCCAAAGCCTGAATGTAAAACCGTGACCCAGCTGTCAAGCCCTGTAGACCTGTCAGAAGCCAGCATGTGGGTTCCTAACCCACCTTAGGAAAGGGGGCGCTCACAGGACAGGAAAGGAAGAGGAGATAGATGAGCTGACCTGCTCTTCAGGGGCCTCAGCTCACAGGAGAGCAGCTGCACTTATTGGGGCCTCCCTCTCAGGTAGGTTCTCTTTTTAATCCCTTTGCCAAGGGATGATTTGACCCATTTTACAGATGGGGCAAGGGCTCAGGGACAAAGATTTGCCCAAGGGCCCGCAGCAAGTTGGTGCCAAAGCTGGGCTTCCAGCCCAGCTGCTCTGCTCTCAAGTTGCTCGGAGACAAAAAACCAAGCACCACCTCTAATTCCTCTCCTTCCCTCACATGCAGGAGGTGAGCAATCTTTGTTCTTCCTCTGAAATACACCCAGGTCTTTCTGCTTTTTGACTGGGCTGCTGCTCCAACCCAGACTGCCATCATCTCTCACCTGGACTATTGTAACAGCCTCTTCCCCAGTCTCCCAGACCACTGCATCCAGAGGGCATTTGAAAAAAAAATGTGAGACTTCCCTGGTGGCGCAGTGGTTAAGAATCTGCCTGCCAATGCAGGGGACATTGGTTCAGGTCCTGGTCCAGGAAGATCCCACGTGCCGCGGAGCAACTAAGCCCGTGCGCCACAACTACTGAGCCCACGTGCCACAACTACTGAAACCCGCGTGCCTAGAGCCCGTGCTCTGCAACAAGAGAAGCCACCGTGGGCTTCCCTGGTGGTGCAGTGGTTGTGAGTCTGCCTGCTGATGCAGGGGACACGGGTTTGTGCCCCGGTCCGGGAGTATCCCACATGCCGCGGAGCGGCTAGGCCCGTGAGCCATGGCCGCTGAGCCTGTGCTTCCGGAGCCTGTGCGCCGCAACGGGAGAGACCACAACAGTGAGAGGCCCGCGTACCACAAAAAAAAAGAGAAGCCACCGCAATGAAAAGTCTGCACACTGCAACGAAGAGTAGCCCCCTCTCGCTGCAACTAGAGAAGGCCTGCATGCAGCAACGAAAACCCGATGCAGCCAAAAATAAATTAATTAATTTTAAAAAATTTTGATGCCCTTTTCTTTCCCACTAGAACTTTCCAGAACTTCTCATTGCCCTTTAAATAAAATGTAAGCATTTAACTCCATTTACAGGGTCCTGCCTGGATGCAGCTCATTTCCCCCTCATTGAGCTCCAGCTTCGTTGACCCACTTTCAGTCTTTCAAGCTCTTAAGTGCTGCAGGGCTTTGCCTTTGCTGTCAGTTCTGCCCATGCCACTTTTCTGGGAGATTCACAGCTCAAAGATTGCTACTACCCAGAGGCTTTCCCCTGCCCACCTGGAAGCAACCCCTCACCCCCAGTCTCTCTCTCCTATTATCCTGTTGCTTCATAGCATTTACCACTGTCACAGACTCATTTCTGTCTGTTGTAGTCTTTCTGTTTCACTAGAGCAGAGCAGAGGTCAGCAGTTTTTCTATAAAGGATCAGATAGTAAATATTTTAGGTTTTGTGGGCCACATGTTCAGTTTTAACTACTCAGTGCTGCCCTTGTAGCATAAAAACAGCCATGGACAATATACAAATGAATAGGTATGGCTGTATTCCAATAAGACTTTATTTATAAAAACTTGACAGGCCAAGGAATTCCCTGGTTGTCCAGTGATTAGGACTCAGTGCTTTCACTGCCTTGGGCCCAGGTTCAATCCCTGGTGGGGGAACTAAGATCCTGCAAACTGTGTGGCACAGACAAAAAAAAAAAAAACAACTTGGCTGGCTAGATTTAGACCATGGGCCTTAGTGTGCCTACCCCTGCAAAGACTGAGCTCCAGAGGGCAAGGACTTGGTGGTCTGCCTCGTTCACAGCTGACCTCCAAGGGCTCACTCAGTAGGAATCCAAATATTGGTTAAATAAATATATAGGACATGGGAGATCACACCTGGGAGGTGCCTGATGCAAATGTTGGTAGGTATAGAGCTGCTTTCTGCCCCACAACAAAATGATTTCCAGTTCACAAACAGGGAGACTGAGGCCCAAATCAGATCAGTTGCTAACCCAGGTTCTGTCTTTAATCCCTGAATCACCTGCCTCACTTGACTCACCTGACCAGTAAAATATCAGTCAAGGTCACGGGGAAGGGATATTGATGGCTTCCAGGAGGCTCCAGAGTGACTGGCTGGACCACCAGAGACTCCTTCCCCACCTAGAAATGGGCTCATCCCTTGAGAGAAGCAACTGGAACTTCCAGAAAGTTAGATTCAGCTCCTGTGGGCATTCACTCTGACCCCACCTCTCGGTAGTGTTCACAAACCCCTCAGAAGATCTGCCCCAGCTCCCTGCTTCCCAGGCCACGTTCCTGCCTCTAGCTGGAGGGCCATACTCAAGAGGCCAGGAGAGGCCGGAGTCAGCACAACCAAGGCCCAGGCAGCACAGAGCACAGGGCTGGTGGAGGGATGGTCACGTGTCCTGAGCCACAGTCAGTCAGAAGGCCGAAGCTGAGTCACGCCACATGCTGGGGAATTAGTCTGAGCTCTCACTCGGTGCCAGCCCAGCAGAGGCCCTGGGCGGTGACAGCAGCACTCAAGGGTTCAACAGGAACGCTTTGCCACTCTCACTCCAGGCAGGCGGCCAGGCAGGAAGACCACCAGGGCAGGCCTCGCCGGCTCTCTCTCCAGGCTCAAGTGACCGGAAATCAGATCTGGGGAGACCAATTCTGGAGTATGCTGGGCAAACCCGCCTGCTCCTTTGCAGGGCCCTTGAGCAGGCGAACGGCTTTCTGTTTGGGATCAAAGGAGGCTTACTGCCAAGCCTGGAGGGGTTTTCCTTCAAACAGCCCTTGAGTCCATTAGCTGATCTGCCCCTCCAGGGCTACCACCCCAGCTCAGGTCATCCTCCCCTCTGTCCCGGATGCCTGCCCGGCCTCCTTCCTGGGCTGCCACTCAGCCCTCTCACCACCTATTCTCTGCAAGGAACTGGGAAGGATCTTCTTAGAATCCAGATCTGATCGTATCACCTCCTCCCTGCCCCACTGAAGGTACCTGAATGGCTTCTCAGTGCTGTTAGGGTAAAGCCAACCCCTACCCCTACAGCCAACCCCTAGCTCTGCCCACATCAGCTTTTGCCACTCATCCCTTGGCTCACCCCAGCTGAGCTACATCCTGGACACTCCCTACCCCTTCCTGCCTCAGGGCTGTGGAAGCCAGCCTACTAGAGGGCCTCCAACATTCCTTACCTCAGTATTCATGCCTTTGTGGAGTCCTCTCCAACAGTGAATCAGGGCCAGTCTCTGTGGCCAAGGGAATATGGTGGAAGTGAAGGTGCAGGACTTCTGAGGCTAGGCCATAAAAGCCATCACAGCACCACCTTGTTCTCATGGGGGGGAAGCCAGCCACCATGTTGTGAGGATGCTCAAGGAGCCCCATGGGGATGCCCATGGGAAGAGGAACCATTTTGTCAGCCATGTGCGTGAGCTGCTTTGGAAGTGGCTCCTCCAGCTCCAGTCAAGCCTTCAGATGACTGTAGCCCCAGCCTATATCTGACTGTAACCTCACGAGACCCCTCAAGCTGGAACTGCTCACTTTGCTGCTCCCCATTTCCCAGCCTATAGAAACCACTGAATGATAATATTGGGTTGGCCAAAAAGTTTGTTTGGGTTTTTCCATAGCATCTTGCAGAATACATGGGTGGTAGTGTTCTAAGCCACTAGACTGTGGGGCTTTTTGTTATTCAGCCATAAATAATTATTGCAAGGTTTCAGCACTTGCTGATCCTTTAAACTGGAAAGCCCTGCTGCTCCATATGTCTACTTCTCCTACTTGGAGAATCGCTAGTCATTCTTCCTATTTTAGCTCACCCATCACCTCCTTCAAGGAGCCTTTTCTGACCTCCCCCAACACTATCAGGTGCCTCGATAGGCTCTTAAAACCACAGATCTTCCTTTTAGAGCCTTTGCCTCAGCTGGTGATCACACATTTTAGGGTGATAACTTCAGGCCAGCACCTAGCAAAGTAGCTACGATGTAGTTGGCACACAGCAAAAACTCATGTAGCCCTGCATGAGTGAGCGTGTGATGCCTCTTCCCCCACATTAAATGCTCAGTCTGCAAACATCCATCAAAACAACAAATGCACACACCCTTTTATTCAGCTATTCTACTTCTGGGAATTGCTCCTAAGATGTACTCACAAACACGTGCAGTGGTTAGGACTGCACGTGATGGTCCAGTGGTTAGGACTCGGCCCTTTCACTGCCAGGGCCTGGGGTTTAATCCCTGGTCGGGGGACTAAGATCCCACAAGCCAGGCGGTGTGGCCAAAAAAAAAAAAAAAAAAAAAAAAGAGAGAGAGAGAGAAGTGGACACAGCCATTCACTAAGCCTTGTCTGTAGCAAAATACTGGGAAGAATCTAGTTCCCCATCAGTGGGGATTAGATAAAGGAATTGTTTCCCATTCATATGGTGACAGACTCCACAAGAACAAAAAATAAAAGGATATTTTTCTATATAATATCCTAGAGGTTGTTTCCTATCTGTAAGTGGGGGTAAAAAAAAGACATAGGACAGAATGCATAGTGTGCTACTGTTTATGTAAAAAAGGGAGGGATGGAAGGAATTATGTATATTTACTTATTTACACATAAAATCTTGGGAAAGAAACAAGAAATGGATAAATTCCTGGAGATAAGGAATGTTAATTAGCAGGGTTAAATCTATTGGCAAAGGAATTTTTCTGAATTTTTTTGCCCTTTTAGAACGCTGGACCATGTGGCTATATTATTTATGTCAAACAAAAACAACTGGCAAAGCATTGGTGAATGGATGGTCTTTTTGGTAAATGGTGCTGGACCCACTGGATGGCCCTATGGAAGGAAGTGAACTTTGATCCCTACCTCACACCACGTACAAAACTCAATTCCAGATCTTGCAGATCTAAATGGGAAAGCAAAGCCAAGAAAGCTTTTCAAATAAGACATAGAATGTCTTTGTGACTTTGGAGTAGGTGAGTGTTTCTTCAACAGGACACAAAGCACTTTAATCATAAAGGAAAATATGCCAGGCTGTATTAAAATGAATTCGTTTGTCAAAAGATACCACTAAAAGACAAGTCACAGACATATGTCTGCCAACCAAGGACTTGTATCTACAATACACAGAGAGTTCAATAAGAAAAAGCCAGGCAATCTCTTTTATATTAAGTAGACAAAAAAGTTGAACAGGCACTTCATAAAAGAGGATATCCAAATGGCCAAGACTCAAATGGGAAACTACTCAATTTCATCAGTCATCAGGGAAATGCAAAATGAAACCTCAGTGTGATTTAACAGCTTCCACATACACCCATCCATGCCAGGATGGCTAAAATGAAAAAAGAAATGCTCACAAGTTTTAGTAAGACCAGAACTCTCCTGTGTTGCTAGAAGAGCCCCAAATGGTACAGCCACTTTGGAAAATGATTTGGCAATATCTACTAAGGCTAAATGTATTCCTGCCCTCTGACCCAGTAATTCCACTCCTGGAATGAGTGCTTTGGTCCAGGGTACTTCTCCCCAGTTCTGTCACCCACTTCAAGCTTGGGCCTTGTTCCTTTCTTCCTTCTAAGACACATAGGTCCCACCTTGCCTCTCTCAGCCCACCCCAGCCATCTTCAACTGGCCTGGGTCCCATGGCCACCGCCCATTTGCAGCCACCAGTCCCTAGAGAAAAACAGTGGTCAGCCCTCCAGGCATCACTCACCTCCTGGCACACAAAGTGAAAACACACCGTGTCCACTCCTGAGCTGCAAAGAAAATCGTCCTCACCACACTGAGCAGGGATGAGAACGGGGCCTGCCCTAGCCATTGAATCGAAGAACTTCACATGAAACCCCTCCTTCCCGGAAACGACCACTAATTAGCCAAAACTGCCTCTCCGAAAGCAATCACCAAGTTATTACAACTACCTGGCAAAGAGAGACTCCAGTCAGGGCATCTCCACTCTCCCAGGTGAACCAGCTGACCAGCTGGAAGGACCCGGAAGGGCAGGCACCACTGCCTGGACACCACTTTAGGATACTTGGAGCCAAATGAGCCTTTGTCAGGGGAGACTGTCTTGTGCATTGCAGGATGATTAGTGACATCCCTGACCTCTACCCGCTAGATGCCAGTAGCACCCCTACCCCCAGGCGGGACAATAAAAAATGTCTCCAGACATTGCCAGAGGTCCTCTGGGTGTGTGGAATCACCCTGGAGGAGAAGGACTGATTTAGACCCATGGAAGTGACAAAGCAGTGGTCTCGTCCCAGCCATACTTCCTCTGGGCAATATCTTACAGCCTAAAACCAGCCCCAGATCAGCATTTTGAAAACTGTAAGTCAAGGATGGTTCACATCAGGAGGGGTACAGTATAAAAATGCAGAGTCCTGGGCCCTGGAGTCAGATTCTCCAGGCCCTGGTAGGGCCCAGGTAGCTGTATTTTTTTTCACACCCTCCCCACTTGGGAAGTTTAAGAAGCATTTCCCCCCAGCTTTATTAAGGTATAATTGACAAATAAAAACTGCATATATTTAAGGTGTACAATGCGATGATTTGACTTATGTATACTTTGTGAAGTGATTGCTACAATCAAGCTAATTAACACATGCATCACCTCAGTTAGTTACCATTTTTTGTGTGTAGTGAGAACATTACTGTCTTAGCAAATTTCAAAAATACAATACAATTTTATTAACTATAATCACTATGCTGTACTTTAGATTCTCAAAACTTATTCATCTTATGATTGAAAGTTTGAATCTTTTGAGCAACATTTCCTCCTTTCCCCCATCCCCCAGCCCCAGGGAACCACCATCCTACTCTCTGCTTCTGTGAGTTTGATTTTTTTAGATTTTACATGTAAATGAAGTCATACAGTATTTGTCTTTCTGTTTCTGGCTTACTTCAATTAGCATGATGTCCTCCAGGCTCATCCATATTGTGGCAAGTGGCAGGATTTCCTTTTTTATGGCCGAATAATATTCCCTGTGTGTATATGTGTATGTGTGTATCATGTTTTCTTTATTCATTCATCCATTGACAAACACTTAGGTTGTTTCCATATCTTGCCTACTGTGAGTAATGCTGCAATAAACATACGAGTGCAGATATTCTTTAGGATACTGATTTCATTTCCTTTGGATATACACCCAGAAGTGGGATTGATGGATCATATGATAGTTTTATTTTTAGTCCTTTGAGGAACCTCCATACTGTTTTCCATAATGGAAACTTCCTAACATTGTATTATATATTTACTTTTATGGCCTGTCTCCCGCACTAGAATGTAAGATCTCTGAGGGTAGGAATAAAATAGAGTGTTCAATAAGTATTTTGAGAGGTTGGAATTATTTTTTATAAGCTTATTGAAGTAAAATTTATATGCCACAAAATTTTGACCCATTTTAAAATGTAGAAATCAATGTTTTCTTAGTAAATTTGCCAAGTTGTGCAATTACCATCACAATCCAGTTTTAGAATATTTCTGTCACTCCAATAAGAATCCTCCTGCCTGTTTCCAGTTAATCTCCATTCCTACCTTCAACCCCAGGCAACCACCAATCTACTTTCTGTCTCTATAGACTTGCCTCTTATGGACATTTCATATAATGGACCATTCCATTTATGATATTTTGTGTCTGACTTCTTTCACTTAGCATAATTATTTTGAGTTTCATCGTGTTATTATGTGTGTCAGTATTTCGTTCCTTTTTATTGTTGAGTTATATTCCATCATATGGATGAACCACATTTTGTTGATCCATTCATCAGTTGATGGACATTTGAGTTGTTTCCACTTTGGGACTATTATGAAAAATGTTGCTATGAGTATTCACAGGCAAGTCTCTGTGTGGACATACGTGTTCATTTCTCTCAGGTAGATACCTGTAGTCAATTTCTAGGTCGCGTGGTAAGTTTATGTTTGGCTTTCTAAGGAACAGCCAAACTGTTTTCCAAAGTGGCAGTGCCATTTTGCATTTGCGGTTGGGATTATGAACATACCATTTTATAGATGATGAAACCAGCTTAGACTTGTCAGGTGATTTGCCGAAAGTCTACTTGGGTTGTCAAGTGTTGGATTTGAGATTCAAATCTGTTTTTTGTTTCGGGGTTTTTTTTAGTATAAATTTATTTACTTATTTTTTAAATTTTTGGCTGCATTGGGTCTTCGTTGCTGCACGCAGGCTTTCTCTAGCTGCGGCAAGCGGGGGCTACTCTTCGTTGCGGTGCGCAGGCTTCTCATTGCAGTGGCTTCTCTTGTTGCAGAGCACAGGCTCTAGGCATGCGGGCTTCAGTAGTTGTGGCTCATGGGCTCTAGAGCTCAGGCTCGGTAGTTGTAGCACGCGGGCTCAGTAGTTGTGGCTCGCGGACTCCAGAGCGCAGGCTCAGTAGCTGTGGCGCACGGGCTTAGTTGCTCTGCGGCATGTGGAATCTTCCCAGACCAGGGCTCGAACCCGTGTCCCCTGCATTGGCAGGCAGATACTTAACCACTGTGCCACCAGGGAAGCACTTTCGGTTTTTTTTTAACTTTAGAGTATGCACTCTTGAAACTAACACCACAAATGCCGCTGACAATGAGTCACACCTACCCAAATTCACTTCCCTTTCGTGACAGATTTAATTATTTTTGGACAAGACATTTAGGGAAAGGTGGTGGATGTCGGATGTCTGACTTTGGGGAAGTACATTTGCTTTGTAGACAAATGAGAAAGATGGCCAGAATGTGAGGATGGGGAGATGGATTAGAAACCCTTTGAAGATGGCTAATGAAATGATAGGTCCAAGCGACAGTCCACGGGTGATCAAACCATTAGGGGACAGTCGGATGGGGAATTTACAAACACAGGATCAGGCTGATGGCACATGAACCCCTTGATCGGTCTTAGTCCTCAGTAAAAGAGAGAGACAGCCAGACATCATGTCCTACTGGTGAGTTTCCAGCACCACCTAGAAAGAATTGAATATCTTTCAATTCTTGAATTTGGGGACAAAGGAACATGTTAAATGACATAAGGGGATGCCATCAGCCAGTACCAAATTATGGGAAACTGCAGTGTGTCCGTGCAGGTTCATCAATAGTAACAAATGTGGGCTGCCCTGGTGGCGCAGCGGTTAAGAATCTAACTGCCGATGAAGGGGACACAGGTTCAAGCCCTGGTCCGGGAAGATCCCACATGCCGCGGAGCAACTAAGCCCGTGCACCACAACTACTGAACCTGCGCTCTAGAGCCCGCGAGCCACAAGTACTGAGCCCATGAGCCACAACTACTGAAGCCCGCGCGCCTAGAGCCCGTGCTCCGCAACAAGAGAAGCCACGACAATGAGAAGCCCGCGCACTGCAACAAAGAGTAGCCCCCACTCGCTGCCACTAGAGAAAGCCCGTGCACAGCAATGAAGACCCAGCACAGCCAAAAATTAATTAATTAATTATTTAATTAAAAAAATAAAGTGGAGAAACTTGGCAGGTACTTCCAAGGGATCAGTTAACATTGCTAGTGATGGAACTAATTGAGAAAGACGCATCACTTCTTTGGTATTTCTGCCAAAATTGCATAACCTGAATTTAATCATGAGGAAACATCAGACAAACCCATGTTGAAGGACATTCTACCAAATTACTGACCTATATTTTTCCAAAATGTCAAGGTCATGAAAGACAAAGAAAAGTTCAGAAACTGTTCTGATTGAAGGAAACTAAAATAGACAACTGAATGCAAAAAGTGAGCTGGGATTTTCTTCTGCTATAAAGGTCAGTGATGGGACAATTGGTGAAATCTGATTAAGGTTTGTAGATTTGCTGATTATGATAATTTTACTGAGGTTATGTAAGAGAATGCCTTGTCCTTAGGAAACAGAGTGAAGTATTTAGGTAGATGTATGTGTGAATAGATAGATAGATAGATAAACAGACAGACAGACAGCAGCCTGGACTGCGGGTAAGTGGGCATCGTCCTTCTTAACCCAGGATCAATTTTCTCTGAAAAGCTTATATATGAGAGAGAAATTAATTTCTCTTATTTAAGTTACTAATATTTTGTGTTTTCTGTCATTAGCAGCAGAATATCATTGATATCATTATTAAAAGAAATAGTCCAGGGCTTCCCTGGTGGCGCAGTGGTTGAGAGTCCGCCTGCCGATGCAGGGGACGCGGGTTCGTGCCCCGGTCCGGGAGGATCCCACATGCCGCGGAGCGGCTGGGCCCGCGAGCCGTGGCCGCTGAGCCTGCGCGTCCGGAGCCTGTGCTCCGCGACGGGAGAGGCCACAGCAGTGAGAGGCCCGCGTAGCGCA
>NC_041215.1:18293800-18314376 GCF_002837175.3 Physeter macrocephalus | reverse complement strand
AAAAAAAAAAAAAAAAAAAAAAAAAAAAAGACTTTAGAAACCTACAGGTTGGTCCATTCCATTCTAGGCTCTGAGATCTGAGAGATTAGCAAATCAGTTCTTCAGACCGCCATACTGAGGAGAATGAGAAGTGATTTGGTATTCAATCAAGGACTGCCTGAAAAAAAGAAAAAGAAAAAAAAAGGGGGGAGTTCCCTGGCCGTCCAGTGGTTAGGACTCCATGCTACCACTGCAGGGGGCCCGGGGTTCTATCCCTGGTTGGGGAACTAAGATTCACAAGCTGAGTGGTGCAGCCAAAAAAAAGGACTGCCTGGGTTCAAATCCAGACCCCTCCACTCACATGCTCCGTGACCTTGGGCACATGACTTGACCTCTCTGTGCCTCAGTTTCTTTCTCGGTCAGAGTGCCTATAATAATGCCTTCCCTGCAGAATACAGTACCCCAAAACTGTTGCTTCTCCTATTTTATTTTCTTCACAGCACTTAACATTCAGCCATTTGCTTTGGCTTTCATTCATTCAACATTTATTGAGCACCTACTGTGAGCTGGCCACTGTTCTGAGCACTGAGGCCACTCAGTGAGCAAGATAGACAAAAACTCCTGCTGTCTGGTATTTCGAATGGGACTGGCATTCTAAGGGGGAAATAGAAAATAAACAAGATAGGTACTTCCCTGGCGGTCCAGTGGTTAAGACTCTGCGCTTCCAATGCGGGGGGCATGGGTTTGATCCTGGTTGGGGAACTAAGGTCCCACATGCCGTGCAGCACGGCCAAAAATATAATAATAATAATAATAAACTGAACAAGATAAAGAAGCGAAATGTGTTGCATATTAGCGAGTAGCAAGGGAGGTAGATAGGATAAAAAAAAAATTGTGTTCATGGCCAGAGGCCTCACCCAGGGTGTGATATTTGAATACCGACTTGAAAGAGGAGAGAAGAGTCACAAAGATGTCTGCAGGAAGATCATTCCCAGAAGAAGGAACAGCAGCTGCTAAGCTCCTTTGGTGGGAACGTGCCAAGTACCATGAAAGATGCTAGAGACTGTGGTGAATAGGATGCAGTCCTATCTGCAAGGTGTTCATGTTTTAATTAGGAAAAAAATTAAATAAAAAAGGGACTTCCCTGGCGGTCCAGTGGTTAAGACTCTGTGCTTCCAATGCAGAGGACGCAGGTTCGATCCCTGGTCGGGGAACGAAGATCCCACATGTTGCGTGGTGCAGCCAAAAAAAAAAAAAAGTAAATATTTTAATTAGGGAGAAGTAGACCGATGTATATTACACCGCCAGGTGGTAAGAAGGTGAGGGGCTAGATAGAGGGAAGAAGGTGGTCAGGGCAGGCTTCTCTGAGGAGATGGCATTGGAGCGCATGCCTGAAGGAGCAGGTGAAGGAAGCATGTGGGTGTTTGGGGGAAATTTATTGACTCTGGCCTGGCCTGTGCCTCTTCCTCCTCCCAATCCCAGCGAGGGCTCAGGTTTCCAGAGGTTGTCTTTGAATTGCCGGAGGAAGGGGAATTCCGATGGGGGGTGTGGGTCTCAGCTTCTGGCCACCGTCTGCCCCACTCCTTCTCGCTTCCGCAGGCTGCCCTAGCTTTGTGCTGGGGTTGCCGGGTGGAGCTTCAGCTCGAGGGCCTGGGTTCCCCATCAAAGCTCCAGATCTATCTTCAAAGGACCCGCTGGGCCCTGTGCCTGTGGGCAAAGGAGGGAGTGTCACTCTGGAGCCGAGCTAGGGACCCACCTTTCACCTGCATCCCATCTGGGCACATCCTGGGTCCTGCTGATGCTGGTGGAGGCTGGCAGACCACACTCCTCACTCCTTCCATGGCAAAGAGGGGTTTGAGGATCTTTCCTCTGGCCCAGTGGTGGGGCTGGCAGGACCTAGAGTCAGCCCGCCCGAGTTCAAATCCAGACAGGCACTGCCCCAACCGGCTGTGTGACCCTGAGCAGCTCACTTGACTTCTCTGAACCCACATCTCCATAAAAGCAGTTTATAGTAACTCCAGCCTCCTGAGGAGTCTGTCTTCCTGCCTGGAAAGTGCTTGAGGAAGGTGGACCATTCCTTTGGAGAACACTGTGCTTTAGAGGGGTATCTGGACCCATGTCTCCCAAGACCATCTCTCCAGCTCCCCAGGAGGGATGAAGAAGGGGGGGGCCCCCACTCCCCACCAGGCTCTCTCTTTGAAGGATAGCATGGAGGGCCTGGGCCTAATTAATCACTGGGAGGGGCCAGATAACTGCCCTAGGGAGAAAGTCAGTTTTGACCCTGTTTTCTCAGAAGCCACTGCAATCCTGTCTCTGGCTGGGCCAGGGCTGGGGGCACCGAGGAAAGGCTGGCAAAGGATGAACTGTCTGAGCAGTAGCCACCCTCCCCTGTCCCATCCACCCCCAGCCGCAAGATGCTAATGGGGGAACTGCCACCTTAAGCCTAAAAAGACAACAGCCACCAGAAAGAGACATTGAACCGTTTATTGGCCTGGGCCCGGGTCTCAGGCATGAGGGGCATCCGGGGAGCTGTATGAGGGGAGACAAGCCCCCAACTGGCTCCTTGCCCCCCCAGAGATTCCCCTCTCCCAGCCTTTGCAGTCATGAGAAATCACTTTGAGGCGTGACGTTTCCTTCCCCCAGGTGAGCTGCACCCCAGCTCTCAAGTGGGGATATAAGCAAGGAATTACAAAGGAGTCTGTGCGGGGACCAGACCCCTCTTTGGCAGCTTCAACACAGACGTGAGGAGACAAAATAGCATCCATTCTGGGGAAACAGGGTGAGAAGAAGGCATCACAGACATCACACACACAGACACACACAGACACTGACAGACACACATAAATATACACTTGTACCGCAATGTCCCTTCCATCTGTCCACAGAATTTAGCAAAGTCCCTCTGAAGCAGGCAATAGGAGGGCATCCCACAATTGTCCTCGGCACCCCTACCCCCATGCTCCGTTGAATACAACCTGAAAGGAGGCACAGAGGGCTCAAGGCTGCCCTGCCTTATGAGATCTGGTACCTCGGCTGGGTCTGGAGGTGAGAGAGTTTGGGGGGTGGTTGTTTTTTGGGGGTCTGGGGCCCTGTACCAACAGCTCCCCTAGAACTTTCTCCAATTCCACCCTGCCCCACTGGGAGGCCCAGAGCCCTCTTCAGGCCCCCAGACCGGTTGTTCCAGCCCTGGGTGATTCCTCTGTGCCCCAAATAGTGCAATCGGCCAATGAGGTCTGAAAATGGGGGTTAGTTCCCCGCCACCACGTGGTTTCCTGGCATCTCACTCACAGCGTCAGAAGAAAGGGAAGGAGTTGCCAACGTGGCAGCTGGTGAAATTTGGGGAAGCTGTGGATTTGAGCCTGGGAACTGTTAGCCAGGGCCGCCCAGAACGGTCAGGGAGGTCTCCAGCCCCTCCGGACAGTGGTTCTAGGGAAGTGGAACCACAAGAGAAGGTGGCAAGGGGGCTAAATTCAGAGAGGGGAGTCAGGCACAGGGCGGAGGCTCAGACTGCCCCTGCGCCGTGCTCCTCTCGAGCACCTGCCTGCTGTCACCTGGGGTCTTTCCAGGTCTGGCCCCCACCCGGCCCTCCCCACGATCCAGTTCCGAAGAGGTCACTCCAGACACCTCGCTGGCCTCCAGGACCCGGCTGCAGTTGTGCCATCCAACTGGTCAGTGCCTCAGTCAGCCAGCCCAGGTGTGAAATACCTTCAGCATCGCCCAGGTCTGTGGAATGGGGGCATCTTGCTTGGCAGCCCCATGTCTCTGTCCCAGGGCACCCGGTGCCTCTCCACGGAGCCCTCTGCTGTGGTGGCCTGGGTGTCAGCCCACTTGCCCCTCAGACCATCGTGTCGCCCTCCGGAAACGTGGGCGATGTGGGCATGTGTGTGCCCCTCTCCAGGGAGCTGGAGCTGCGGAGGGGCAGGAGGCGGTGGCCCGGGGTCCCGTCCCGCCCCCCTTGCACCCCTGCTGCCCGCCGCCAGCACTGCAGCGGCCGTAATACCTCCCGCCTCAGGTCCCGGCTGCGCCACGTGTAGATGACGGGGTTGAGCAGTGAGTTGAGGGTGGCAAAGGCAAAGAAGTAATGGGCCTGGTAGAGGACAGGGCAGGCCCGGACAGGACAGGCATAGTCCAGGAGGAGGATGCTAAAGGCGGGCAGCCAGCAGAAGATGAAGACGCCCAGCACGATGGTGACCGTCTTGAGCAGGGCCAGTGTCTGCGGGCCAGCCACATCGGCCTGGCTGGAGCGGACCACACAGTAGATGCGGACGTACAGGGCTACGATGGCGGACAAGATGACCGAGAAGATGGTCACCACGCAGAGGACGTAGGGCTTGGCGTAGAGCGGCAGGACGGTGGAGCAGGCCTCCAGGCGGCCCAGGCAGTTCCAGCCAAGGATGGGCAGGCCGCCGAGAACCAGCGAGATGAGCCACGAGGCCGCGACGAGCAGCAGCATGCGGCAGCTCTTGTCGCTGCCGTAGAGCTTGACCTTGGCGATGGCCACGTGCCGCTCGATGGCGATGGCCAGGAGGCTGAAGACAGAGGCGGAGAGCGTGATGAAGGCAGAGCCCTCACGGGCGAACCACTGCACGGGGGTCAGCCCCAGTGTGACAGAGCCCGAGAGCAAAGTATTGGCTATGAAGGCCACGCCCGCCAGCAGGTCCGAGGCAGCCAGGTTGCCCAGGAACAGGTACATGGCCGAGTGGAACTTGCTGTTGCGGGCAACCGCGATGAGGACCAACAGGTTTTCCACCACGATGGCGCAACAGAGGACCACGATGAGGGCTGAGGCCACCTGGCGGGAGGGCGTCTCCTTCGTGTCCAGATTCTCCTTGGTGTAATTATAGTGTTCCCTGACCTTGCTGGAGCTTAGGTACTCTGAGTACACGTTGCCCATGGTGGGGCTTAGTAGCCGGCTGGGGCCATGGGGCTGTCAGAGCTGCAGAGAGAAAAGACAGATAGACAGGTCAGTGCCGTGGCTGCTGCCGGGGCTGACTCTGGACAGCTGTGGCTCAAGTCCCAACTCTGTCACATGAAGTCAGAATGATCATCATCTCTGCTTTACAAATGGGAAACCGGAGAGCTCGATTCACTTTCCCAAAGCCTCCAAGCTAGTCAGTGGCAGAGCCTCAGAGACCCACTCCAAAGCCTCTGTAACCTCTAGGCTACAGTGTCTTCCAAAGGAACAGAAGCTCCCCCAAAGGGCATGAAAGACACAAAATGGACTTCCGGAAGCCTTACCCACCTACCCAGAGAGGGAGTCTTAGCCAGGACCTGGAGGGATTGTCTCATTTCTTGAAAACGCTGGAGCCTCGGGCCTCATGCCGCCTGCCAACCTGGGTCAGTGAGATGCTCTCGCTGATAGCACCATCCCCTGCTCATTACCACCCACTGGGCTGGATTTCAGGCTGGGTCTAAGCCTAGAGGCCATGCGTGTTCCCAAGATAAGGTCTTGGGGAGACACCAGGGCGGCCCTGAGGTTTGAGCATCACAGAGGTCACGTCATCTTCAAGGACTCAGACCTTGCAGGCAATCCAAGGTTCGACCCCACTCCACCTCTGACACGCTGTGGGATATTGTGCCAAGTCACTCAACACCTGGCCTCTAAGTCTCAGTGGCCTCATCTGTGCAGCGGGGAGAAGAAAGCCCACTTCAGAGGGGTGATGGGAAAATCCTGTGGAACGATACACGAGGCACGCTTAGCGTACAGCAGGCACTCAATAAATAGTAGCTAATATTATTAGCTTCCCTCTTCCTGACACACCCACAGCTAGGGACTAGGTGCTCTCCTCCCAATCTTTTGGTAAGGGATGTTGAGTGAGCCAGCCAGGCAAGATTCCCAACAGCCTGTTCTCATCAGCACCATCTAGCCCTGCCCTGGGACAGAGGGTCCTAGCAGGGTGGGCAGGGCGCTGGCACCCCTCTCCCCAGCCAAGATGAAATCCAGATGTGAGGCCCTTGGAACAAACAGGGTTGAGTCCCGGCTCCCCAGTCACATCCGGTGCAGGGAGGCTGGGAGGGGGTGATGGGATGGGGGAGCCACAGGAGACCAGTCTGGGAGGTCCTGGCTGGGAGGATGGGGCAGCTGTGCGAAGCCATGTGAGTGGTGAGGGGGCGTGAAGCCCCGCGGGGAGGGGGAAACGGTATGGTATTCGCTTTCATGAAAGCCTGAGTCACCCCTCTCTCAAGGAAAACCGAGCCGTGGGGGGAAGGGGCGGGAAGATGCGCGTGGGCAGAGAGGGTGAGAGGCCGACTTCATGGCCTCGCCCCAGCTTGGTAGTTCGGGAGGCGGGGTGTCTCAGAGGAGCTGGTGCAGTGTCCGCCTTTCACGAGGGGCACAGGGGAGCCAGGAGGAAGCTCCAGACCAGCCTTTAGCTCAATGGGGGGGGGCCGTGGGAAGAGACCTCCCCAGGTCCCTGGAAACACGCCTAGCAAGGACCACGTGCACGCCAGGGGCGCCAGGAGCACCGTTCCAGACAAGGCTGGTGAGGCCGGTTCCCAGTGAGCCTGGGAGTGATGAGGGGCTTCCGGGGTCGTCCAGCCATCTCAGTCCCGGACACCCCCTCAGAGGGGGTGCCCTGGCTCCTGGCCCGATAGAGACAGCTGCTCCCCCTGGGCGAAGGGACATCCGTCCTAGTTTGGGAACAGAGAAGGGCTTGTGCACATCCCCAGGGACTGTCGCCCCGCCCAGATCGCCACACAGAGGCTCCTTGTTCCCCTGCCGGACGGGCCCCAGTCGCCCCGATGCCCTCTGCCCGCTGCAGCCGGCTTGGCCCAAGTCTGGGCCTTACCAGACCGGCCCGTCGGGCCAGAAACAGCCCGCGCCCTGATTGGCTTATTTTCAATTCCAGGACATTGAGCAATTCGCCTATTGGCCTGAGCTTTCCATCCTCGACCTTCGATTGGCCCAGTTGGGGGCGCTCTATGGCTAGCACTACTGATCTGGTCCTTTACAGGCGGTTGGAGCTCACTTCTTTCCAGGACATTACTAAGACTGTGTGGATGTCCCCGGGGAGAGTTTGAACCACGGCCTGACCGCTGGGTCACCCCGACCAGACGCCCCCAGGCTGCCCTGGCCTACTGCCCCTCCTGGGGTTCATAATTGAGAATCAAGGACCCATCGCAGGTCTGGGAAGCACACTTGCTGGTGGGCTAGAAGCCCAGGGTGTGTCCCAAGTCCGCCCCCTCCTCCACTGCTCAGACCCCTCTCTTGTCTGGCAGCCAAGAGAAAGATTTATGGCCGCTTCCTAGAGAAATAAGAAATGGTTTCAGGACTTCCCTGGTGGCGCAGTGGTTAATAATCCGCCTGCCAATGCAGGGGACACAGGTTTGAGCCCTGGTCCAGGAAGATCCCACATGCCGTGGAGCGACTACGCCCGTGCGCCACAACTACTGAGCCTGCGCGCTAGAGCCCGCGAGCCACAACTACTGAGCCCGTGTGCCACAACTACTGAAGCCCGTGCGCCTAGAGCCCGTGCTCCCCAACAAGAGAAGCCACCGCAATGAGAAGCCCGCGCACCGCAACGAAGAGTAGCCCCCTCTTGCTGCAACTAGAGAAAGCCGGCGCGCAGCAACGAAGACCCAAAGCAGCCAAAAATTAAATAAATAAATAAATTTATTTTTAAAAAAAAAGAAAGAAAGAAAGAAATGGTTTCAGCCCTCGTACCCCAGGGACTGACCAAAATGTCTGCCTTCTTCCCTGAGGGGAAACGAAGAGTAGCCCCGCTTGCTGCAACTAGAGAAAGCCGGCGCGCAGCAACGAAGACCCAAAGCAGCCAAAAATTAAATAAATAAATAAATAAATTTTTTAAAAAAAAGAAAGAAAGAAAGAAATGGTTTCAGCCCTCGTACCCCAGGGGCTGACCAAAATGTCTGCCTTCTTCCCTGAGGGGAAGATCCTCACTTCGGGCAGCCTCAGGAGGGGTGGTTGGTTAGAGAAGGGGAATCTGAGGCCCACAATGCCTCCGTCTTCTCCACTAGGACCTTGCTTAAGGCAGGTTCATGCTTCCCAGAAAGAGGAAGCAGGGTCTGGAGCTTGGGGCTGGCACAGTCACCCCCAGGCAGACACAGGCCTTTCCTGCTTCCCCTCCCTGTGTCAGGCTCCCAGGCCTGGATAACATAGGGCCTGACTCCCTCCCAGATGCTCAGTAAGACGTCCCTGGGCTCAGCACTGGGGAATGGCCAGGCCTGAAATGGAGCAAGAGGGACAAGTGACAGGGTTTGGAGGGAAGGGAAGCGAGACAGACCAAGACTGTTCAGGGGGAGATTAGGAGGGTAGAAGGCAAGAGGAAGCCTCAGTGGCTTCCAGGAGCCCCTCCCCCAACTTCCTTGGAGGCAGGCCCTATGGTTACTATTCCCCTGGGCACTCACTGGTCCCATGCCCCATGCCCTAGGGCAGCCCCCTAGGCTTGGTTTCCCCTCAGTTGCCCTCTACACTGCCATTCTCCATGCAGCATCCAGAGGGAGCTTTTAAATTTATAGCTCCAGGGACTTCTCTGGTGGCGCAGTGGTTAAGAATCCGCCTGCCAATGCAGGGCACACGGGTTCGAGCCCTGGTCCGGGAAGATCCCCCATGCCACGGAGCAACTAGGCCCGTGCGCCACAACTACTGAGCCTGCGCTCTAGAGCCCGCGAGCCACAACTACTGAAGCCCGCACGCCTAGAGCCCGTGTTCCGCAACAAGAGAAGCCCGTGAACTGCAACGAAGAGTAGCCCCCGCTCGCGGCAACTAGAGAAAGCCCGCAACTAGGGAAAGCCCGCTCGCAGCAACAAAGAGCCAACACAGCCATAAATAAATTAATTAATTAATTGATTAAAAAAAATTTATAGCTCCAATATGTCACTCCTCAGCTCCAGATTCTTCCATGGCTCCCCACTACCTAAAATGGCCTGGCCCCTGCCCACCTCCCCTCCTCCCACTCTCCCCCAGGGTCAGTCCACTCCAACCACACTGGCCTCTGACGTGTCAGCCCTGTTCTTACCTCAGAGCTTTTGCCTCTGCTGTTTCTCCACCTGGCATGGCCTTCCCACAAAGCCCTGAATGACTGTCTCCCCACCTTTCAGGTTTCTGTTTGGTGGCCTCCTCTAACCACCAGGCTATCCTAGCCGCCTTCCCTAGGCCCTTTTTACCACAGCATCTTTATATTATATTCACAGCACTTGCCAATTTCAGCAATATGATTGTATTTCTTGTTTTCTGTCTGTTTCCAGGGTAGAATGTGTGTCAGAGGACAGCAACTAAGTCTGTTTTCACTCCCTGGAATGATGCCTGGCGCTCAGAAAACGTGTAGGATGGATGGATGGATGGATGGATGGGTGGATGGATGACCAAACGAACGAGGCCCCAGTGGGCCCCCGAGGGCGGAGGCTCCTAAACTCAGCCCAGGCCCAAACAACAGCAAGGGAGGCTGGAGACGCCCCTGGTCCGCTGGGAGGCCACCCCCACCAGGCGAAGCCCAGCTGGGCGTCTCCTTGGAGACGGCGCCACGACCCGCCCCCGCCCTCGGGCTGCAGTCTCGGCCTCCTTATCTGGCGGTGGAATGCACGGTATCCACACTCGCTGCCTCTAGGGCCGCGCCTCCTCTCTCCCGCGACAGCCACACGCGGGTGACCCACACATCTCCAAGTGAGGGTGGGGGGCTCCTCTGCGTCCAGCCAGGGGCCCAGCCTCGATATTCCCAGAGGACTGGGGAGAGATGGGGAGAGATCCCAGCAGCAGCTGCACCGCGAATGCCGCACGCGTGTCGCACCACGCGGGGGACCGTGGGCTCAGCGCGTGGCGCCCGGAGCGTCCGATTAGGGCACAGTCGGGAGAGGGGATGGAAATCCCCGGGTGAGTCAACTCTTGCCAGAGGAGTGGGCGAGGTTCCCACGCTTGGCTGAGCCTGGAACCACGCGGGGTCCGCGCCACGGGTGCCCTCACCCACGCCCCATCCCCGGGTCCCAGGGGAAAGAAGAGACGCCGGAGCCACGCAGTCAGGTTCACTTTCCTTCCAGAACAAAGCCACGACCCCGCGGGGGGACTGGAAGAGACGAACTTCTCGGGGAAATTGAGGCAGAGGACCAGATATGGAGGAGGTGGGCAACTGCCTTCCTCTGGGGCCCCGCCCCTTGGCCTGGAGGTACTGCGGCGCGCGGCACCTTTCGCCTTCGCCCAGCCGGAGTCAGCAAAGAGGGGAGTCCTCCCCTCCCCCATACACACTCCCCAAACCCCCGGTCCGGGGGCACGCCATCCAACCTCCCAGTCTCCGGCCGAAAGCGCTCGGATTCCGCCTTCTCCTCGGGGCCAACTTCCTGCCGCTGGAGAAGGCGGGGAGCTCAGTCTGGGGGTTCGCGGCTGAGGCAGTGGGGCCTCCTAGGGTCGTGGAGAGGGCGCACGATGACCACTCCCTCGGTGCAGCAGGAGCACGGGCGGCGCGTGCGCGCCCGCGACGCCCCCGACCCCTGGCCGGCGCCCCTAGCTCCGATCCCGCGACCTCCGGGGACCAGGGCCCGCCCTTTCTGCTTCCCCCTCGCCACGCACGCTCACCTGGCTAGGCCGACCCGGGTCCTTGCCCTGGCCAGAGGGGCTTTGGCGTCTGCGTCCCCGGGACGGCCGCGGCTAGGGCTGGGACTGCCCGCCGGGCTCCTCTGCGTCCCGGGGCTGGGGACCGGGGACGGAGGGGGACCGCGAGAGGCGCCGCCTCGGCCCCCACTTGCCCCGCCCTATCTCCGCCTCCTTTCCGGCGGCGGCAGCAGCAATGAATTCCAGATGTGGCCTGCCCAGCGGGACGCGCGCAAGGGCGGGCGGGGAGGAGGCGGGCGAGGAGGAGGCGCGCGGGGTCCCTTTGTCCGCACCCCCACCTCCAGCCCTGCCCCTCCCAGCCCCCACCCGTGAGAAGCGGTCGGCGCATGACGTCACGCAGCCCCGTGCTGTCCAGTCGCTCCTGGCCAGGTGACCTCAACCTGAAACGACTGTCTTGGATTGCAGATGTACTCTTGGCCCATCCTTGGGAGGCTGAAATTGGAGGAGCGCGTGGAATCCCCTTTATTTACTCAGCGAGGAGCCATGAAGCACCTACTAAGTGTCAACACAACAAATAGGCATTAAGTGCCCACTGTGTGTTCATCCAACAAATAAGCAAGTTCCTACTATGTGCCAGGCCCTGCCTCAAAGAATGGATTGGTTTTTGCCTTGATAAGGCCCCAGAATTCAGGCGCTGGCCCCTCTGCCCTAGAAGACTGGGAGCACCCAGAAGCTTCCATTGCCTCTGTCAATCAATTGCTCTCACTGTGGTTGACCAGCAGGCCCAGGTTGAGTCCTGCCTTTCAAGTTTTGAGGCCCAATCTTCTATCCACTTCTTCTTCTTTTTTTTTTTTTTCCATGGCACGAGGGATCTTAGTTCCCCAACTGGGATGGAAACCGTGCCCCCTGCAATGGAAGCGTGGAGTCTTAACCACTGGACCGCCAGGGAAGTCCTATCCAGTTCTTTAGTTTCCCTCTTTTCCTCATTCAGCTTTTCCTGGCCATATCTGGGTGCCTGGCTGCAGAGATGAAGCACACCTTCATTTACTGATGCGTGTGTGTGAAATCAGTGACTAGGCAACATGCCCCTCACTCATTCAACAAATGTTTCTGGTGTACCTGCTGGGCACAGCGGTGAACAGAACAGGAAAAAAACCCCTTGCCTTCATGGAACTTATGTTCAGGAGGGTACTATTCGTGAGGATGAATACATAATCTGCTTATATGTTTACTTACCACATACAGTAAGCACCTGCTATGTGCCAGATACCATACTAAAAGGCTGGAGATAGATCAGGAAACAAAACAGATAAAACTCCCTGTTCCAATGGAGTTGATGTTCTACTGTATGTGCTCAGAATATCCAGAATCTTGCAAGAAGAAGAAACTGATAAATTTCCTGGGCGAGGAACTGAAAGATAGGGGACAGGAGGGAGGTAGCTTTCACTCTGTGAATCCTTTTGTACCTTTTGACTTTTGTAACATGTGCCCTATTCCAACAATAAATTAAATTGAAAGTTAGACAGCTTGATACCCAGACAGTGCAAGAAAAAGGAGGGAGAGGGTATTATCTATCTTCTATCTTTTTTTTTTTTTTGCGGCACCACGTGGCTTGTGGGATCTTATTTCCCCAACCAGGGATTGAACCCGGGCCCTCAGCAGTGAAAGCGTGGAGTCCTAACCACTGGACCACCAGGGAATTCCCTCTATGTATATGATACTTCAGTGAAGAGTGTTGAAAAGCAAAATGACAAAAAACTATATCTGCACTCCCATGTTCACTGCAGCATTATTCACAATAGCCAAGGTATGGAACCTAAGTGTCTGTCAACAGATGAATGGATGAAGATGTGATATATATATATATATATATATATATATATATATATATACATATATATGTATCTATATATACATATACACATATATATACATATACACACACAATGGAATATTATTCAGCCATGAGAAAGGAAGTCCTGTCATTTTCAACAACATGAATGAAACTTGAGGGCCTTATGCTAAGTGAAAAGAGCCAGACAGAGAAAAACAAATACCACATGGTATCACTTTTATGTGGAATTAAAAAAGAAAAAGTCAAACTTACAGAAACAGAGAGTAGGAAAAGTGGTTGCCAGGGGCTGTGGTGGGTGCGGAAATAGGGAGAGATTAGTAAAAGGGTGCAAACTTTCAGTTATAATAAGGTCTGGGGATCTAATTTACAACATGGTGACTACAGTTGGTAATACTGTATCAAACAATTGGAACTTCTGAGAGAGTAGAACTTAAATGCTCTCACATCCACAATAAAAAGATAAATATGTGAGGTGAAGGATGTGTTCATTAACTAGATGGGGGGAATCCTTTCACAATGTATACATCTATCCAATCACCTGGATGTACACTTTAAATATCTTACAATTTTACATGTCAGGGATACCTCAGAAAGGCTGAAAATTTAAAAAAATTGTGGATGCTTAAATCCCAGACAATGCAACCAATTTAAAAAAAGGGAGAAGTTCAGCACACTCTTCTGTATGCATATTATACTCCATAAACAGTGTTGAAAAGCAAAACTTTGAAAAAGGAAATTAAAGTCGATCCGTTTATGCCTATTAAAAAGTAAAATTGGAGTAGTCTTGATATGAAACTGTATTCAACACGTTAAGATGAAAAAAGCACAATGTAAACCAGCTGCTTGCTTGCCTGCCTGCATTTCTGGGTATATTTATAAGGGCTGTATAAATACACACACATTTGCCTGTGGACATACAGGCCATCTTCAGGAGAAGGGCGCAAGACACCATCACAGCGGTTACCCCCGGTGGGGGGATGGGGGGGGGCAGGGGAACAGGTGAGAGGGGACCAGACTTTTCATGGTGTACCCCGGGGGTGGGGGGGGGCGACTGTTTGAAATTTTTAGCTCATATTACCGTTTCAAAAAATTTACAAAGACATGAAAAATCAAATCGAAGGTAACAAATCACCAGACTTCTACTGTAAAATTGTTCCTGTGATAATAATAATAACAAATAGTATCAATATAAATAAACAATAACATTGTTAATAAACATCTATGCTATTATTCAACATGTTGCTATGAAATAAATTTATATTAAGAATAAACATATTTAAGTTATTAATAAGGAAATGAATATTAAGAATCAATACATTAATGTTACATACAGGTATACAGCATATATATTTATATAATGCAACATAGAATGCTCTGTGCCAGCTCTGGTGATACCTCGTTGGTTTCTGCCATCCAAAACTGACAGTCCAATGGAGGAGACCGAAGAAACCAGACTGTTCTAACACAGGGTAGCAGGGCTTTGATGGGAAGATAAGAAAAGCCAGAGGGTGAATTCACTCCTCTTCCTGAGCCAGATTTCAGTGTCCATTCAGCTCCGGGCCAGATCTTGGGGTCCACTCAGACCTCAGGCCAACCTTACCGAATCCTCTGCCCAAATGAAGTGTGGCTGTACAACCTCTAGAAACCAGGTGTTCAACCCACAGAGGACAAAGTACTAAAAAAACTGGGTCCTCTCCTCGCCAGAGAGCTATCAGAGCGGAAATCTAAGCCCTCTGTGAGGATCTGAGAGCTGGGGAGGAAGTGGCCCCCCCCCAGCTTGCCTTGGTTGGCTCAGCAGTTTGCTATCCCCTCAGGGACCTGTGGCGGGGGGTAATATCAAGGCTGCAGACATATCCGGCCGTCTGTTAGGCGGACCGTGGCTCCTAGACAAAGGTGATGTCCCCAGGGATACACAGATACACCAGCAAGCCACTCTGCCTCCCCCTCTCACCTCCCACTTCTGGGGTAACATGAGTTCTCCACTGGGTCAGCTGAGGGAATGGGCTAGAGAATTGGGAAACACTGGCATAGACGCCCTGATGGTCCAGGGGGTCAAGGGGAAAGGTGAACCCTCCCTAGGGGGGATCCCTGAGGGAGAGAACAGCAGAAGAGGAAGGAAACGGGGCCATTTCCTTGGGGAGCTCCCAAGCAGGGGAAAAAGAAGAAAAGGAAGAGGCTTGGAGCAGCCTCCACTAATTACAGGGCCACTGATAATAATGGCTAACACTCACACGGACAGACTGTGCTGGGTGCGGCTCTATGAATCCTCCAACCCTAGGAGGTGGGTATTATGATTATCATCATCATCCCATGTTTTTAAATAGACTTTATTTTTTAGAACAGTTTCAGGATCACAGCAAAACTGAGCAGAGCTAATTCCCTGGTGGTCCAGTGGTTCGGATTCCATGCTCCCACTGCTTGGGGCACAGGTTCAATCCCCGGTCGGGGAACTAAGATCCTGCATGCCGTGCGGCATGGCCAAAAAAAGAAAACAAAAAAGAAAAGAAAAGCAAACAAACAAAAAAAAACCCCCAAAACAAAATTGAGCAGAAAGTACAGAGATGTCGCATATATCCCTTGCCCCACACACACATAGCCTCCCCACTGTCAACAGCCCCTACCAGAGTGGCACATGTTTTACTTTTTAAAAAAAAATAAATTTATTTATTTATTGGCTGCATTGGGTCTTCGCTGCTCCACGCGGGCTTTCTCTAGTTGCAGTGAGTGGGGGCCGCTCTTCGTTGCGGTGCGCGGGCTTCTCGTTGTCGTGGCTTCTCTTGTTGCGGAGCACGGGCTCTAGGCCCACAGACTTCAGTAGTTGTGGCACGAGGGCTCAGTAGTTGTGGCGCACGGGCTTAGTTGCTCCGCGGCATGTGGGATCTTCGCGGACCAGGGCTCGAACCTGTGTCCCCTTCATTGGCAGGCGGATTCTTAACCACTGCGCCACCAGGGAAGCCCACGTTTGTTACTATTGATGAACCTACACGGACACACTGTTATCACCCCACGTCCATGGTTTACATGAGGGTTCACTCTTGGTGTTGTAGTCTGTGGGTTTGGACAAATGTATAATGACACATATCCACCATTATATCCATAGTATCATACAGAATAGTTCCACTGGCCCAAAAAGCCTCTGTGCTCTGCCTATTCATTACCCCCCCACACCCGTCCTTAATCATTGGCAGTCATTGATCTTTTTCTGTCCCCATAGTTTTGCCTTTTCCTCACCCCATTTTAAAGATGAGGAAAGTGAGGCACACAGTCATGGTAGGATTTGAACTAGAGCTCTCTGCCCTCTTTTTCATCCCAAGTCCCAGACCCAGTCCTGCCGTGGTGACGCCCCTCCCCATTCCTCCCCCGTTGATTTGGAATAGAAGGGCAGTGGTTATCACTGAGGGCTATGTCGGTCATTGGTGAGATGTAGAATGTTCTCCTCTGTAGTCCAGAGGTGAAGGAAACCCTCTGACCTCTGATCCCACCCCACCCCAAACTTTGTGAACTCCCCCCAGTTGATGAGGTCTGGGACTGTCCTCCATCCACTCTGGGCCTCCACTCTCCCCCCCACCGCCAGCTCTCAGGTTTTGGCAGGACGGACTGCATGAGGAGAAGCGTCTGAGACAGGTCCCAACTTTCTCAACATCACCCCAGGGCTTGGGGGAGGGGTCCAGCTGCAGAGAAACTTTCCAGATGCTCATCTTGGCAGGCAGCGGAGTTGCAGCGGCCTTGTTTCGTCCATCCGTGGGCTTGAGGCCCACTTTCAGCTTCAGGAATGGGGTGGGGAGGCTGCCAGTGGAGGCCAGTCCCTGCCACGTCTGCACCAGATGCAGTTTTAGCCCACTGAGCCTGGGAAGGGTGGGCTGTCTCTTCCAGATGAGGGAGACATACATAGTTAGGGGAGAGGGGAACCCCGAAGGCCCACTTCAGCCCCCCTCCGGCATAATAATTACAGCTGACACATATATCACGGGCCAGTTACTGTCCTAAGCTCTTTGCAAATATCAGCCCATCAAAAGCTCACAACAGCTCCTTTAACTAAGGGGTGAATAGGCGCACTGCAGTTTATCTTCACATGGAAGACCACTCAGGCATATAGTATTTGAAACCTCGAGGCCTGAAAGGAACAAGCGATATAGAACCACATGGATGAACCTCACAAGCATTATGATGAGGGAAAGAAGGCAGACACGAAAGACTACATACTGTACGATTCCATTTCTATGCCATTCTAGAAAAGGCAAACTATAGGGACAGTGATTCGTAGGGCCTGAGGGTGGAGGGAGGGGTTGATTACAAAAAGGTGTGCGGGAATTTTTTTTGGGATGGAACAATTCTGTATATTGATTGTGGTGGTGTTTATATGACTGTATATGTTTGCGGAAACTTGTGGAACGGTGCACTGAAAAGGGAAGACTTGATTTATTTTTAATTGTATCTTCAACAAAAACCCCTCACAACTGCCTTACATCAGTAAAAGTCCACTTAGGAAAATAGCCATAGCTCAAACAGAGGGGCTTTAATACAGGGGTTGGTTACCTAGACGAGAAACCAAAGCATGGGACGGGTGAGACAACTTGCAAATTAACAAATAGGGAGGCCACGTCCAGTGGGAGATGCTGTCAGAAGCAGATGAGGAGAACTACCTTGGCTTCTCCCATTTTCTCGCCCTCCAATCTACCCTCAGTGCCTCCCATTGGCTAAATCTGGGCACAGAAGGCAGGGGACAAGGGGGCTATCCTGTGCAGGGGTCAGTCCTTAGCCATGGGGCAGGGACAGAGCAGGTAATGGGTGACCTGAGGGTACACAGGTGCGAGGCTGACACAAAACATATGAGGAAGGGGTGATTATACCCCCATTATACAGAGGGGGAAACTGAGGCCCAGACAGCCCATGTGCCCTACCCAGGGGTTCAAGCCCTGAGGGGGTCTGACTCTCTGCCAAAACCCAGGGGGCTGTTTCTGTGCCTTTTTTCTGCTCCACGCACCCGCTTTGACGCTGAACTGAAGGGAACTGAAGGGAAGGGAAACATCTACGCAAATCAGGCCCATCCCTAGGGGTTGAGGGAGAATGCCTCAGTGGGGACTCCTCTTCCTCCTCACACGCTTGGCAGTTACCCACAAACTGAGCTGCAAACAAACACACAGCAGATGTTTTGGCAGTTGATGGGGATGTACTTTAAACAGCTCCCCCAAAGAGGTCAGACCACCCCCCTATCAATCCTGCACTCATACCCTGCATCTTCTATCAGAAGGTTGCCCCCCAGTATTCCAGCCTTGACTCTGGCCTTTGTGAAAACCCTGGCACAGTGATGGGAGGCTAGGAATGGCCAGATGTTGGGGGGCCCTCCAGCTTCTGATATATGCTCCCTAAATTGCTATCATGCCCGTGGCCAGCAAAGACCCTCTCCGGGCTGCGAGGCTGATGCTGGCCCACTGGGGACAGAGGTTACCTACAACTGAGCCTTTGATCCACAGGAATGGGCTAGACACCTCGACCTTTGACTCCACCCAGGCTTGGGCCAAAACGGTCAAACTTTGAGCCTCACAGTGTGAAGGTCTCGAGGTCATTACCTCCCTTTCATTAAGGCTCACAATCAATAATGCCAGTGGGGGAACCGTGTGAAAACTGCTTTCTCTACATTCCATTTGTTCAATTACTATGTATTGAGAAGCTTCTGGGTGCCTGGCACCCTTCTCCTTCTTAGCATGGGGGCCCAGCAGTGAAAGAAACAAAGACCTCTGTCCTCCGGAAGCTGACGTCCTAGTGGAGGAGACAGACAAGAAGCAGGATAAATAAGAACATGATGTCATCAGTTAGAATGTGGTGTAAGTTCTGGAAACAATGACACTGGGAAGGCAGATTAGATATGTGGGGTAGGAAGGGACTGTGACTTTTAGACCCAGTGTCACCTGAGAAGGTGACATTTGAGTAAAGACCTGAAGGAGATGAGGGAGTGAACCATGCAGATATTTAGGGGAGAGTGGTCCATGTGCAAAGGCCCTGAGGCTGGTGTGAGATTGACAGGTTCTGGTGAGAAGACCAGTGTGGCGGAAACCACAGAGAGATAGAAGGGGACAGTGAGAGGAAGTGAGGACAGGTCCTGCAGGGCATTGTGGGCTGCAGTGAGGACTTTGGCTTTTGCTGTAGGAGGCATGGAGGGTTCTAAGCAGAGAAGGGATGGATCTGACTCAGGTATTTACAGGCTCCCTTTGTGGGGGTGGGGGGAAACACTGTGGGGACTGAGGCTGGAAGGAAAGAGAACTCATCCTCCACACAGCTCAGCAGGGGAGAGTTTGTGTGTGTCCCACCTACCAATTAGGGCAGAACTCTGAAAGTGCTAACCACTTGCCCAGGGACACCCAACCAATTAGCAGCAGCCCCTGGATTTGAACCTGTGACTATGTGACTCCAGTGCCATTGGGTAAATAATCATTCATTGGGTACCTTATGTGCCTGTGACCTCAGGGGGTTACAGATCTTGAGACCCAAGAGACAGAGAGGGGGGCTCTGTTTCTGGTAATACCCCTGCATTAGGATGATGAACAAAGGAATTCACTTAAGAAACATGTATTGAGTGCCCACTGTGTTACAGGCACTATGCTGGCTGCAGGGAACAAGAGAGAGCAAAATTTCTGCCAAGAAGGGGAGACAAAATTGCTCCTCTAGTAGGGGAGACAGACAAAAAGCATTAAAAAAGACCCAGGAGGGACTTCCCTGGTGGTCCAGTGGTTAGGAATCTGCCTTCCAATGCCTGCCTTCGATCCCTGGTCGGGGAACTAAGAGCCCAAATGCCGCGGGGCAACTAAGCCCGCATGCCGCAACTACTGAGACCCCACGCTCTAGAGCCCACGCGCCACAACTAGAGAGAAGCCCGAGTGCCGCAACTAGAGAAGCCCACACGCCACAACTAAGACCCGATGCAGCCAAATAAACAAATATTTTTTAAAAGATAAAGATCCTTTAAAAAAACCCAGGAAATTATATAGGATGTTAGAAAATAAGTACTGATGGAAAAAAATAGGGCGGGATAAGGCGGTCAGAAGGGCCAGGGGTGGGGATTGCAATTTGAAATAGGGTGGTCAGGACAGGCTTCTCGGAGGAGGTGACATTTGAGCAAAGAATTGGAGGTGAGGGATCGAGCCATGTGTAGCTCTGGGAAAAGCATGATCCAGGCAGAAGGAACAACAGTACTAAAGGCCCTGAGGTGGGTTCAACATAAATGACTGAGTCAATGAACAAAGCTTGTGGCCATCAGGAAAGTCCAGCCACCCCTTCCCCCAGTCCCCACTTCTGGCTTTTGCAACTGCTGTTTCCTCAGCCTGGATCACATTTTTTCCTTTGGACAAACCCCTGATGGACCTTCAAGCCTTAGCTCTCCGGTTGCAGCTTCAGAAAAGTTGCCTCTGAGACCCCCGCCGCCACAGATTAGCAGTTCTTCCCCTGTGCTCCCACAGACCCTGTAGACCTCCCCTCCCCCATTCTGATCTTTCAACCTTCTGCACTGGGCTGTGAGTATCTCAAGGGTGTCTGCTGGATTTACCCCAGCAGTACACAGTAGGTGCCCAATAAATCATTAAGCAGCTAAGTGCTGTTCCATCCTTCACCACATAAAATCTAAATTCTCTTGCACAGGACAGACATGTAAATCTGTCTGTAAAATAATAAACTGGTTCTGGGAGAAGACACACAGCTGGTTGTGGTGGTGGCTTCTGGGAAGGGAAAGAGGTGGGTGGGGGCAGGGCAGGGAACAGAGGGTGGAGGAGACAGACTTTTCACTCTAGCTTTCTTTTTGTAGTTTTTGGAATTTTCTTTACTAGGTGTGTGAATTACTTACGCAAACATAAAATGAATAAACAAAATTGTACAAAATTAAAAGACCTTTTAAAATTGAGAAGTGTGCGGAGTTTGAAACACATATCTACAGTTCTTGCAAGGACAGAATGCACAATGAAATACATTATAAGTTTTCATTAATACTTCACAAAAATATCCATATGTTATATATAAGATGCAAAAAAACAAAACAAAAGCCTTCAAGTCTTCCACGGTCCACCCCCATCCCTGCCTTGGCTTCTTTTTTTTTCTTTTCCTTTTTGGCCTTTTATTATTTATTTTTATTTGGCTGCGTTGGGTCTTAGCTGTGGCACGCAGGCTCTTCGTTGCAGCATGCAGTCTTCTTTCCAGTTGCAGCGCCCGGGCTTACTTGCACCGCAGCATGTGGGATCTTAGTTCCCCCCACCA